>NW_021604618.1:8240495-8344405 GCF_004785775.1 Grammomys surdaster
GTAATTCCCCCATTTTGGTTTAATTAAAAAGAAAAATTAGAAAGAGGTGTGGGGCAGAACCTTGGGTGGGGAGCAGGTGGAGTACATAGAAGGGGAGTAACGGAGGTAAATAAATGCACGGATATAGGGGATTTCCTTCCATTTACCGGACTGCTGGCAATATGTATTAAGACTCCATAAAATAATGGGGTCTAGGGTGCCATTACGTGGCCACGTGGTCATCCCATTGTCTAAAGGGTACCCAATCCAGACTTTATTGCAAAGACGTATTAAATTGGAAGACCTCAACTCAGGCGTTAATTGTAAAGATTTGAGGTTTTTCAGTAGACAGCCCAGCGGGGTGTCCGCCGGTATGGACGAAGACGATGAACCCATTGAGTGAGAGTTACCAAACTTAGCTTAGCGTCCTAAACTAATCTTTGGCAACAGAAATCAGGCACTGCTTATAATAATCGGGCCGTCGCGCGATTAAATAAGGGCCTCGACTGGGCTAACCCACCAGAAGTTAGCCAGTCAGGAGATAGCTCGGCTGGTACCAGCTTTTTGTGGAGCTGCAAGAGCTGAGGAGGGGTTACGAGCTATTCCGAGAGGGGAAATCACTCAATCAGCTCAAGGTCCTAGTTGAATAGCAGTTGTGGTTCGGCTAGAGGCCAGACACATGTGTTGGGGCAAAAACCAGCCCTGTGGTCCAGGAAGCGGTGGCCAGACACAAACCCGGAGTCCAGGGCCCCTCACAGGAACCAGAAGCTCTCTATGGATTAAAAGCCGGTGTGTGCATGAAATTGTGCAGTCCAGTACCTGGAAGGTGGAACCGAACCGGGGACCTGTGTGTCTGTCTGGGTATCTAGGCCACACGGCAGAGCACCGACTGGGGGAGGGGTGGGCCGAAACGGCACAGCTCACGTGGTGGAAGTTCGGTGAGTCTCAGCAGACACGGTGAAAACAGCGGGCTGCGCAGGGGTGTAGCAGTCACGGGCTGGTGGAGCTGAGGCTGAAGTGGCGGTATGGCTGCAGCGGTGGGAATGGCGGACCACGTGGGCCTCGGAGCAGCAGTAGATGAAGTCTGAGTGGTCATTGTGTCCATCTTGTACGGTCGCAGCAGCTGAGGTCCCCGAAGTCTTCGTATCCGAGTCTCGGCACCAATGAAGCTAGCTTTCCAGGCAAGGTGCTGGAACTGAGGTTCCGTCGACTCGCAAATGACGAAGGAGGAGGAAAGGGAAAAGGGTGCGAAAGACTGGCCCTTGGAAGAGACACCTGGGGACTATGATTGGAGCCGGTGCTCCTGAGACAGAGAGAACAGTCTGTCCAGGCCTGGCCTGGGGTACTCAGCAGCGAGAAACTGTCTCGAGAGGAAAAGGGGAAATGTCTCATCCAAGGGAAGCCATCCTAGAGAGGTTCAGGGAAGGACAGGGTTCACTCTAGCTCAAGGAATCTTTCCTGGGACGATGTGGAGGGTTACTCTGGCCAGTGGGGGATGGGGAAGCTTACCAGTTCTGGCTAGTGTGTGTGGAACCAGCAGACATCCGCTAGAGTCACAGTAATTCCCCCATTTTGGTTTAATTAAAAAGAAAAATTAGAAAGAGGGGGAAGAGAAGGGGAGAGGGGAGAGGATAACCTGCAGGTGCTCAGGGTTGAGGAGCAAGAGAGAGAGGAGGGGCCAAGCAGCCCCTTTTATAGTGGGCAGGGTTGCCTGCCTGTTGCCAGGTAACTGTGGGGCGGAGCATACCTGGCTGTTGCCAGGTGACTCTGGAGGTGGAGTTTAACAGATTGCTAACAGATAGATAGATAGATAGATAGATAGATAGATAGATAGATAGACAGACAATCACCCACCGTCATATCCATCTTGTGCTGCTCATATACTCATGAGTGTGGGTTTACCCAGTGACCTATAGTCATCCAGGGCCATATCCTTAAAGAAAAGTGAATTTCCTCCCTCCAGAAAACTTCAACTGTCCTCTGTAGCCAGGGTGGGAGCTTGTGAGCCCTTCTTCCCTTCGTGCAGGGATGCCAACTGGCTTGATCTTGCACAGGTTTGTGCAGGCAACCACAGCTGCAGGGTTCTAGAGTGCAGCAATCCCGCCATGCCCGGAGGACAGGGTGTCATTCCTGATCGCCTCAATTTCTGGATCTCAGAGTCTTCCCTCAACAGCCTGAGCCTTGGAGGATTGCAGGTTTTGACCCAGTAACTCTACATCTAAATTGTACAAATTGAACATAATTCAAACAATTCAGAAAGCAAATTTATACAAATATTTATTACAGGGTTGCCTATTATAAAACTTTGAATTTTTCAAAATCTCACAAGCAGTTGATTAAATAAAATATGATAAATGTAAATATTAAGGAATAACTGTGGAATCACCCTTAAGACTCAGATATTTCCTAAGAAGGAAGTGTCCTCAATTTGTTTGTTAAGAAAAAAAGCTCACAGAAGGAAGCTTCAGCAGCGCTGTGAGCCATGGCTGCCCCCCTCCCCCTCTCCCCGCCTGTGGGCCTCCCCCACCCCCCAGCAGGGGGCTCCATTCTTCACACCTGTGGTTCCTCCCCGGGCCCCTGCCCTTGCCCTGCTTCTGCAGAAGGTTTCAATACTAAATGTGCATAATGTCTTTAAAACCAAGAGTAGTGGATTTTGATGAGACATGGAAACAAGCTCCTAACTACACTCAAAGCTGTTGTTATGTTAGAATGTGTCGAGTGAGCAACATGGAACAACTGCTTCTCAGATATCTATGCTATATGTGTGGCCTATCCTGAACCACTTGGAGAAAGACTTTATGCGGAAACAGATGTATATGTATATGTATACGTATATGTATATATATTTAAATCACATTTGGCATTTGTATAAGAGAGTTCTGGAGTTTGAAGAACAAGTGCTTGTTATGTATCATAGGTACTGGGAAGAATACAGCAAGGGTGCCGACTGTATGGACTGCTTATATAGGTATCTTAATACCCAGTATATTGCCGGGTGGTGGTGGCGCACACCTTTAATCCCAGCACTTGGGAGGCAGAGGCAGGCGGATTTTTGAGTTCGAGGCCAGCCTGGTCTACAGAGTGAGTTCCAGGACAGCCAGGGCTACACAGAGAAACCCTGTCTCGAAAAACCAAAAAAAAAACAGTATATTAAAAAGAATAAACTGACAGAAGCTGATTTACAATATGACCACGGTGTAGTAGATATGAATGAACCACTTATGGAAATAGGAGAGCTAGCATTGGGTATGTGACATTAATGGTTGAACCCCCTCAGAACATCCTCATCCAGATACTGCCTCGAGAAATTAAAAATGATTGTGGTAGACCCAAACCGGAAAGCAATCCATGGGGTTACTAACTCCTTTGTTCCTGTTGAACAGTATAAGAAAAAAAACTTCCCTTAAAGTTTTATCGGGGAATATTTTTGTCTCCCTTTCTGACGGGAGGATATTACAATCAAGAAGCTTCAAATTTATTACAAGAACCAAATTGTTCACAGTATATGGAAAAGGTTCTAGGTAGATTAAAAGATGAAGAAATTAGATGTCAAAACTATTTGGATCCAAGTTCATGTACTAAAGTGATTCACGAGGGTCAGCTGCGGATGGCAGCAGACCACTTACAGTTCTGACATTCAGAGTGCCACAGTATCACTCGGCAAGAGAGGAAGAATGACACGGTAAATATGTACGTCTTACTCCGGGCTGTGTCCAGTAGTTTACTTCATATGATTGAGAGGTGGGAGAAACACTTCCATGATGAGGGCCTTAGAGTGACCAGTAACCTTACTCAGGAACATATGCCAACACTATTTGTGGAATCAGTTTTGGAAATACCTGGTAAATTCGTTCAACTTATCAACCCTGTTTTGAATGGTGATCAGCATTTTGTGAGTGCTTTAGATAAGGCCCTTACATCTGTTGTAAATCACAGAGAACCCAAGTCTGTTTGCAAAGCCCCTGATCTGCTTGCTAAGCACTGTGACAACTTGCTAAAGATGTCAGCAAAGGGGATGATGGAGAATGAAGTGGAGGACAAGCTCACCAGCTTCATCACAGTTTTCAAGTACATCGATGACAAGGACTTTCAGAAGTTCTATGCACGAATGCTAGCAAAACGTCTAATTCATGGGTTGTCTATGTCTATGGATCCTGAAGAAGCCATGATCAATAAATTAAAGCAAGCCTGTGGTTATGAGTTTACCAGCAAGCTGCATCGAATGTACACAGACATGAGTGTTAACGCTGATCTCAACAATAAGTTCAACAATTTCATCAGAAACCAAGACAAAGATTTGGGGATTACTATCCAAATATATGTCCTTCAGGCTGGTGCATGGCCTCTCCCTCAGGCTCCTTCGTCCACATTTGCAATTCTCTAAGAGTTAGAAAAAAGTGTACAGATGTTTGAATTGTTTTATATCCAGCATTTCAGAGGAAGGAAACTGCTGTGGTTACATTATTTCTATACAGGTGAAGTTAAAATGAACTATTTGGGAAAACCATATGTAGCTATGGTTACAACCTACCAAATGGCAGTTCTTCTTGCCTTTAACAACAGTGAAACTGTCAGCTACAGAGAACTTCAAGACAGCACCCAGATGAATGAAGAAGAGCTGACCAAAACATCAAAGCGTTATTTGATGTGGAAATGATTAACCATGATTCAGAAAAGGGAGGTAGCGATGCAAAATCTTCATTTTCATTAAATATGAGCGTCAGCAGTAAGAGAACAAAATTTAAGATTACTAGGTCAGGGCAGGATACACCACAAGAACTGGAACAGACTAGAAGTGCTGTAGCTGAGGACTGGAAAAATGTATCTTCAAGCTGCTATCGTCCACACCTTGAAAGCACGAAGTGCTTTGGCACAACGCCCTCATTCAAGAGGTAATCAGTCAGTCAAGAGCCAGGTTCAATCCCAGGGTCAGCATGATTAAGAAGTGCATAGAAGTTTTGATAGACAAGCAATACATCGAGCACAGCCAAGCGTCTGCAGATGAATACAGTTACGTCTCATGACACCTTCTCCTGGTGCGGGTGTGAGGTCATTGCCATCCCCAGTTGGTGAGCTCCTGTAGGAGAAAGCAGGCCTGTGCCTCCATACTTTGGTCATCTGGCGGCCCCTGTTTTTCTGCTGTTTACGACATCACCAATGCCATGTCATGAGCATCAGAGAAAATGCCTAGAGATATTTCAAGCTCATGTCATTATGATGTTTCTTAAAACTCTATTAAAAGAATGAGTGAAGTATTGCTGAAATGTGGAATTTGGTTGGGCACCATGCTTTCTCCCTTTCACGTTTACAGCTGATGTGTGTGTGTTTTTAAATGTATCTTAAGGGACATAAAATAAAAACTTAAATATTGTAGTATGGCAACCTAATATGATTAGGTAATATGATAACCTAATAATTGTATCTACATTAAAATGACAAACATGATGTTGCTGCTTGTCAAATAATAAAAAAAACTAAACAAAAAGAAAAAGAAAAAAAGCTCATAATATAAATGTGCCACTCTTTAAAAAAAAACAGACATTTAAAATTCCTAAATTCTGTTTATCTAAAGAAAATGTACAACTAAGGTATGATTTGAAGAAGATACTTTGCAACATTTGGGAGGCAGAGTTCCCTGTGAGACCAGCCTGGTCTCCCAGGGCTACATAATGACTCTGCCGTGATGATGATGATGAATTTGTGTGTGTGTGTGTGTGTGTGTGTGTGTGTGTGTGTGTGTACATACGTGCTAAGTGGATGTGGATGGGGTGTCTACATGCCATGCCAAGTGTTCAGAAGTCAGATGACAACTTTGTTTGTTGGTCTCTCCGTCCACATTTACATGGTTCTGGGCGTCTATCTCAAACAGCCAGGCTTGTGCAGCAAGTATGTACCTGCTGAGCCAGCCAGGGATTCAGAAGACCCTATTTAAAAAAAATTTTTTTCGCCGGGCAGTGGTGGCGCACGCCTTTAATCCCAGCACTTGGGAGGCAGAGGCAGGCAGATTTCTGAGTTCTAGGCCAGCCTGGTCTACAGAGTGAGTTCCAGGACAGCCAGGGCTACACAGAGAAACCCTGTCTCGAAAAACCAAAAAAAAAAAAAAAAACAAAAAACAAAAAAAAAACCCAAAAAACCCAAAAAAAAAAAAAAAAAAAACCACCCACCACCACCAAAAAACATTCTAACAGGTTGTTTAAAAACTGTTTATTTTGATATACAGTCCCACTTTGTAGCTCTGCTAACCCACTAAGGTAATAGATTTTTCTTTTTTTTTCTTTTTTAAAGCAAAGAATATAACTTAAAACATTGTATTGGGAAGAATTATATGCTAGGGATATACATAGTTTTTAAAATATAAAATATAAGCTTATAATTGAGAGAGTAATGAGAAAGCTATTTTGGCAGCATGAATGAATATAAAATAAATGGAGAGAAGCAGAAAGAGTCAAGGTGCAGTGCTTACCACCGTAGTTGGCGGTATGAAACAGCAAGAGTGGGCCCTAAAATGGAGGCCAACTAAAGTCTCATGCAATAGGCAATTTTATTCAGGGCATCAGACAATCTATGCTCTAAGGGCTAAGAAGACTGATCTGAGTACATTGTACAATCTCAAGGACACACGTGTTTCCATAGAGGCACATGAATAACAACACTGAAGAAGCTCACTTCTACTCACTACACCAGGGAGGGAGAAGCACAGAACACATTCCAGAACAATTCATGTGTGGAGAGAAACTGAGGCCACAAGACTCTTGTTGTTTTCTTGGAGTTTTCTCACAAGCACTCAGAATTCTTGAATTCTTGGACTGTGTTCTGACAGTGCAGTATAAGGAAGCCTTGATGTTCCTACAGGAATGGTGACTTCTACTTTCCCCCCAAAACCTCTGGTAGAGACTGAATGAGGAATTGGACACTGTGGGAACCATTCAAAAGAAATTCAGTGTCCACAGTCACTGAAGTGTTCCAGGCATAAGAACTCTCCATTGTCCCTTTGATGTCAAAAAGCAAAACAATTACCTTTTCCCTTGACCTGGTTCCACTTTTATATAATCTGTTCAGTAGTGGGGCCAGAATGCTAAAAACTATATTCCTATGATGTTTTTGTAACCTGAGTTTCTCTTACATACTGTTAACATACTCACAGAACAGCTGCTTTTCAGGCTTTGAGAAGTTTTTTGTTTTTCCTTTCCTGTTTTTTTTTCTTTTTCTTTTCTTTCTTTCTTTCTTTCTTTCTTTCTTTCTTTCTTTCTTTCTTTCTTTTTTTTTTGTTGTTGTTTTCGAAACAGGGTTTCTCTGTGTAGCCCTGGCTGTCCTGGAACTCACTCTGTAGACCAGGCTGGCCTCCTGGAACTCACTCTGTAGACCAGGCTGGCCTCAAACTCATAAATCTGCCTGTCTCTGCCTCCTGGGATTAAAGGCCTGCGGCCACCACCACTGCCTGGAGAGAAGTTTGTTTTTCTTTCTTTCTCTCTTTCTTTTTTTCTTCCTTTCTTTTTTCCTTTCTTCTTCTTCCTCCTCCTTCTCCTTCTTCATCTTTTTCTTCCTTTTTTTCAAGACAGGGTTTTTTTGTTTGTTTGGTTTGGTTTTTCGAGACAGGGTTTCTCTGTATAGCCCTGGGTGTCCTGGAACTCACTCTGTAGACCAGGCTGGCCTCGAACTCAGAAATCTGCCTGTCTCTGCCTCCCAAGTGCTGGGATTAAAGGCGTGCGCCACCACTGCCCGGCGAAAAAAAATTTTTTTAAATAGGGTCTTCTGAATCCCTGGCTGGCCTAGAACTTGCAGCAATCCTCCTGCTTCTGCCCCATTGAGTGCTGGGATTGTAGGAGTACAACCTATGGCTGCTTTTCCAAGGTGTTAGATTTTACAAATCCTAGTCCCAGTGTGAATTTCAGGATCAAAAGGGCCAGCTGTGACGTCCTAAGTCAAAGATTCAGGTACTTACCTGGAGGGGCCTCTAACATAAGCTGTCTGGGGCTTGATAATAATTCAATGATAGAGGTCTTTACTGTTTAGGATGTTCTAGAATAACTATGTATATTGTTTATTGACTCTGTTAAGACAACTTAAATGCCCTGTATTCAGCTCTTTTTTTGACTGATTTCTAAAATATTGGAAGCTAGAGCTATTTTTTTTCTACAGGGAAGTAGGCTTATCTTGGTCATCCTGATAAGCTCTTAGACACAGTGATCAAGGGAGTGATCACGGGACTTTGTTTATTGCCTTGCTTGTTCCTCAACCTAGAACTGATCTTATTATTTGCATGTAATTAAAATGGTATAAAAGCAGGTTGGGAAAAAATAAACCCACCTCAGCCTCAGAACAGGCTGGGGTCATGCTACAATGTTGTCTAATTGTCGTTTTTCTTTTTAATCCTCACTCCTGTGCTGGAGAGCCTGTTGACTGAGCTGGCTTGGTCACTCTGCCACAGCCCACCAGTGACAGGCAGCACGTAGCACAGCAGCTCCAAGTGCTGCCGTTGGACATGCTCTCTGGTGAATTACTATTCAACAGGCAAAAGAATAAAACGAGTTGGACGCTACCACTATATTATTGTAAACCTAAATTACAGTGTCTGTGAAACATACACTTTCTCCACAAGCAGTTTATAGGAAAATTCAGCAAATGAGGAATCACGAAGGAGAACCAAGCCATCAGGGAAACAGAATTATCGAAGGAGACAGGTGATTTGTGTGCCTAGAAGTTTAGACAAAGAACGAATATTTCTTTAATATCTGTCTTGTGTAATATTTTTATCCCAGTAAACAATTAAGTGTGAGGGATTAGACAGATTTCATTTTAAACTGGGCTCTCTAGCTGGTTTTTTCCTAGTTCAGTGTAGTTTTATTTTTTGGTATGTATGGGGACTTGCATGTGTACCTTAAATCTGCCAGTTCTCCATGCAGAGCTCTGAGCATCTGTTGTGAGCCACTTGCTGTGATATCCAAGCCCAGAGATCACAACACCAAGTTTAGGGTCTGCACCTCATATATCAGAAGATGAAGCCCTGTGTTATCTCCACTGGCTGCTGGTGGTCCCTCTTCACAGCACTGAGGTTCCACAAATTCCCTTTTCCCATCTGTTTGCAGTGCCCTAGGGTAGTAGCTGTTTCTGTGGTGCCCAGTCATAATCCCCAAACATACAAACCCAAGCACTGTAATCCTCAGAGGTGAAATTCAGAAAGATATAAATCCTCAGTCTAGAATTCTCAAAATTACATTTTCAAAAGATTAAAATTCTGAATGCTAAAATCCTAACAGCTGATGTTTCCAAAGTGTAATTCTTCTTAAAATAAAATGCTCTGTAACAGGAGTGCTAGGCAGTTGCACTGTGTCAGGTGGAACAAATACCTGAAAACCTGGTAAAGAATTAGCCGGGATGACTGTGAGGAAATTTAACAGGTGCTTTAACAAGGAAATATATTCCTTCTGATCCATCTGATTCAGAGGCCAGGAGCTAAAGACCTGGGAAAGGTACCAACAGGAGACGTTTTCACCAGAAAGCACAGCCAGACCCTCACAGATGGAGAATAAATGTTCTTTCCTCGCCCTCTCCCCAGCACATCCCATTGGCTGAGTTCAAGCAGACCAGATAAGAGGAGAGAGCAGTGAAGGAGCTCAGCGGTCAGCCCTCTGGGCACCGAGAAAGGCAGAGACTACTTCTTAACTTTTACTGGTGAGTATTGACAGTAAAATAAAATCTAGCCCATCTGAGTTTGCATAAGAAGTGTTACTGATGACATGGATATTTTAACGGCCAGTTCTGCTGCTCTGGTCCGCGGGTCAGGGCCTAGCAAGAGAGAGAGTGGGGACAGAGACGCGAAGAATGGAGATGAGACAGAGTCTGATCTATTCTTTTTCTCAAGTCTCGCCTCAAGTCTCGCCTTTATTGAAAGGAAATTATAGGTATATATAAGCACAAGCAGGGGAACGCAGCTGAAGATACTTTACCACGTGCACCCTGCAGCTGGGGGCATTAAACAACAAAACAAGATATGTAAGAAAAGCAAGATAATTATCAGACTGTGCT
This sequence comes from Grammomys surdaster, assembly GCF_004785775.1. Classification (NCBI taxonomy): domain Eukaryota; kingdom Metazoa; phylum Chordata; class Mammalia; order Rodentia; family Muridae; genus Grammomys; species Grammomys surdaster. The sequence continues at coordinate 8,250,501 of NW_021604618.1, forward strand.
CAGCTGTTGTGGGCTGTTGAAAACAAGTCTCTTGTCAGGGTATATGGCTCGAGATGGCTGCAAAGATGATAGCTACTTTCTGCTCAGAGTCGGCCCCCAACGGGTTATAGCTTAGCTGTGTCTTCGGTGACACAGACCGTCTACCTGTCTAGCTCTCAATAGAACACAGTAAGGTTCCAGACATAGGAGCATCCTAATTCTACAGGACTTTTGAGTTGATGGGCGCCAGTGTTCATCATCCTGGAAAGTGTGGAATTTTGCATGAAAATACTGCATTTCCCCACTCTATCTAGTAGGAGACACCATATCAGTAATACAGTGTTGGCAGGCTTTGGGATTACAAGTCTTTCTTGGACATATTCTCCATCCACCATATCGAAAACAACCAATATAAAACACTTAAAATGTATCCACCTGGCAAGACTATTTACTCTTCACTTAAACCAGGTACCTGGCCAAGGTTATATCCTTGGATTCCAAGAAAACAAGAGGATTGCTGCAGACAAAAAAAATCAAAACACCCCATTTGTTCAGTGAATTCAGAAATTCTTAAGACTCTGCCAAAGATAGGACAAGACAACCAACTTCCAGGACTCAGTGTGAGAAGCTGCTGTGCCTCTGCCTATACTCGTCTCAGGTCCCTTCCATGCTTCTCATTAGCCATGGATGTCTGCATGTTTCACAACAGCAGCTAAATCTGGGCCACAGTTTCTCCCGACCCATCCAGCTGGCTGCCTTTTGAGCGCCAGTGTCAGCATCGCAATCTTCACCCCTGTACTTTTCTCCTTCTCCCTGCTTTCCACCGTAAAGCATAAACACACTTCAGGATTTTCTTGAGCTCTGCTGAGGAGCGCCACTTCGGCCCTATTCACTCGGCAGCCTTTCAGCCCAGATTGTTCTGGTGATGCCGTCCTAGTTATGATCCTCCCTTCTCTCCATCTCCTGGCCTCCCAAGTGCACGAGCTACCTCATTACAATCAGGAGGGTGTCCAGATCCCCCAGCACTGAGACAAGGTTGCAGGTGGTACACAACCTTCAGTTCATGGCCCAACGGTACTGGGCTCTGGTACTGTTTGATGAAAATACAAATTGGGGGCTGAGGACTAAAAACAGAGTATAGCGCACCTGACAGCACTGCCCCACTTCATACTCTCCCAAGCCAACCCTAGCTCCCAGCTCTCTTCTTTCACTAAGAAGGACCCCTAGGTTGGAAAAAGGAAGATATAATAAATCCCAGAAAATTCTCATGGCTCCTAAAAGACTGTGTTTTATACGTGGAGAGAGGACACCTGTAGGCTATCATAGAAAGACCCTTTAGAACTTGACCTCCCCACCTCCAAGCAAGACCTTGTAGGTCTTATAAGCGAGGGGAAAGAAATAATTTAAAAATAAATAAAAGCACATATTTAGAGGTACATTTCCTCCCTTTTGGCCTCAAGCTTCAGTAGGGAACTGTGTGATCTTGTTTTCATTTAAAATTTTAGTATTTTGTTCAGAGTTCTAGTTAGCTTTAATTGTCAATTTGACACAGCCTAGATTGCTCTCTAGGGCTATTTGGGTTTGTCTCTTCCCCAACCAAATGTTATGCAGTGACCCTTCCACATTCTAAAGAGCAGAGCCAGTCCTCTGTCCCCGTCAGTGCTCCCCAGGCTGCAGGGCATGTCCCTGGTAAGGTAGGAATTGTAAGTGACTGGCCTGTGACGTCTTTTGGGTTTCCCAGGCCTCTCTCACCACACAACCCCTCTGAACCAACTGAAAGGAATTCACTCCTTGCTCACCGTCCACCATACCTGTTCCAAACTCGGTGTAATAGCATCTTTACAAAGCTGAAGAATTGCACCTTCCCATCCTACAGCGGTGTCATTCAGTTCAGCCCCCATGCTTGTGGTATTAAATCCGAATTTATAAAATAAAATTAAAAAAATTCAACTTCCTTACTTTTTACTTACATGTAGGCTGAAAATTTGCCATGCCAACCAAGTTAAGTAGTTGAGAGAAACTCATCAGAGGGGCAGGCTATATCATATCTTCCTCTGTCCTGATATTAGAAATAAAGAGATCATCATTCCAACTATTGTGTCTAGGCAAGACAAATTTATGCTTATCAAGAGGGTGTGCTCAGAAGGTTAAAAAGAATCAAATTCCTTGTCCTAAATTCAAGTTTTCTAGTACTTGATGGAAAATATTTGTATTTGATTATTTCTTACACTAAGTAGTTGGAAGAAACTTTCTCTGGGCTGGGTAGGTTTAGAAGCCTGGTGGTAAGGGCTTGAGCAATTAACATTTGTCTGGTATCTTAGATGAGGAATTTATCCAGAGGTCATTTTTGTTTTTTTTTTTTAGGACGGTTTTGCTTTGTGGGCCGTGGAAGAATTATAACCTCCCTATCATTTCAAAAGTTGGAGTGTCTTCCCCTGTGTCTCTTTCCCCATCATCCCTTCCTTCCTAAGTGGACAAGGCTCATAGCAGCTATTCAGAGTACAGGTGGGGGTGAGAGTGGCGATGGGAGTTCGAGGCTGGCAATAGAGACCATGGACTGGAAATGAAGCAATGGGTTTGGGACCCAAAGGCCAGGTAGAGTTAGTGTGAGATTTAGGGAGAGGCTTTGAGGATATTAGATATAAAATGCGCAGAAGAAGAGACTGAAGACTCGGAAACAAACTGGCAGGCGCCTGGCTACGCTTAGGAGATGGGACTTTACGGCAACTACGATAAACTGAAGACTAGAGTCGGCGGCGCCCCCGCAGGGCAGGCCGCGGGGTGGGCGGGGCATCCCGGGGGCGGGGCCGGGTGACAGTTACATAACTAACCTGTGCAAGCGGCCGCGCAGCGGTTCGGGCGGAGGGGGCGGGGCCGGGGTGGTGCCAGGCTGCAGCGGGCCGGGCAAGATGGCTGCCGTTGAGGCCGAGACGGGGCTGCTGACCCTGGAGTCGCTGCCCACCGACCCTCTGCTGCTCATCTTATCCTTCGTGGACTACAGGGACCTAATCAAGTAATGGGGCGGTGCTCTCGGCAGGGATGGGAACTTGGAAGGAGGCGGGGAAGGAGACCCGGGGTCGCTGGCTGGACGCGGGCTCCCTCCGCAGCAGGGTGACTGCTGGGCGGCCGTTATCCCGCAGAGCACCCCGGGGGCTGAAGGAGACGCGGAGGAGGTGTCTAGGCATCCAGGTCTTATTCCTGTCCAGGCCTAGGCCCCCGGGAACTTAGCGCCCTTTCCTTCAAGCCTCGGCTAGGCCGGGTTGCGGAAAAGAGAGGCGGCTCCATGGTGCTGCACCCTGCGGACCCTCGCTGGCCCTTTGGGGCCTGGTCTAGCGCTGTGGAAAGGCCACTGTCTCGGCCCACGCGCATCCCTGTCGGGCCTGGGGTCCAGGATGACCAGGGCCCTCGTGGGCAGGTAGAATACGCGCGAGGAGGCCTGCGACCTTCTGACTCTCTGATGCCATCGTGATCGCGGGCTACATGCACTTTGTTTTCTATCTGCGACTTTTTTTTGGCTGTCAGTTTTCGTTTTTATGGTGGGTGGTTGGATTTTGTGTTTTGTCATCGACTTCCGGTGAGGCCTTACAGGTGACTGCATTTACCTCAGGGTTTCCCAGTTGACCAATATTTACTCCAAAAATAAACACTGGGCATGAGAGAATTCTTTCAGAAATCAGTACTGTTTTAGGGTGGAGGGACAAATGGACCTGCTGTACACCTCTTTCTTATCACCTTCACCCCCTGTGTCAGGATTGTTTACATTCTTGACAGCATGGCCTGGGTTTCTTGTGCTTCCGTGTATATTTGTAGAGGCTGCAAAATGGCCCCTCTCATATGGGGAAGACACTTTTGTTTTTTGATTGATTACTGGATCCTGGGCATTTGATGATTGTGTCCTTGGTTTTTAGGACCCTTTAAGAGGTACAGATTTCATGGAGTTACAGGTAGCTGTTGGTTGGGCTAAGTGGTGGCAGAGGTATTTTTCTGGGTTTCTGTTGTGGCCTCCACTCATACCTGCTAAGGCATTTATTTGTCTTTCCAGAAAACACACTTCCCTCTACTCTTGTACTAACACAGAGAAAGTTTTTCTGCAGGGAAGGCTGGCCAGCTCAAATGTATTTCATCTGAAATATTCTATTGCTGTAACTTGTTATTTAGACAACCTTTCTTCGATTGCTTGCTGCCAGAGTTACGTTCTAAAGACCAGTCTGGCTGTCATTCTTCTTAAGAGCCCATGATAGCTCTGTTTACACACTGGACCCTGAACTCCTTACGTTCTAAAGACCAGTCTGGCTGTCATTCTTCTTAAGAGCCCATGATAGCTCTGTTTACACACTGGACCCTGAACTTCTGCAGTGTTTAAGGCCCTTATCCACTAGCTTATTATCTAAGGCCTTTCAGGCCCTTTCCTCCACTATCATATTCGCACAGTCCTTCAGACGGCTTACATGGTTGTGTATGCTCTGCTCCTTGTCTGGAATACTTCACTCTCCTCAGTTAGCAACCTTACTCTCCCACTGTCTTCTTCAACTACCGAGTTTGTAGTAACAGAGCGTGTACTTCGAGAGTGTAAGGATTGTTTATTTTTGTATTCATTTGCTCAGGGTTGTTTGTTTTGTTTTGTTTCTTTGAATGTCTGCCATGTGCCAGTTAAATGTAGGATTACAATAGTGAATTAGAGAGACATGGTCTTTTATATGTAGCTTGACTACTGTAGACAAGATGAAAAGTCAAACAAGTGTGTAATTACCAGAGGGGCCAAGTATTGGGAAGAAATATGTATATTGTACTCGTAAGGAATGTGGAAGACAGGATGACCCACTCACAGTGAAAAACATCAAGTGTGGCAGGGTGCACTTCTGCCCTGGTGGAGGAACAGTATTGAGAGGCTGATGGGTTTCTTACCAATAGTGTGGCCTGTTCAACTAGAAAAACTGGAAAGCTGGTTTTGCTAAAGGTAGAAATGACTAACAGGCTGCATGAAGTGTGGCTGGTGAGATCGTGTAGCCTCTTGTAAGAACAGACTCCTAGTTCAAAGCTTTAGGTAGTAGTCAGAATTTTAAGCTGGAGTGAGATGACCCCTCTGTAAATGTTTGTGGCAGTGAGTAGAGTTGAATCCTATTTTTGTCTACAGACTCATCCAGCACACTGCAGTTTCTTTCTTGCCCGTTGCAGTCTGTCCTACTTAGCCAAGTATACAACCTGTTGCCAAGCTCTAATTGTTTTGGTGCATATTTGCTTAACTGTATTTGGTTGAGCTGTATCAATCTATTGGGAGTTTAATTTGACTCAGCATATTGTTTTCTTCTTATTACTCACAGGGCAATTATTCTAACTTACACATTAAGTAGATTTTAAAAGACACCGCAGTGCAGCTTTATGGATAGTAAATAGAAATAAGAACAATAAAGGGAATTAAGATTCAACAATTACTATTTTAATCTTTGATTTTTATTTTTCCCCTTTTATACTAACTGAATCTGGTTACTGCCAGTTGTTGCTATGTTAGTCGAAGACTTAGCCAGCTATCAACTCATGATCCACTGTGGAGAAGACACTGCAAAAAATACTGGCTGATATCTGAGTGAGTATTATGTGAACGTTCCTTCCTTTGTGGACATGGTGTAGTGTTTTAGAGTAAACTTTTCACTGTTGGAGACAGGGACTCATTCTCTAGTCCAGGCTGGCCTTGGCCTCGTGGCAGTCCTTTTGCTCCAGCCTCTTCTGTGCTGGGACTACACGTGTGAGCTACCACACTTGGCCCTATAGCAGCGGTTCTCACCCTTCCTAATGCACCGACCTTTTAATACAGTTCCTCATGCTGTGACTCCCAACCATAAAGTTATTTTTATTGCTACTTCATAACTGTAATTTTGCTACTGTTATGAATCATAAGGTAAATATCTGATATGCAGGATGGTCTTAGGTGACCCCTGTGAAAGGGTCATTCAACCCTCAGAGGGGTCATGACCCACAGATTGAGAACTGCTGCACTAGACTGCATTTTAATTGATAATAAACATAAAAAATTTTTAATTAACAATGCTTAATTAACATAAACAAGGTTTAATTAATAAACATAAACAATAGTTGTTTATGTTTATGGGCTAAAGTACAATTCAGTGGACATACACATATATAATAAGAAGGCTAACTTGCATTTGCATCTCCTTAAGTGTGTATTATTCATTGTATTTGGAGCTTTCCAAAACCTTGCTTTTAGTTCCTTATAACATGTTATAAAACATACAGTAATGTTAGTAAACTGTAGTCATCGCATACTGATGCTTCCCCTCTAGTTAGCTCTGTTTCCAGTGATGCTTGGAATCCCTTGCCTTTTTCCCCTTCCCAGCTCCTAGTGCAGAATAGATAGTTTTGAATCCTGACCTTGGACTACTATAATGCTAGTCTGTACTGGTTTTCCTTTCCAACCCTAGTTTCTGTTACTGGGTCCAGTCAAAGTTACCATATTGCCAGAATAAAAACATAGATGACAGTGAGATTTAGGAGATGTGGAAGGAAAGGACACCTAATGTGTTTTGTTCAATTATGGAAGTCAGGGGCAGTAAAGTTGGGGAATATTTTTTAAAGCTGAAAGTCATAATTGTACCAAGGGAAAGTTAATAACAGCTGTCAAGTATTGGGAGGAGGAAGAAGGAGGAAGGGGGAATTTGAAGGGTTGATAAGTACTCATTTTTAACTTTTGGGCATCACCTGCTATATATAAAATTTGTAAATCAAGGACCAGAGGCATAAGGATATAGAAATACAGAAACAGCTTCCATAAATACTTCTAAAGGCTTAGAACTAAAGCCTTTTTTTTTTTTAAAAAATCAAATCTCAGTTTTTACAGTGGTGAGTCTTGTACCTGATCTGTACCTCACTCGAGGCGAGCATGCTACAGTTACTTACACATTTCCCTCCTTAAGCCCTCTCCCCCAAAACAAACAAAACAAATAAAATGTAACCTGGAATCCGGTGTGGTGATACACACCTCATCTACCCTTGGAGGACTGTGGAAGATCCTGAGTTTGAGCTAACCTGAGTTATATACACTGTTTCAGAAGAAGCACTATACCTCTGTTTTGATTTATTGTTTCCTTCATATCTAAAGCTTTGATTCTACATTCCAAGTCTTCACGGTAGCACCCATCCTTGAACCCCAGCCAGAACTAGGAGTCCTCTTGGTGCTCAGGCTTTCTCTGTGTTGACAAGATCACTAGTCTTCCTGGCTAGTGCTTCTGCACGTCTCCACTCCTTTCACCTGCTCAGCTTGCTTCAGTTTATTGCCCCTCATGAGGACTGCTTCAGAGCTCTCCTGTGTCTTCTGTAATGGTCCTAGTTTTCACGCTTAAATCTCCCACCCCCCAAACCATAGTCTCCTTAACTCTCCCCTTTCGGCTTCCTCTTAAGCCCTTCAGTGCCCCTGCATTTTCTATAGGAAAAAGTCTAAGCCCACTTGACAGTGCTTTCAAGTACCTTTTGTGGTTGCTTATCCTCTGTGAAGTTTATATTTCATTCTTTTGTCTTTTTTTTTTTTTAAGAATTATTTATTTTTGTATGTGAGTGCACTGTAGCTGTCTTCAGACACTCTGGAAGAGGGCATCAGATCTCATTAAAGATGGTTGTGAGCCACCATGTGATTGCTGGGAATTGAACCCAGGACCTCTGGAAGAACAGTCAGTGCTCTTAACCACTGAGCCATCTCTCCAGCCCCCTACATTTCATTCTTTAAAGGCTCATGATTAGACTACGTTTTGAAGGGGAAAAAAGTGTACATTTTTTAATGTCCTCAGAGGCCAAGTGAATACTCAAGAAATGGTTGTATAATTAAAGCAATGAAAGATGTTAAATCATGTATTTGTTTTGGTTTATTCTTCTCTGACTGATCCAGTATAGATGTGCTAGAGAAATAATATGCTGTTAGGTTGTAGATATTCTCAAAAATGGGCCAGCTACATGTGCCTTTTGCATATTTATAATTGAAGCCAGGTTCAGTAGCACACACCTGTAGCCTCTGCACTTAGGAGGTAAAGGGAGGGAATCATAGTTCATGCCAGAGCTACATACTCTGTCTCAAAAAGGTTATTTTCAACTGATACATTTTTAGGTGTAAGTTGAAATTTGTATATACTATTCATATATTTTGTTAAGAACTGAGAAACTTGGAAAAAAATTAAGCAGAAAGTGAGAAAATAAGTGACTAGTAACCCTACCATGACAATAGTAACTACTCAGTTTTTTTGATGTATCACTTCTTGCTACCAAGTTCTCTTTGTAGCTAAAAAATAAGTTAAGAAAATAAAAAGGAAGAGTTACCACAAACTCCCAATAAAGTGTGTTGGTAAATATCAAAAATACATGCTAAGCCAGGTTTGTGGTACACATTTTTAATTCTATCACCTGACAGCTAGAGACATGAGGATCAGAAATTCAAGGCTGTCATTACCTACATCCCTAGTTGAAGGCCAGCCTGTACTACATATGACCCTGTCTCAAAAGACAAAGGAAAAGAAAAAAGGTATGTTAATATAATTTCAAAAGGTTTTTCTTTTAATCTTGTTTTTTAAACCTAGGGAAGAGAAAGCCCGGAAGAATCGCTGCTGGAAGTCTATCTTCATAGACACTTACTCAGATGTAGGACGATACATTAACCACTATGCTGCTATTAAAAAGGCCTGGGATGACCTCAAGAAATACTTGGAGCCCAGGTGTCCTCGGATGGTTTTATCTCTGAAAGGTACTGGGAACACAGGGTCCCCCATCCACATTTTAGTTAATTAAGAAAGAGTATTTACATAACTTCGGACCCACTGTGTACCTGACTAATCGAAACTCTTCCAGGTCACCGTTCCCACTTTGTTACTAGCCAAGGAAGTATAGTGCTGATATTGTTAAAGACCTTGCCCTTTTTTGATTAGCCCAGGAACCCATATGGTTATTAGGATAAAAAGCTGAACTACTTTACCATTATATTTATTTTTATATAAAAACAATGTTAAGATTGCTTGAGAATAACCATTATGATTTATTTTTATTTTTTTGCAATGATGAGGATTGAGCCCAGGGCCTCATGCATTTTAGGCAAGTATTCAACAGTGCAACTATACCCCCAGTCCTAAAAATGAATATTGTTAGTATTTTTATGTGTGTATTTTTGTGGTATGCATGTGTGTATACACGTTCACATGGATGTGCTCACAGCCATGTGTGGAAGTCAGAGACATCACATGTCTTTCTGGATTGTCCTTCCCTTTATTTACTGAGGTTGAGTTTCTTCCTGAGCTTCCTGGTTGAGCTAGTCCAGCTAGCCAGTTTCTCTGGTATTCCTGTCTCTACCTTGCAAACGCTGGATTCCAGGTCGGCTGCTTCAGACGCTCAGCTTTTATGTGGCTTCTAGGGATCCAGACTCCAGTCCTCATGCTTATGTGACAAGTGCTTTGTCCACTGAGCTGTTTCTCCAGTCCAAGACTATTTTTTAAAACTTGTATCAACACCTTTTCTTGTATGGTGTCTATCAAATGTTAGAAAAGCCCCTGGGTCTTTAAGCATGTAAGAATAACAGAGTGAGAAATCCTTTTTGTTTGGTATTTCCAAAGTAGTGAAACTAAGGTTTGAACCGAGGTTGATCTGACCCCAGGATCCATGCTCTAGTATATCGTCTAATTATGGCTAGAAATCTTAACAAGGTATTTCTGTGTGATTTGTTAAAACCTATAAAGATCCATTATTACTGCTCATCTGCTTTCCACTTGAAGTTTTCCAGACTTACTCACTAGGTGGAGCCTTGCACATGCTCTGGTTTTGTGAAGCTAGATTTGGAATCTGTTCCCGTCTTTCTGAAATAGTGTTCCCTTTCTCTTCAGATTCCCACTGTAATGTCTCATGAAAATGTCACTTTCAGACAAACCACGATGCGTTTATTAGAAGGCAGAATAAATGGCTTTAGTAGATAGAATAGATGGGACCTGGGAGTCCCCCACTAATATCACAACAGCTTATCCTCTGAGAAGAATGAGTAATAACATTCACGTAGCTTGGGGGCAGCTGCTTCAGGAGGACAGATGTCATCTGAAAATAAGTCTGTAGTGTTGGTAAGTAAGACAGGTAATAGTTTATAATAACTGGAACTAAATACAAAGGTAGACACGAAACTAAGTATTTTATATCACCTCATTTACTTTCCAAAAATTCTGTAAGGAAGATAATTATTGTCTTTTTGTAGGGATAGTACTAACACAGGGCATAAAAGACTAAGTTTACCATAAAAAAGTGAAAAGTAATGTCAGGAATTGACTAGGGGCCTCACTTTGGAAGTGTAGTCTTTACTTCAGTTGTGGTTGCAGGGAGAGGACTGAGCCCATTTTGTTTAGAGTACCTAAGGTTGCTTTTAATTGTCACTCCATATTAGGGCATTTGGAGTGTGAGAGTGCAGTATGGTTGTTCTTTGGGATAGACTTATAGCTCCTTTTTCTTTTGTCTTTTGGTATTCCTAGCTCCTGTGTCTGTTCTGTATCTAGCTGTCAGATTCCTTGGCCACTTCTGCTCTACTCTCTGAGGTGCCAGTTCTCAGGCTTGTCAGGAATTTTGGATTAAGGTTAACCAGGAATATTTACATTGCTGGGGATACTAGGAATTTCAGGTGTATGAATTCCCAAGTTAGGAACGTGGCTGCTGACCTCAGGAGCCACCGTCCTCATTCAACTTTAAGGTTATATAGGTGTCAGGTTGAAATGGAAAATTAGCAGGAAATAGGCGGTAGACTTGGGGTAATGGTTATGGAGCATCTTGAGGTTGTTAATTATGTATTTTCAAATCATATTTTCCTTGTATGTTGGCTTAGAATTGAGGTGGGAGGGGTTTTTTTTGGTTTTTCGAGACAGGGTTTCTCTGTATAGCCCCGGCTGTCCTGGAACTCACTCTGTAGACCAGGCTGGCCTCGAACTCAGAAATCTGCCTGCCTCTGCCTCCCAAGTGCTGGGATTAAAGGCATGCGCCACCACCGCCTGGCAGAGGTGGGAGTTCTTTAAAGGAACAAACAGTAAATATTTTAAAGTTGGTAGGACTGACCCATGGTTTCTGTGACAGAGACCTGTGTTTAAGCCTACCGTTAGGCTGTCTTTTCTGGAAACAGCCTTAGACAATACAGAAAGAAATGGGGTGGCTGTGTTCCAATAAAAAGGATTTAGCCTCTCATCTATTATTTACCAAACCCTGATTAATTACTAGTACCTTCACTTCACATCAAAGACAAGATACAAAGGGAGTTTAGGTGGCCTGTTTGAGGACCAATAACTAGTAAGCAGCAGAGACAAACTCCAGTCTTGGCTTCTGATAAATTGTCACAGCTTCCTTTCTGAGTAGGTGAAGGAAGAAGAGAATAGGTGAGTATTCATTGAAAGCAGTAAGTCACTATATAAATAAACACACACATGGCATTTCTGTCCTTCTACAGTTCTCTCTGGTGGGTGGCATTAGCTCATTGTTTGGAGAACAAGGTTAAACAGATGTAATATCTTACATGCACACACACAGAGAGAGAGAGAGACAGAGAGAGAGAGACAAGACACACACACAGAGACAGAGAGAGACAGAGAGAGACAAGACACACAGAGACAGAGAGAGACACAGAGAGAGAGAGACACACACAGAGACAGAGAGAGACAGAGAGAGAGAGAGAGAGAGAGAGAGAGAGAGAGAGAGAGAGAGAGAGATCAATCCACAATAAGTAGCGGGGCCAAGGTAAGACGCAGTTTGGCTTACTATAGTAGAGTGTCTCTTCCAATCTTAATTTTACTGAAATGTAAATAAATGTTCCCTTATATCTCTCTTTCTGTTAACTATGGGTGTGTTCGCTTCTTAATCTTACATATTAAATAGTCTCCCATGTAGCACATAACATACAAATGTTAGCTTCTCTCCTTATCTAACACACTACTTCTGGCTTGTGTTCAGCTTGGTTTCTTTTCTGTCACACTCTTATTTTTTATGCTTTCTTTTATATGTGTATATAGTGTACATATATGTACATGTTCCTGTGTGTGCCCACTTGTGTGCATGTAAAGACCAGAGGTTGGCATGCCTCACATCTTCCTAAGTTTTTTCCTACCCTTTTGTTTTGCTTTGCTTTATTTTCTGATACAGGTTCCTCTGTGTAAAGCTCTGGCTTTCCTGCAACTTGCTCTGTAGATAGGCTGGCCTCGAACGCAAAAAGGTCCACCTGCCTCTGCTTCCTGAGTGCTGAGATGAAAGGCGTGTGCCACCTCTGCACAACCTGCCGCCCCATTTCTGGAGACAGGGTCTATCACTACACCTGGAGCTCATTGATTTAATTAGCCAGACTGGTCAGTCACCTCTAGGGTATGGATGTCTCTGTCTCCACATTCTGGGATTGCGATTACTCAGCAGAGTGCCTGACATTAAAGGTTGCTAGGGATCTGAATTCAACTCTTCATTCTTGGCAGAGCAAGAATCATTATCTTACATAATTATTGTATATTTCATAATATATAATATAATGAATATTATTTATAAAAATATATGTTATATAATTAATATATATATTAATTTAAAGTAACTTTAGATTTACAGAGAGTTCTGTATACTTCTCAGTTTCCCTACTACATCACACTAGAGGACATTTATCAAAACTAAAAATTCATTAATATTTTGTTACTTTCACATTTGATTCAGATTTCATCAGACTTTGCATTAATGTCCTTAGTGTTCTTCTAGGATCCAGCTTAAAGTATCACATTACATATAGCTGTCATTTCTTTTTAACCAGCAGTGACACTTTCTGAGTCTTTCCTTGTCTTTTATGACTTGGACACTTTTGAGAAGTACTCATGGGGTATTTTGTAGAAAATATCTCAGATTGGTTTTGTCTGATATTTCCTTCCTTCATGATTGGAGTGGTAGGTTTTTAGGAAGATTCTTTTTAGTTGAGAAGTTTGCCATCATTAGTGATGTTAAAATTATGTAGATATATTCACAGACCACAACGTAGAACTCAGTGAGATGTAGTAGTGGAGCCCTTTCTGTGCCCAGAGGCCCCTCGTGCCCCTCCCTCTTTCACAGAGACAACATTGTCCCAACAGCTCTTCTATTCAGCAGTTTTCTCTTGACTTTATATAAATTAAGTGGTTAAGTATTGGATACGTTAATTCTATTTTGATTGTGAAGCTCAGTAGTTTTTGTTACAGATACTGTATGTGAGTAGATTGAGTTTATGTTCACCCTACTGCTGATGAATATGTGGGTTTCCAGTACTGACTGTTAGAAATAACAACTTTTTAAGAAAAGATTTTTTTTGGTTTTTTGAGACAGGGTTTCTCTGTGTAGTCCTGGCTGTCCTGGAACTCACTCTGTAGACCAAGTTGGCCTTGAACTCAGAAATCCGCCTGCCTCTGCCTCCCAAGTGCTGGGACTAAAGGCGTGCACCACCACTGCCCAGCAAAAAGATTTATTTTTAGGTGTAAGTAGTGTCTTACTTGCATGTATATCTGCATGTGTACAGAGTCTGCAGAGGCCAGAAGAGGGCATTTGATCCTCCAGACCTGAAGTTAGGGATAGATATTAGCCTGGGTACTGAACCCAGGCCCTCTACAAGAGTAGCAACCACTCTTAATGGCGGAGCCATGTTCCCAGCCCCTCACTAGGAGTTTTACATTGATGTCCATGAAAGAGTTTGGCCTCTAATTTTCCTTTCTTGTAATATTCTTATTAGAATTTTATATCAAAATAATGCTGACAGGACTGTAAAGTATGTGAGGAAGCCCTCTCTGCTGTCCCCTGGAAGAGTGCTTGTTAAGCTTCCTCTTACTCTTGCTTGGATGATTGGTAAATGTGTCAGCAAGACGCTCAGCCTGGAGTTTGTTGTGGGAAAAGTTTAAATTAAGGATTCAATGTCTATTTAAGGCTTGAGGCTTTCTGTTTTGATAAATTGTTTGTTCAGGAAATTGCCTACTACATCTGTGTTTTCAAATGTTTTCACATCTTTTCATGCTTAGGAAATGTGTAGTGGTACAACCTTTTCAATTTCTGAGTTAGTTATTTGTTCCCTCCACTCTTGTGGGGTGGGGTCCAATCAGATCTTTTCAGCAGAGAACTGGCTTTTTGGTCAGTCTTGTTTACTGTATGTTTGTTTTTTATTTTATTAATTTTTTGATTTTTAATTTACTATGATCCCCACCCTCTGCTGACTTAGGGCATAGATTTTTTTTCCTATCTTTTTTTATTAGACTCCCTAATATATTTAGGGCTATAAATTTAAATTTCCCTCTAATCATATTAGTTTATCTTACATGTTTTTTTTTTTAATTTTGTGTGTGTATTATATACATTGCATGTGTGTATGTGTGCATACATATAGAAGCCGGAGGCAATGGTGGGTGTCTTCCTTAATTGCTTTCCATCTCTTCTGGCCTCTCCAGGCACTGCACATATATGCAGGCAAGACACTTAGACACGTGACGATAATTTTTTTTTTCCTTAAAAGTTACGTTATTTCTCTCAGACAGACCTGGAAATAACCCAAATGTTCAAATATTTTTGGAGATTGGGTGTTACAGTGAACCTGAAGCCCACAAATTGGGGTAGACTGGCTGTCCGGCAAACCTCAAGGATTTCCCTGTGTCTGCCTCCCTTGTTAGATTATAGATGTTATCAGTGCATCTCACTTTTTACCTGGGTACGAGGGACTCTTAGGTTCTCGTGGTTATGCAGAAGCCCTTTACCACCTGAGCTGGCTCTTCAGATCTTAATTTTTTAAGATTACATTTTATTTAGTGTATGTAACACATATTCTGTGACACTTGTTGGAGGCCAGCTTTCAGGAGTCAGTTCTCTCCTTCCACCTGTGGGTCCCAGAGATGACTCCTGGCCCCCGGCTTGGTAGTGAGCACCTTTATCCTCTGGGCCACCTCACTTGTCCCTGATTTTTGTTGTTTTATTTTGTTTGTTTGTTTGCTTGCTTGCTTGTTTGGTTTGGTTTTTGATACAGGGTTTCTCTATAAAGCTGTGGCTATCCTAGAACTAGCTCTGTAGACCAGGCTGGCCTAGAACTTACAAAGATCCACCTGCCTCTATGGCCCAAGTTCTGGGATTAAAAGTTTATGCTGCTGCCACCACCACTGCTTGCTTCCCAATATCTGTTTATTTTTTAAAAAGATTTGAGGGCTGGAGAGATGGATGGCTCAGCTGTTAAGAGGATGGACTGCTCTTCCAGAGGTCCTGAGTTCAATTCCCAGCACCCACATGGTAGCTTACAACTATCTCCAGTGGGATTAGATGCCTTCTTCTGGTGTGTCTGAAAACAGTGACAGTATACTCGTATAAATAAAATCAATCTTAAAAAAAATCTAAAAAGTATATTTTTATGTGTGTGGACATTTTATCTACATGTACATCTGTGCAACATATGTTGTACCTGTTGTCCTTGGAGGCCATAAACGGGCACCAGATTCCTTGGAAAAGAAGTTACAGATGGATATGAGCCACCCACCATGTAGACTCTAGAAATTGAACCCGGGTCCTCTGCAAGAGGAGCCGATGCTAGTGACCACTGAGCCTTCTCTCTGGCCTCTTTTTGTCTCTTAGTTACTGAGAGATTCGGTGAAATTTCCTACTGGGCAGTGTTCTAAAGTAGCTCACCAAGATTTTCAGCCTTTGGTATACATTCACATACAATTAGTTCTTGAGTATTGGTAGCAATATAAGAAATAATTTTGATTTCTATTATTTAATGTATTCTAATTACTTAAAATAAATATCATAGTTAAGTTCCCAAATGAATTGAACTTGAACTTGTTAATTAAAAGGAAAAGTTTCTTAAATGGACCTAACTTAACCAAGTAAATTCTTAAAAGGCCCTGAGCCTTTCAGAAGGCAGAGAGATTCATCGCATGTGTTTTCTACTGACTCTGAGTAAGCAAACAAGCCGATGTGTTGAGGAGAAGGCTACAGAATAGGAAATGTCAGGGGCTTCTAGGCACTGAGGGCCTCATTGAAAAAACTGCAGGATGCTGAAGTTTGCAAATACTCGGTGAGCTTGGAAGAGGCTCTGAAGCAACAGATAGGTAAGATGAGCTAGCAGCCTAGTGGATACCATGATTCCAACATTGTGATCTAAACAGAGGGTCCAGTTGTACTCGAACTTCCAACCTCTAGAAACAAACAACAAGTGAGTTCCTGGCTTGGTTTCCTGGGGGCTGGGCTAAGTGTACTCCACTCCCTCTCTGCTAAGCCTAGAGTAGAGGGGCCAGGTGTGCACCTGTGTGGGAGAGGTGCTTCAGCAGGAGCCTGGCCTGGGCTGTCCTAGCCGCACATTTACTTGCAAAGTAGGTAAACAAGTCAGGATCATTTCAAGCTGCATATAGCAGTGGAAGATAATGCACTACTTGTACATCCATTCTTTTGCCATCTTAGCTCTGACATTAAAAATATGTATACTTGGGACTGTAAGTGGTGCTTCACTGATGAGCCTGCTGTCCCTTTTCAGTGTAATTTTATGAAGAAAAAAAAATGTGTGTGTGCTGTGCTAGGTACATAAAATTTTAACCTTTCACTGTTGTCTTTATGACAGTTCTCCATTAGTTTTAATAAAGCTCTATGATTTAAACTCTTAGGTGATCTGAGTAGAGCCGTCCTAACTTTTCTCTCTGTGCCTACATTAAGATGAATATCTTGAGTGGAATTTTTTGTAGTTCTTTGGTGCTAAAACCGAGACTAAGCCTTACACATCCTCAGCTCTCCCTCTGCACTGCATCCTGCAGCTCTTATTCCTTACCTGCTCTGTCTTTCATTATATTTGGCTTATTGATACTTATTTCCTAACATATTTGAACTTAACCATGCCATTTAAATATGTTTGCTCTTTATTTTTGCATTTTTAATTATGTTTAATTCCTTTGCTTTCCCTTTGTATTTCCCTTTAGTGTTCACATTGTAGATTAAAATATGCATCTTTGACTTATCAGGTCTAATAGAATTTAGTATGTTACCACTTTCTGGACAGTGAAAAGCCTGAGTTCCTATCATGTCCCTCCCATTTTATGGAAGGGTATTTGGGCCCCCACTCAGGTGTGTGTGCACAGTAGCCCATCACTGAGCCATCAGAGCTCCTAGTGTTAAGTTTTTGTGACTTTAATTTAGCGTATGTCTTACCTTGGAGACGTGTGGCTAGGATCACAGGTGTTCGTTACTACACCTGGCTTTCTGTCTGCTCCTTAGTTCTTGTGTTTATTGAGGCTTAGATCTTTTGAGTGATTGCAAAGCACTGTTTAGGTCTCAGCGTAACCTGCTGCTTTTGCTGCAAGTCGTCAATGGGTTGATGTAATTGGAAAGCCTGGGCTTCTAGTCTGTGAGGACTGGCTATTTCCAGTTCACTTTCCCAAAGGCTTTCAGTAACCTGGCCAAACCCATGTTTGTTTGTTATTTGAACAAGTGCTTTTCTCTTTGTGGAGTCTGAATCCTTTTTTTTTTTTAAATTCATCAGCCCTATATATTACCTATTCTTGTTTTAGAATTGGCAGTTACTTAAAAACAAGGTGATTCCAAATGCCTAAATTGGCTCTTGTGTTTTTGTTTGATTGTTTTGTTTCTGTTTTTTCCTTTTTTGAGTTTACTCCTAGGGCTACAAGCAATGTGCTACCACATCTGGCTAGTTTGTGGGGTGTTTTGGTGGTGGTGGTAGTGGTGGTGGTTGATTGTTTTAAATTTTTTTCTTTATATCTTCAGTAGTTTTTTTTTTTTTCCCATAATCATTCAGTAGTGAGAGGTTTGGCCCAACGATGAGGGGCAGTTGTTTGGAAGAGCATCACTTCTCTTGGTATTTGTAGGTTTTTCTGTTTGTGACAGCTAGAATGCAGGCCATGTTTTCAAATGTGCAATTGAGAATTCAACCTAGTGACTTCTCACTACTGTCCTCCATTTCCCATAGAAGACCACATTGAAACTCTAGAATGATGACAGCTGAGAGAATTTTCAGAGTTGTTATTAAACAAAGTATGACTATATTAAGTTTGGAAAAGTGAGTCAGGAAGTTTTTGTTTAATAAATTAATTGTTCATTTCATTGGTGCCCCTTTCCAATTCTTTGTGCCAGTGTTTTCTATGTTGAGCGGAAACTAATCACTTTGTTTACTGTTTAAAATTAATTTCCAATTCATTGTCCGGTATTTTGACAGTATATTTTAAACAGAATTCATTTGCCATAAGATGGTCTCATGAGTTGATGGATGACCTACTCTATTGCTCTGTCTTTGGCGTGGGTTTGCAGAGGGCGCACGTGAGGAAGACCTGGATGCTGTAGAAGCTCAGATCGGCTGCAAGCTCCCCGATGATTATCGCTGTTCCTACCGGATCCACAATGGGCAGAAGTTAGTGGTTCCAGGGTAAGGTGCTTGACATTTTAGTAATTTTCAGAAATGGGTATTACTTTTTAGAATGAAATTACATTTTAATTATAGTTTTTCTTAGCTTACTTTACTAAACATGAATAAGAAATGTATGTTTATATATGTATAGAGAGGGGGTAATTCCTTCCTTTTCCTTACAGCAGTCCATAATATAATGTCTATAGGTTAAGTTAAAGTTTATCAAAATAAATGTGTCTTATAAAAGCATTATTCCTGCCAGCACATTTTTATGATTAAGGTAAGATCTGATCTGGTTGGGAAGAAAGCTGTGGGACACAGGAGGGATGTGTGTGTGTGTGTGTGTGTGTGTGTGTGTGTGTGCATATTTGTGAGGACATTTGACTGAACTGCTTGATGTGATGTGTTTACTCTGTTACAAGCTAGGTAAAATGTTTTAGGAACTTGATGCAAGTTCTGTCTACTATATGTGTAAAAAGCATGATTTGTTCAGAGTTGTATATCCTAAACTAAGCAGAGTAGAGTTTTGTCATAATCAAGAACAGCCTATAACTGAATGACTTTTTTTTTTTTTTGAGGAAAGGACCTTGGCAGAGTATCCCTTTATTTCTGGTGGCTCTCCTGGTGACTGATTTGTCTGCATGTAAAGCACACCCACATAGGCATGGTCTGCCAGGCCCCCAGCCTCCAGGCCAGGCAGTACATACTCACTGAACTCAATGAGCAGCTTGCCATAGCCCCGGTGCTGATAGGGAGGCAGAGTCAAGATGCAGGCCACATTGTAATCTTCTGTGGACTCCTTTTCCTTGGAGAAGTAGCCCACGATGTGGAAGCCTTTGCAGTCGTACTCCGTCATCACGTAGAAGAGGAAGGGGTCTGTGTCGTAGTACAGTGTCTTGTGGTCCAGGAAGCACTTGGCCAGAAGACACAGGTTTTGTGAGTAACTCTTGTTTTTCCGTCCATCAATCTCAAAAAAGGAGATGGTGCCCTTGCGGTAAATTTCATTGCCTGGAGGGTGCCGAAGATCACATTTGGTAAAGTGGCGTTGCAGACACTTGAGGCTGCGGCCATATTTGAGCAAAATTCGCACAGGTAGAGGACAGGTAGCGTGGTAAGCTCTTGTGGGTACGGGGAGAAGTACCACGGCTTGATGCGGTGCCGGCCAAGCTTAATACACTCAATGTTCTTCATCCGGGTGACAATGTCGTCGTGGCTCCGGTCAGACACCAAACTGCCAGTCATGCGTGGTGCTGATGGTATTCCACCTGAGCTGTCCTGGGAATCCTCATCAGTGCCCAAGCAATTAGATTTCCGCTTCTGTCCTGGCTGTGCTGCCACTGCCCTACGGGCTGATCCATTCTGGGGGAACACTGAGGCTGGGGCTGTCTCGCTGGGCACTGGAGTTGCTGGTGAAACCACCTCCACCTTCCGTTTCACCTCTCTTTCGGGAGAGCCGGGGCGGGACCCAGGAAGTCCGTTCTTGGTGGGTGTTTTGGCCTCTTTCTTGGGAAATTGGATCTTCTTTAAGTCCAGCCACTCGTGAGTCACCCATTCATCCAGACGTTTGTTGAAATCAATGTAATGGACATAGAAAAGCTTCCGGCCACTGATGTCCTTCACGCTCAGGATCTCAGCCAGGGGCCACTCATCTTCGTTGTCCTGGTTGCGCCTGCGCCGCAGCACGGGCAGGCGGCAGCCCTCGATTATCTCCCCCTAGGGAGACAGCCCGGCGCCAGGGTCGGCTACTGGGGGGCCTCGGGCTCTACCCACCTCCCCTGGCTCCCTCCGCCCCACCCTGAATGACCTTTTTAAAATTACTTTGTAAGTTGTATTCATTGTAGTCTTTTTGTTTTGGGATGTTCTTTGTTTTTTTTGTTTTTTTTTGGTAAAAGAAGACCATATAGTAGCCGTCAAATTTATTCACAATTTTAAAGCTATAAACTTTGAATGTGTCTATTCCTTTTGTACTTTTATGGAATTAAACTATTTCAAAGATACTGTTTTTATAAAACACCAAGAAAAAAAAAGAATGCTTCGTTGTTCTTGATGGAACCTGCTGTGGCTCTGTCTGTGCAGTATAGCTGGCCTTTGCTACTTTGTGAGTTCCTCTTTTTCCCACCCTTTATCCCCCTGGTTTCTCCCCACTATGGATAGGAGAGAAAGAAGGATAAAGGACAGAGGAGATGGAGAGATAGGGAGAGATCCATGAATCTAATTTCTTTCCCAACCATTGCTCCCAGTTTCCAGCCCAGCCCAGCCCAGCCCCTTTAGACTGTTTCTCCCAACGGTTCCCCAGCAGTCTGTGTAAACATTCTCTTCTCCCAGCTTTCTCAACCTTAGCAGCTCCAAACTGTAACAACTGTTCTAGCCTGTCTGCTCAGCTTCTTCTGGCTCAACTGTCTCCTAACAATATTTTCTGTACCAACTGCCTTCTCTCACTCTACCAACCCCCCTCTCTCAGCCTCAGCTCAGTTTTTTTTTTTTATATTCTATCCTGTTTCCAGAAATCCAAGATGCAACTAACACTGAAGGTCATAGGATCAAGCAGTTCCAATAGCTAAAAATTCTTAAAGGGCCAGTTAACTAGCAACTGAGGATCCTTTAAAGGGCCAGCAACACAAGAGTAATAACACTACAGTGAAGAATTATCTGGGTTAAGTGTGTCTTGGGATTCTCCAATGAGTTCCTACTGATAATACAAAGTGTAGTACTCCAAATATAAAGTATCAGTGATGGTTCATAAATAGGCAAGTTAAGGGGGCTGGAGAGATGGCTCAGTGGCTAAGAGTGAATGCTGCTCTTGCAGAGGTCCTGAGGTCCCAAAACCCATGATGGCTTACAATGGCCAGAAGTTCCAACCTCAGGGACTCCCAATGCCTGCCTCTAGCACCTGTTCTGGGGTGCTCTCTCTATCTCTCTTTCTCTCTCATCTCTCTGTCATCTGTCACACACATACAGACACACAACTTAAAATAAAAAGTTACTTATCTATCTACCTATCCATACACCCCAAGACCTGGAGAGGACTCTTTACCAGTGACCAGTATTTCTGGTTTCATGAGATAAGCTGAAAGTTGATTCAAGATAAAATGTCAGAAAAGTTATTCCTTTTTCCATTAAATTAGCTGTTAATATATGTATACATTTATGAGTATACATAAATAGCAAATCACAGAAGTACTGGCAGTTCAGTATATAATAAAATAGACTTTTTTAAATTTTGAAGGCAAGGTCTTACTGTGCAGTCTATGTTGGTCTTGACCTCATTATCCTTTCTCAGTCTTTTGAACAGCTGGGATTTTAGGTATTTGCCATTTGCTCTGTGTGTGTGTGTGTGTGTGTGTGTGTGTGTGTGTGTGTGTGTTAAAACAGGGTTAGTCTAGCCCATGCTGGCCAAGAATCCACTATATAGCACTATTTGTGTTCTTTTAGCCTTATTTTTTTTTCTTTTTTTTTGGTTTTTCGAGACAGGGTTTCTCCGTGTAGTCCTGGCTGTCCTGGAACTCACTCTGTAGACCAGGCTGGCCTCGAACTCAGAAATCGCCTTCCTCTGCCTCCCAAGTGCTGGGATTAAAGGTGTGCGCCACCACTGCCTGGCAGCCTTAGTCTTTCTAAGTGTGGGATTACAAGTGTGAACCACTACACTAAGTTCCTTAAAAACAGTAAAGTTATATATCTTCTAAGAAGACTGGTGTTTATACTTTTAGACATTTAATTTTAAAATCTAAATCAGAATCTTTCTGACTAAAAGAGTGAATTTGATATATAGAAATGTTAGTGATTTTGATATCCTTAGTTTAGAATTTGTATGTTAACCAGTTCTTAGAAAGCTACCAGTGTGTGGCTGGGCATGGTGACACACAATTCTAATGCCGATAATCTCAGTTCTCTGGAGGCTGAGGCAGGAGGATTACCTCAAATTTGAGGCCAACATCAACTATATAGCAAGTACCAAGCCGGCTAGGACTCCATAGCAAGACCCTGGTGTGTTTGTTTGTTTGATTGATTGTTTTAAACAAAATGAAAAATACATTTGTCAGTATGAAATTGTCCAAAAAAGATGAAACGTAGCTCTGTGGCACTGTTTTGTTGTTCTGCTTTTGATGGTTTTGAGTCTGTATTCTCAGGCTGCTGGGAAGTATGGCATTGTCAAATCACTACCGCTCTGAAGATTTATTAGATGTTGATACTGCTGCCGGAGGATTTCAGCAGAGACAGGGCCTGAAATACTGTCTCCCTTTAACCTTTTGCATACATACCGGTTTGAGTCAGTACATCGCTGTGGAAGCTGCTGAGGGCCGGAATAAAAACGAAGTGTTCTACCAGTGTCCAGTAAGTAGGAAGTATGTTTGCTTATGCCTTTAATATGTATTCTGATAATAATATCAATGTGTGCATTGGATACTTTCAGGGATATAAAATAGGCTGGAGCATCATATAATTTACTAGCTAGAGAACTAATAGGTTTGCCACTGGACAAACAGTACAGACTACCACATATATAGATGGAAAGTTGTTATTCATGCTAAGGCATTTTAAGGATAGGAAAATTGAGGAACTTAGTATCGAAGTCCTTTCTTTTTTTTCTTTTCAAAGTCCTTGACTATATATAATATGTGAAATTATTTTTTGAACATCCTAAAATTGTTCAGGTCTCTTGACTCTGAACTCAAAGCCCTTTCTTGTAGGATAACAAGCTATTTATCTTATCACTTCTACTGCTAATTATGTTCTCAAAAAATAGTTTTATAACTTGTCTTATTAGAAATAGACTATATGTTTTCATTTTATTGAGAGGTGTCTTCAGACATTTTATAGAATAAGCCTGAGCATAGAAATTACAACAGTAGAAACTGAGAAGTGTTGATAAAATTTCTCCTCAAGAAAAACCGTAAATACTATCTACCTGTCTTCTTAAGAGTCCAATGGTGCCGGGTGGTGGTGGCGCACGCCTTTAATCCCAGCACTTGGGAGGCAGAGGCAGGTGGATTTCTGAGTTCGAGAGTTCGAGGCTAGCCTGGTCTACAGAGTGAGTTCCAGGACAGCTAGGGCTACACAGAGAAACTCTGTCTCAAAAAAGAGTCCAATGGCAAACCGAGGCATGAGTCCACCCAAGTTCACTTTGGGGATCAGTGACTATATTTCATAGGTGAGGGACTACTTATAGACATGTGGGTACCCATCTACCAATTGGCTGCATCTCAAAAGCTTTACCCAGCAGGTATGAGGACTTCCTCATAGCTGTATAGATGGAGACCCAGCCCTAGTCTTCCCTATATATGCCAGGTGGTAGGGAGCAGCTGGATACTCAGGTAAGAATCTTGTGTCCTTCTAGGATCCTCTATGGAGACAGGATGTAAACTATCAACCAGAAAAGCGGGGATGAACTTCTGTGTGTGGGGACGGGGTTGGGGACACTGCAGCTGAACTCTTCAAGATTATGGTTGCTTCACTTAGAAGACAGTTTTTCATAACAACAAGAATATTTGAGTATTGATTAGAATACTCAATTTATTTTTATCTATTTTGCTTTGTTCCCTGAGATCAAGTAAGGAACAAGAATAAATATATTTATATATTTTTTTTCACATAGGACCAAATGGCTCGGAATCCTGCTGCTATTGACATGTTTATCATAGGTAAGAGAAATACAGAAAAGTCACTTTTCCCTTCTTATTGGTTTAGAAAAGTAAATGAATTGAGAAAACTTTTACTTCCTTGAACAGCTGGCCATTTTATGCTTGCATTTTTTAATATTTCCTAGTTTATAACGTCCTTTGTCTATGTTCTCTCGTTGTGCTTTCTTTGTATTTTGTTTAGAAAAAAAATCCATATCCTGTACAGACTTAAGTTTTTAATTTTCTTTAGAGAAGTGAGATGCAGAATTGTTGTGCTTATATGGTCCTATATACCGTTCAGGCAACAGGCTACCCTGATAGAGAGCAGCTTGGGAGGGAAGAGGCTCATTTCAGCTTGCAGGTCACAGTCCGCATTGTGGGAAGCCAATCAGAGTCACACACGAGATTGAAGGGGAAGCCATGACCAACATTTGGGGGAACTCTTCAGTTTGTATGGAAATACAGCTCACCTTTGCTCTTGATCCAGTCTCATCCTGTTGAGACTCTCTGCTCACTAGCAGAGACTTCCTGCATATTGATTCTGCTTTTTAAAGGGATTTCTGACAAGCATTTCCCTATATACTCATAATACACAAAATGCTAAGGGACAACTCAGTGGTTGACTCTGTGCCTGGCATGTGCACGGACCCAGTTTTATTTAATCCCTTGCACTAAGTAGAGCAATATCTCTTTTAATTGTATCTTCCAATTAGAACCTTGAGCAGAAAATGAGTATCTGTTTTTTTCATACTGTGACATGGTCCGAGTTTGTGATAGACTTCACTTATCTGAGAAGGTTTCATGTTACACATGTTGTGCAAGCTTTTCCGTTTAGGCTTTGGCTTTCAACTCATTTGGACTTGAACTCAACTCATTCAACTCAGTGTCTTGTTTTTCTAAGTTAAGTGCCATCACAGCGTCATGCTTGTTCATGTTCATGGGCATCTTGGTATAGCTTATTTTCAGAGAAGACCATCACAGCTTTATTCCAGCAGGGCTGGTCAGTTTCCTTAAAGGCTTTCTGGTCAAGAAGGAAATTGCTGTTAGGCTCTGAATTTCTTTCTTTCATTTTCATATTTTTCTGCTTTGAAACACACCTTTAATCCCAGCACTTGGGAGGCAGAGGCAGGCAGATTTCTGAGTTCGAGGCCAGCCTGGTCTACAGAGTGAGTTCCAGGACAGCCAGGGCTATACAGAGAAACCCTGTCTCGAAAAAAAAACCGGTAAAAGAAAGAAAGAAAGAAAGAAAGAAAGAAAGAAAGAAAGAAAGAAAAGAAAAGAAAGAAAGGAAAAGAAAAGAAAGAAAATAAACCATCATTGCAACAAATACTAAGGTCTGAAAATTAAAAAACATAATAATTAGTGGTATAAATTGAGCATCTGATACTTACTAAAGACCTGGGTTAATTGAAACCAGATTACAAAGAAATTCATTGAACAATATCAACTAAGTACTATATATATGCTAGGTGTTTAACTGTACTATCAAATAAAATGATGAGGTTTAATAGTTATTTTATACTACCTAGAAATTTCAACATAGCCGGGACTACATAGAGAAACCCTGTCTCAAAAAAACTAAAAAAATAAAATAAATAAAAAGAAAAGAAATTTTAGCATAATTCATCTAAATACTTGTCATGGATCCTTTTAGAATATCAGGGACAGATAGTATGGACTGGACTGATGTAATAATAGATAATTGTTTTCTGCTTTGTGTTATCAGTGAGATATGGAGAGCTGCTGTGCAGCCGAATCTGTAGAAATGAGCATCTGACCACTTTGCTGTTAACCTGATGCTGGGAATTTTACAGTGTCATGTCTTTGGAAGATGTCTAGACTGAGCCTGGGTGGTGCCAATATTTTGAGTGTATATCAGGATGTGTCTAAGATGAATCCTGATCATTGATTGTAGGAGCCTGATAACCTTTCTTAATGTTTTTCTCCTAACTGTAACTATTTCCTTTGTTCTGTATGAAATTAATAGGCAAATATTTTTATCACTGTACCAAAACCAGTTAATTTGCGCATAAAACAAACAAAAAACAACATAAGTGGAAATAGCTGTAGAATTCCCTAACAAGAGTTAGGCAGGGGCTGGGGATGGTGGTGTAGGGAACACAAAGGAAATAATGTAGATTGAATTGCGAACAGAAGGGCTGGAGAGGCGGCTCATTTGGGTAAGAGTACTTAATGTTCAAGCATGAGGTTCTGAGTTCAAGTCCCAGTACCCATGTAAAAGCTCGGTATGGCTTTTGCCCACCATGGGCTTGTGTCCATGGCTGTAATCTCAGCATTTTATGGGACAGAGACAGGAGGCTTGCTGAGGCTTGCTGGATGCCAGCTTAGCTCCACATAGAAAGGAAGGCCCTGTCTCAAGGGAATAGGTGGAGGGTCATAGCAGGGATGGGATGGCTTTCAGCCTCTGCATGTGTATACACAAGTGCGCACAGATGCACATAAGTGGTTATACACCATAGTCATAAATAAGAATTGGGAAAAGAAATTTGTCCAATAGAATACTAGCAGAATTATACCTACAGCTATTTCTAGTTTTGGTATCATATCTTAAACATAGCAAAATTATAGTTGTTTGCTTCCTCTATTGATTTTTTTCCATGTACTCATTTTCTTGGTTTATAGGTGCTACTTTTACTGACTGGTTTACATCCTATGTCAACAATGTTGTATCAGGTGGCTTCCCCATCATCAGAGACCAGATTTTCAGGTATTTCACTTGGGGCTTTTGTGATTGAAATAACTATAAGTCAGAAAAGGCTATCTATTGCAAATATCTATCATGAGATGAGAAGGAAGGTTAAGAAATGAACTTCACTGTCCTTTATCTCTCTGTTTCATTCTCATATCAAAGCCAGAACATCCAAGCATTTAATTAACCAATAAATCTTTCGTCTTGAAAAAAACAAGAGAAAAGCTAAATATGGTTTAGTAGCTTGATAATAGCTACATAATTTCTCTTTGCAAAACAATAAAGTTTGAATAACAAGTAAATAACTAACTCCTGGCAAACATTTATTATCTGTAATGGGATATTGTATTGGAGGTGGTTATAGGTGATACTAGTTCATAGTAGGATTCATGGCAGAAATAGTAGGTTAAGTATATGTCATAAGAGGTACAATATGTTTACATTCTTACATATTGTCATAGTCCAGAGTCACCATTTAATAGTATAGTCAGTTTTCAGAAGTCTCCCAAATTTTTATAGCACTGAAAACCCAGAGAAGCCCTGTTTGGTTTCTAAATTGATTACTGATCCATGGTTTGAATCACTGACCATGGATCTTTGATTGCTGTCTATACTGAACCAGAGGCACCAAGGTTTTCCACTATTATAAAGTTCAAGTTCAATAGGGTTCTATCAAGTATGACTTAAAGTTTTAAAGTATAGGTAAGGCATTGTACTTTATATCTTTAAACTGTGTAAGAATAGAAGCTGGTTGATTTAATTAAACATGTTTAACTTTCTTCTTTGCTAGATATATTCATGACCCAGAGTGTGTAGCAACAACTGGAGATATTACAGTCTCAGTGTCCACATCATTTCTGCCAGAACTCAGCTCTGTGCACCCGCCACATTATTTTTTCACATATAGAATCAGGTGAGGCTTGTAAGTGGGACTGTGTGCTCGTCAGTATGTTTTCATGACAAAACCCTGAGGAATCAACTTTGGTAAACCAGGATTTCAGAGCCTTCAGCCCATGGCCACTTGGCTTTCTCGTTTCTGGGCCTAAGTATGATGAGGCAGGATATCCTAGAAGTGTGGACTAGTGCTACAGAGCAAAGCTGTTCAGTTTTATGGTGGCCAGGAAGCAGAGAAAGAAGAACCAAACAAATCTTCAACACATGAGTGCTTGTGGACCATTTTATATCTGAATCATCAGACTCATCTTTCAGCTAAAGTGCCAGTATCCTATGGCTGGTTGCTCTTTTCCATTTGGACACGATCTGTGAAATGAGTTTTATGGGTTTTGTTTGTATTTTGTTTTATGCTCCTACAAATCAAACCAAGAGCCTTGTCCATGTTTGGCAAGTACTTTTATCACTGAGCTACAATCCCAGCCATGAAGTACATTTAAGGTTATTTTTATTTGTTTTAAAAATTGTATCAATAATAATAACAATAATGAAGCCAGGTGGTTGTGACACGCTCCTTCAATCCCAGAATTGTGGAGGCAGAGAGAAGCGAATCTCTATGAGTTTGAGGCTGGGCTGCTCTGGTCCACAGAATAAGTTCTAGGACAGCCGAACTATACAGAGAAACCCTGTCTGGAAAAACAAAACAAACAAACATTATATTTATTTTTTAGTGTGTGTGATTGCATATGTGTGGTGGGTGCATGGGTATGTGGAGGCCTGAGTTTGACATCCGTCCTCCTGTCACCATCCACCTTACTTTCTGAAGCAGATCTTGCAGTTAATCTAGAGCTGCCAATATATCTAGACTAACTATCTACCTTGTTTTGGGGATCCTGTCTTCTTGAGCATTGAATCTATAAGCAAGCAGCCATGCCCACCCAATATTTAAGCAGGTTCTGGGGCTCCAGATATCACTCGTTAGGTTTGTGCACACTGAACTGCCTCTTTTTTTTTTTTTTTTAAAGATTTATTTATTTATCTTAAAAAGTTATTTACTTATTATGTATATAGTGTTCTGCCTGCATGTATGCCTGCAGGCCAGAAGAGGGCACAAGATCTCATTATAGATGGTTGTGAACCAACATGTGGTTGCTGGGATTGAACTCAGGACCTCTGGAAGAACAGCTAGTTCTCTTAACCTCTGAGCCATCTTTCCAGCCCCTCCCTAGCTCTTAAGTACACCTAAATGTTTTAAATTACATTTTTAATTAATTGTGTGTGCTTGTGTGGGTAGTGTCCTGTGGGAATAGGTTCTCTCTATTATGTGGATCCTGGGATGGTACTCGGGTTGTTAGGTCTGGCAAAAAGTACCTTTATCCACTGAGCTGCCTCACCATCCTGCTAAGGCACATTTTGAAAAATAATTTCTTGCTGAAGTTTGCAGAAAAGTTAATAAATTATCAACAATACAGTATTCACAAGGAGTTTGACAAGTTATAGGTTTTGGGGTTTTTTTGACATGTGTCCTGAGTGTAAATTATTATTTCAGATACTGCACGAACTGCAGGAATTACAGCTACTAGGTTGTAACTGTCAAAGCTTCATTTTAGATCTGTGATGTAATCTAGAAGCTATTCTATTGCCAAACAGAAAACTGTGCATTTAAAATTTCATGTGGTCTGTCTATGTTTAATTTTAAAATGTAAGAAGTATTTATGGTGTGTTTCATATGTATTGTGCATAATATTAAATGTTGATTTGATTAAATATAAAAACCAAATGCTTTAATTACTGTAGTTAGAAATATTTTGTGCGTAGGCAGAAAGATAACCCATTGCTCCAAGCATAGTGTAGATATTTGTTTTTATTTAGATTCTGCTTGAAATTAAGACTTGTTTAAAATAGAAATTCCTTCCTACCTTTACAGGATACTTAGCATAAAAATAGAGACAGATTCCAAGAGAAAGAGGAAATGTCAGTCTGTAGAAATAGAGTTGAAGTATAATCTCAGTAATTGGTGACATTTTGCTTTGAGCTTTTTAGAAGCTAATGGAAAAAAAGAATTGCATTGCATAGGTTTATATGAGTGAGTAAATGTGTTTTTTTTGTTGTTGTTGTTTTTTGTTTTTTTGTTTTTGTTTTTTGAGACAGGGTTTCTCTGTGTAGCCCTGGCTGTCCTGGAACTCACTCTGTAGACCAGGCTGGCCTCGAACTCAGAAATCCTCCTGCCTCTGCCTCTCAAGTGCTGGGATTAAAGGCATGCACCACCACTGCCTGGCATGAATGAATAAATGAATGAATGAACAAATGAATGAATGAATGAATGAATGAATGAATGAGTGAGTGAGTGAGTTCCTCAGAAGTTTTTTATGGCCTTGTATCTAGAAAGCGTCTGCCAAATGGTTATTTATTTGAGCAGCCAAAGATGGTTGTTACCACTGTTTTTGCATTTATTTATTAGCCCTTCTATTGCATTCTTACCGAATAGTGGATGTATAAATTAAGTGAAAGCGTTTTCATGGGGGAAGAGGGAGAGAATTAGCCTAATGAAAGCTGTGTCTTTGAGAACTTACGCTAACATGGACTTTGGGTTTGATTTATTAGTTTTCCTTGGAAGTCTTTCATAGTATTAACTCAAATGCTGAAGTACTTAAACAAAGAAACAAAAAAGGAAGACAGATACCACATCTATGCCCTGCTCTTTTCTCCAGGATTGAAATGTCAAGAGATGCTCTCCCTGAGAAGGCCTGTCAGTTGGACAGTCGCTACTGGAGGATAACAAACGCTAAAGGGGATGTGGAAGAAGTCCAGGGACCTGGCGTAGTTGGTATGTCACCCAAGACTTATATTTCTTGGTCAACTGTTTCTAAAATTTAGACTGTTTATAAGTTTACTTATTAGTCCCTGAAATGTCAGCTTGTCTAAAACCATAGCAAACTCGGTTATTTAGGGATTGATTTCCCTTTCTGTGGATCATCTATGGTTCCCTGATTGTTATTCTTGTGTTCTTAATTTTTTTTGATTGTAATTATTATGTTCTATAAGTTAGGAGGCACAAGACAGTAAGAAAATAATTTTTTTTTTTTTTTTTGGTTTTTCGAGACAGGGTTTCTCTGTGTAGCCCTGGCTGTCCTGGAACTCATTCTGTAGACCAGGCTGGCCTCGAACTCTGAAATCTGCCTGCCTCTGCCTCCCAAGTGCTGGGACTAAAGGCGTGTGCCACCACCGCCCGGCTAAGAAAATAAATTTTATGTTGGTAATCTTTATCAATTTTAGAAGTGATATTGAAATTAATAGCACAGATTGAATTTTCCTTAATTATTGATGTTGCCCTTCCAGAAGACACAAATTAAGTTTCTAGCACCCATATTAGGTGGCTCATAACCACATGTAGCTCCAGCTCCAGTGGATCCAATATCTAGTCTCTGTGAGCACCTGTACTCATGTATACATATGCACACACAAACACAGAGTTAAAATATAAATTTTTCTTATTTTTATGTATGTATTTATTTTTGGGCTCGGGGTTTGTTTTGTTTTGTTTTGTTTTTGGGGGGGGGTTGGGGGAGGGTTTCAAGACAGGGTTTCTCTGTGCAGCCCTGGCTGTCCTGGAACTCACTCAGTAGACCAGGCTGGCCTCGAACTCAGAAATCCTCCTGCCTCTGCCTCCCAAGTGCTGAGATTAAAGGCGTGCACCACCACTGCCCGGCCGGGCTCAGGGTTTTACTGTAACTTTGCTTGCCTAGAAATCTTTATGTAGACCAGGCTGGACTTGAGCTCACAGAGATCTACCTGCATCTTCTGAGTGAGGGAATTAAAGGTGTGCATCACCATCTCTGGCTGAAATATAAAATAAATCTCAAAAAAGAGAGAGAATCTAGTGCTAAGAAATGCTATTTAAAATGTGTATATTTTGTCATTTGATTGCTGATGTGAGGACCCTCCCCTGTAACTGATGTTTATCCAGACTGCACACTCGGGATGCATCTCACAACCTTCTGTTTTAGTCTCTTGCTACTATAGAATTATATTACCTTTACCTTTGTTTGAGCTACTGTCTCAACTGTGACACTTTTTTATTATTTGTGTTTTAAAGATTATGTCAACTTTGGAGGAAAAAAAAAGTATCCCTCTTAAATTTTGTTTACTAGCTATTCCCCACCTGCTGCCTTGTAGCAAATTTGGGGAATAAAAAAAATGTCAAGGGCTGGTGAGGTCTCAGCAGACAAGGCATCCCTGAGACCCATGTGATGGGAGACAATTCCCAAATGTTGTCCTCTGCCCTCCACGTGCAGAAAGTCCCAGCCCCCAGAAATCGAATTCAAAAGTAACTGTCAAGAGGGACGGAGCGTCATGATGCTCCACGGCAGCACTCTGTGGTAATCCTCTTAGGGTTTTGAGTTTTCTAATTGTGCAGTTCACTCTCTAACTACTTACAAAGCGTCTGGAGAATGTATTCACTAAAAGGAAGAAGTGAATTTTATTTATTGTTACTGTTTTCTCTGCAGGTGAATTTCCAATTATTAGCCCAGGTCGGATATACGAATACACAAGCTGTACCACATTTTCTACAACATCAGGCTATATGGAAGGGTATTATACCTTCCATTTTCTGTACTTTAAGGACAAGGTCTTTAATGTTGCCATCCCCCGATTCCATATGGCATGTCCAACCTTCAGGGTGTCTGTAGCCCGACTGGTAAGTTAAAATTTTTTCTAGTGCTAGATATATGACTTTGTAGAATTATTCTAAAGACTATCTTTGTTTAGGTAGATAGGTAGTTTATAATGATGTCCCCCTCCAAAAACAGGTAGACATTTTGAGGACGTATCTTAGGGTTGTATGAATATATGAGGAAGGTGAACAGTGTGTGTATTTTACTCCTACTATTACACTAGTGTGTATATCCCTCCTACTATTACTCATTCTGCAGATTAAACTTCTTTTCCACTGTTCCCAACAGTAGCTGTGTGGCCTGAATGTATTAGAGGATGTGAAGAACCAGTCAGACCACTTAAAATTGACTTTTGTCATTAAGAGTTGGAAAACAATTTCCTACAGTATTTTTGATAATACTTCCAATTTAGTTAAATAAACTAGTATCCTATAGAGATTTTTCATAGAGGATTTACTGGGTAAGAATATACTTTTAGCAGTCTTCTGTGATTGTTTTTCAAGTCAACCAGGCATATTTTACAAATCTCATTCTTAAGGTGACTTTGTGATAGGTACAACAATAGACCCTAATGTATGGGCTGTAAAATGATAGCACTATGTGAAATACTATGTTAGATTTCAGAATAATATATTCAAAATGGACCTGAATTGTGGACATTGAATGCTTAGACAATGCCCTCCCCTAGAATGGGTAGGTTTGAGATAATTGTAGAAAAGTGGACAAGCCACTAACCTTCCTGAATGAGGACCCATTCTCAACTCTAGTTTGAAAGAGAAGAATAATGCTGAGTCGTTGTACACTGTATGCAGTGTTGTGAAAAGGACCTGTACTAGTCCACCTTTGAGAGTAACGTTGTTCCCAGCATGGAGAACTTGCTGCTCTCTGGAATAGACTTCCATTTTCTTTCTTGGGTGAAGGGGATGAGAGGAGGGCTTGAGATAGTGTATCATTATGTAGCCCAGACTGGCCTCAAACTCACTGTTTTCTTGCCTCAGCCTCCCAAGTGCTAGATGTGTGCACCATCCCTACACCAGACCAGACTTCCATTCTTGGCCTACACCAGACCAGACTTCCATTCTTGGTTAGCCCAGAACCTATATGAGCGTGGTACCATCTTATCCTTAAATGGTTGATATTCATCAGTGAAGCTGTCTAGAACTGGAGTTTGCTTTATGGGGAAATTTTAAAATATGGACTTATTTTCTTTAATACGTATATTTTCTATTCCTTGTTGTTTCAGTTTTGGTAATTTGTGCCTTTCATGAAATTCGTTCATTTCATCTAAATGTTGAATTTATTAGCATAAAGTTATTCACAATATTCCGTTGATATCCTTTTAATAGCTATAAGAGCTGTAGTCAGATAACCTTCTTTTATTCTTAATATTCGTGATTTATACCTTTTTTTAGCCACAACATTTCTATTGATCATTCAAAAGGAACAGCATTTAGTTTTGATAATTTTCTGTAGTTTTCTTTTTCTGTTTCAGCGCTTAGTGGACTTGTCTTTAGTCCTCTTCTACTTACTGTGGGCTAAATTCACTTTTCTTGTAGCTTTTCAAGATAGAAGTGTAGATTATCGATTGTAGACCTTTCCTGTTTCTAAGCACTGTTTTAGCTGTATTGTACAAATTTTGATATGTTATATTTTGGTTAATATTTAGTTCTGATTCTCCTTGTAACTGACTTAAGACTGCATAGAAATATGTTAATTTTCAAGTGTTTGGAAGATTTTAGTTATCTTTTGCTTATTGATTTCTAAAATTATTGTGGTTAGAGAACTTACTTTGTATTGCTAATATTTTCTAATGTTTTATGACCCCAAATTATGTGAAGACTTTCTATATCTTGGTAAATGATCTTTGTATCTTTGAAAAGAATGTATACTCTACCATGTGTGAAATTATTCTATAAATGACAAGCCAAGCTGGCTGATTGACAGTGTTTGCCAAGTCATCTGTATATTTATTGCTCTTTCTTTAAACTTTTGTTACGTCAGCCATTGAAGAGATTATTGTTGAAATCTTTAGTCAATGGCTTTGTCCATGGCTCACTTTATTCTTGTCAGATTCGCCTCATGCATTTTGAAGTTATATAATTGCGTGCCAGTGTTTAGGATTGTTGTCTGTTTATGGAAGTAGTTCTTTGATTCTTATTCATCTCTAATAACATTCCTTGTCCTAAGTTAAGAGCATTGAGGTTTGCATGGGCAGGCAGTCGAGCTGGGTCAGTTTGATCCTTTTGTTGCTTGTCTTTAATCTTTGTTTCAGTGGATGTAACGTATGGGTTCTACTTAAAGACAGTGGTTCTCAAGCCTTTGGGTCTCATCACCTCCTTAGATGTATAAAACCATTGATGCCTAAGAACCGTTTACATAGTCATGTCAGTATTTACAACATTAGAAATTAAAACAGGACATTGATAATAGTATCAGTTCCTTTTAAAATTACAATAAATAAACCCTTTACATGTTCAACCCTCTCAACTGTATTTTATTTATTTAAAGCTTTAGTTTCTACTCAACTACAAGAAAAAGTAGTTGACCTGTTTTTCAGAAAATGTTTTCTCAAAGATGGAGAGTCATTAGAAAAAATGAGAATTGTGACTTATTTTAATCAACATAAAAAAGATAATAGGGTTGTATTTATTAGCCTTTCTTATTGCTATTATCTTCCTTGATATGGGAGTTGAATTGTGTTTTGCATTTTTTTGTCCTCCACCAGTCTGATTAATTGCTAGGCTTCGTAATTTCTTTTCCTTTATACTTGCCACTGTAAATATTCTGTTTAGTTTAATGATGTCCCCAGGTAGGGCATTTATTGTGCTTGATTGAGAGCACTATGAACATTCTAGATGCTTCTTTATGTTCATTCTCCTCTGTTCCTCTCTTATGTTCTGTTTGGATAGTATACTATCATCTGACTGTTTCTCTCTCTAACCACAGTTGATTCCTTTAATAGTTCTTGTTTTCTTCATTAATATAATAATAATAATACCTGATAACCATGTTTTAGGATTTCCAAAGCCTTCCCCATCCCTCCTTTTGTACCTCCTGCAAAATTTTGAAGTCTTCAAAAACAAAAAAATCTAAAGTTAA
Organism: Grammomys surdaster; assembly: GCF_004785775.1. Classification (NCBI taxonomy): domain Eukaryota; kingdom Metazoa; phylum Chordata; class Mammalia; order Rodentia; family Muridae; genus Grammomys; species Grammomys surdaster. The sequence goes on from NW_021604618.1 coordinate 8,285,850, forward strand.
AAATAATGAAATAACATAAAAGTCACATTTGTGTATATTTTCTTATTGTGTTATAATAAATCCTAAATGACACAATTCTTTTCTCCTACATTTTCATTTGCTCTCTCAACAAGTGTCTGAGTACTGTAGCAAACAATATAATCAAAACCCCTGCCTTGGATTTTATATCCTAATTGGAAGAAACAAACAAATATGTGCTCTTGGGTCAAGTAACAAATGTGGTAGAGAAAAAGCAGGGGCTAAAGGGAGTGCCCTGTTGGGCTCTGTTCTAAAGATGTGTCCGGAGAGGCCTTGGTAATATCTAAGTAGAAATGTAGAAGGAATGAAGGGAGCCAAGAGGATTTGTGGAATAATATTTAGCCAAGAAGTACTTGGTATGAAAGTTCTTAGGCAACTGTGGGCTTAATGTGTTTAATCTAAGGAGGCTTGAGTGCAGAGAACAAGGGGAGAACAGTCATAAATGAGGTCAGAGTAGCCACTCTCAGTACATGAGAGCCTGTCTTAAAAAAGAGGGACCAGAGTAGTCTAATGATATTAGTGCAGTAAAAGACATGGTGGGGGGATTTTTGCTGACATCATGTACTAAACTTCTCAGTACTCAGATGGCCAGCTGAGCCCTGGTTGTTCAGACTCTTCATTGAGTTTTCAGATGTGTGTAAGAGAAGATTGGCAGCCAAGTTAAATTGATTGGGGATGCCTGCTTAAGCAAAATAGCATTCTAAGAGATAGTCTGACACTGCAACATGCTGCTCCTCTCTCCTGTCCTAGAGCCTCCATGTCTCCCTTTTCTTACAGTGTTGAGTGGTCTTAGGGATGCACCTCTCTAGGGAATCAGCAAAGTGACACTTGGCTGAGGCTGTTTGAAAGGGCAGTGTGCCTTTATCTTAGTTTTCCTGCTCCTGGAACTGCCTCTGGTGTCCTGAGACCTAGTGTGAGAAGTCCAGTTCCCATGAAGCAGCCATGGAAGGCATGTAGAGAGCCAGCTTCAAGGTGGAAGGAAGTGCCCACTCCAGGCTCCAGAGATTTGGATCATCCCAGTCCAGGTACCAGACATGTGAGTGAAGAAGCCCTTGAGGTGAAGCTTGGGTCCAGTCACCATTCAGCTGTAGCATCGTGAGAGACTTGAAGTCAGAAGTATTCCATTGAGTGCTTCTCAGATATCCAACCACAGGAACCAAGAGAAGATAACTGACTGTTGTCCTTATAAGCAACTGAAAAAATAAAAATATTTCTTTTTCAAATGTAGAGGCTACTGATGTTTAAATTAAGATGATGTGTCTTTGGAACACAATAAAAAACCTTTTAGGAACTGTGCATAAAAATTACCATTAGAGATCATATCTGATTAATATTTTCACATCTGTGTGTCCATAAGCAGATAGACTTATAAAGAATTAATAAACCATATTGCCATACGTTCATTAAAAATTTATTCTGGGTTACTAGTATGCCTACCTCTGTGTATGAGTTACCAACTACTATGTGAAGAACAACCACTGTCTTAGTGAAATGTGTTTACCATTAAAACCGTATTGAGCATTACTTAACATGATACATCCTGCATCACAAGATTGTGTTGTGTAGGTCTGTGAAAACTTGGGCCTAGCATGTCTAGTTACTTGTGTTCTAGGCCATAGAATTATTATAAGAACTGATGGACATTTTTCTCATCAGAAGGTTTTCTCTTTTAAGGAAATGGGTCCTGATGAATATGAAGAGATGGAGGAGGAAGCTGAGGAGGAGGAGGAGGAAGAAAATGATGACTCGGCAGACATGGATGAATCAGATGAATCAGATGAGGATGAGAATGAGTCAGATGAGGGTGAAGGGGAGGAGAGACGGAGAAGGGTCTTTGATGTTCCCATTCGCAGACGCCGCTGTTCTCGACTTTTTTAGCTGCTGCTGAAGAAGCTCTGGGATGGCGCTATTCTGTTCAATAGATTTGTCAATAATGTAAATAATTGTACTCAGCATATAGCAGGAAACTAGCATGAAATGTTCCAGACCTAGGCTCTACATGACACTACATTAAGAGTTGGATGGCTTTGCTTTGTTTTGTGGTTGTAGGTAGAGGGAGAAATGGGAATTGTATGTTTTCTCTTCCAGGAGTCAGTGGGAGAGCAGTTCTCTAGCTAAAGGACAGATGTTCCTTTGTTTAAAAATATTTTCTACTTAAAAACAAAACACAGAGGTGAAAGGAAAATTGTTTTGGATGAGGATTTTCTATGTAGCAGAAATGCCCACACAAGGGTTAGAGAGACTGTGTGGCTGCCTGTGCAAAGACCCCTTTAGTTGTTAGAAACTAACACAATTTGTAATTAGCTTAATCCACTTCATGGTTGTTAATATTTTATACTCATGGGGAACTAGATGGCTAACTTGAATAGGAATAGTTTGCCCTTTCTTAGACAATCTATCCTTGGATTAGTCTTTATCACACAGACCTGAGTTGCAAACTTTCATCTTTACTTTTAAAGTCTTCAACATAACTTTGGACTTTAAAGGTTAAAGTTTTCACGCTATGACCTCTCTCACATTATTTACAGATTCATCATTTTAAATGTAGTTTGTAAAAGTACGTAGAGTGTTGTTAAAGATTCTTCACAGTGTCTCATGTAGTCTAAATTTGTAAATATGCTTTCTGTTTTGTTTCTTTATACATTTGTCTAACTTTGTAGTAAGTGATCTGAATTTTATGTTAGGGTTAGGATGTTTTCATGAAACATGGATTTTTTTGTAATTATATAATTGAGAGTTTGGAATGAAATCCTTCAAGTGTCAAAACCTATTTTAAAAACAATTTTGTGTAAGTGCCTATTTCCCGTAGTCTAGTATTGAGCTTCTGTTCTTAAGCTAGAAGACGGCAATAGTACTCGCTGGCTTACGGCCTGACTGTAGCAGGTCCACTCAGAGTTGACTGCTGACTTTGATTACGCTCTTTTGTTCTCCACCAATATTCTGCTAAAACAGTTCAGTCATGGAGAAAATTTAGGAAGAGTGTGCCACATTCAAGGCTAAGTGCCTGCTCCCAGGGACTGTGAGCACACTTGCCCTTTTATGAAGACGGATCAGAATATTCCAAGTCATTTTCCTATTTATTTTTCATAAAAGAGTACAATCACATGGTGTTTCAATAACAGAAGCCACAAGCAGCCTCATCTTCTGTATACCACATCTGTTGAATGTATCACTTTTTCTCTTGTGCTTGATTAAATCTCATGTTGTGTTTGGTATGGCCCCAAAGCATACACAATCTACTGCTGAGGTTGACAGTTGTCATCAAGTGATTGACCCATTAATGAAATTAAAATGAAGGACTTTGAAATGGGAGAATCACTGATGACTACTGCTTATTAAGTCAGCCGCTCCACCATAGCTGGACCCTCAAAGAACGAGAACATATGGGACATAAGTTGTTGGAGCATCTGCTTCATTGAAGGCAATATGAATATTTCAAGAAAGGTCAATATCAGATCTGGAGACCCTTATAATAACCTGACTTGACACAAATGTGCCCTCAGCATCATGATGACTGCTGCCAAAGCAGGGTTTGCCTGCAACGTTGAAAAAGACTAGACCTGTCAGAGTTCCTGAGCACTCTGGGTGGTCTAAAATGATTGAATAATTATTAGAGAATTTGAAAGGAAGTGGTAAACTTGCACTTGTGGGTGAAGGCAGCTAACTTTTAAAAGCTAGAAAAGTTGGTGTGAAGGGCGGTTACTTGCCAGAGCAAACCCTCCTCTATTCCATCTAGGTTTGTATAAAATACACTCTGTACTGTTTGCACAGTGATAAAATCTCCTGGCAACACAGTAGTCACCTGATGACTCATTTCTTAAAATATAGTCCCATTGTTAAGTGAGAGCATGACTGTTACCAGACTGCCAAATAGTTGTCAGACTACTCAGACTACCCTTTTTGAAAATGGTCAACCGTTTTAATTTAGGCTGCTATAACAGAATACCTTTGATCATAATATACAGTAGAAAATATAGCCAAGCCATGGTGGCACATAACTGTAATCCCAATTTGAGAGGCAGATTGAGGCAGAATTACAGTGAGTTTGAGACTAGCCTAGGCTACAGAGTAACATCCTTTTTTTTTTTTTAAATGTAGCTATACATTTGAAGTCATTAACAACAATCAACCTAATGACCTACATTTTCATAAAGATGCTTTGTGGATTAATATAATGCACGGGAAGGGGATATAGACGGTGAACATTCAGACCCTACTATCGACCCACTTTAAAAGGACTTTCCCAATAAAGAAGTAGTTAAGAAACCATGACAACGCTGACCCCACACTTCTTGTCATTCCTTGTATCCCTTTTTCTAGTGTAATGATGATGACCCAACTGTGCCTGAGCCCTGTCTAATGTTTGTCACAGTGCTTCAAGATTGCTTAGCCTCCCTTCAAAATTTGCCTTTTGGTATATTCAACAGACTTTGTTTTATTTTCTGGGAGAGAGGACAGTAATAGACCCAAGAAAATCCATCCAAGCCCAGCTTGGTGGGCCAACAGATTTATTAGGATTACTAACAGGAACATGGATGATTGACAGCTGCAACTGAGGAACAACATAGCAGCCTTGGGGGAGGACTCACAAGCATCTCTGGCATTCCTAGGAAACTCAAGGCAGCTGCATGTTTGAAGAGTCTCTTCTAGCAAGTTTGTACTGCTTATATAACCACTGGAAGAGGTCATAAATTTCAGAGTCTTGAATCTTCTGAGGAGTTTCATGAGCCTCTCTCTTCAGGAGGCTGTTTCTATGAATAGGAATTAGCTATACAATAAACCTCCACATCACACTAAGGTGCGATTAGTTGATAAGTCTCTGTAAACTACATTGCAAACATTCATAAAAATTTTTAGTGTGTATGGGATTTATATCTGTGCACCACTTGTGTGCCTAGTGTTCATAGAGACCAGAAGTGTTTATTGGATGCCGTGGGTTCTGAAAATTGAAACTGCATCATCTGGAACTGAAGTCAGTGCTATTAACTGCTGAGCCATCCCTCTAGCCCCACAATAAGTGGAATTTAACCATTGACATCAATGTTGCCCCAAGCAGACTCTAGTGAAACAAACTTCTGGTACACAGCCACTTGAGAATACATTCTTTCATGTATTTGAAACTTGGGAGGAGACATACCTAAATTAACAGCTTAAATGGTTTGGTTCTTAATGAAAACTCAGAGATAATTAGTTCAGGACTTGGCATGATGTCATCAATGTTCCAGATCCAGATGTGTTCCAGATTTCTTTTTCCATTTTTAACACAAGACCTTTTTTATATATTAAAAAAAACCTCATGCAGCCCAGCCTGGACCTAAACTTCTGATCTTACCTCTATCTCACACATGCCAAGATTACAGCTGTATGGTACATGCCTGGCTAAACTTTACTCCTAAAGGTCCTTTATAGGTCCAAATTGGCAACCTGTCCTATGTATCCAGGGAAGAATGATAAAAACTAAACAAAAGATAAGATGTTAAGGAGATAAATAAACTGAGTCTCTAACAGGGACCTAGAATGCAAATCTAGGGCAGTAGCAATAGGAGCAGAATGAATTGTGGGAAAAGTTGCAGTGCCTAAATGGTAAGTAGGCCCAGTTTGTTAGTAGATATGAGGGAGTAGAAGAAAAAGTTGATTCCCAGGTTTCTGGCTTTATGAAAACTCAAATGGCAGGAGAGCTGTCATTGGAGATGAGATTTGTACACTTCTGAGTTCAGGGATATGAGATGCCCAGAAGTAGGCTATGTGAGTATGAAGGTGTCGTTGCGTGTGCAAGGGAATATATGTAAAGTCTAACCCAGGTGTCTTAGTTAGGGATACAATACTGTGATGAAACACCATGACCAAAAACAAGCTGGGGAGGAAAGTTTATTTTCATTTGGCTTACACTTCCATATCATTAAAAAATCAGGATAGGAACTCAACACAGGGCAGGAACCTGGAGGCAGAAGCTGATGCAGAGGCCATGGAGAGGTGCTGCCTACTGGCTTGCTCTCCCACCCAGCTTGTTCAGACTGCTGTCTTACAGAACTCAGGACTACCAGCCAGGGGATGATCCCACCCAAAATGGGCTGGGCCTTTCCTCATCAGTCACTGACTAAGACAATTCTCTACAGGCTTGCCTGCAGCCCAGTCTTAGAGAAGCATTTTCTCAACTGGGGCTCCCTCCTCTCAGATGACTCTAGCCTGTGTCAAGTTAACATAAAATTAGCCAGCACACCAGAGAACACTCAGTTGTTAGGGGGTAAGGGAAAAGACTCTCAGAAGTCAAGAAATTGGTAGCGAAAGATCTGGGGTTTTAGAACTTGAGTTCTAAAAAGAAAGAATAGATCATAGGAGATACACAAGACAATGTATACAAAACGAAAGGGCCGGTAAACCATCAGTCATATTTACAACCAGGCCATAAATGTGTGGGGTAAACTCACCAAGTATTTTCTGGGGACAGCATGTAACCTGCAATGGTAGGGGTTACAGTACGGTTGCAGAGGTGGTAATAGGCTGAGGGTATCTTATTTCCAATGCAGATGCCTGTCCCATTACTGATTTTAGGGTTGGTTTACTTCTATCTGGTTGCTGCTATTTGCATCTGCAGTCTGTATTCCAGGGATAGCTATTCCTTCTTAGCAGTGGGGCTGAGCATTTAGGCATAACCAACAATCCTGTGTTAAGTCCAGGTGAGAGGAGTTAAGAATCTGGGAAGTGGCTTCTAATAGTTGCAGGGTTCCTGACTCGGGTGATGAAGTGGGCAATGCAGGAGGTGGACCGGTTCTAGGAAGCAGTTGGTTAGATGAAGTGAGACTTCACTGGGGTGAAAGGGTGGTGGATCCTGATGAGGGAGTGAGGATGGGCAGAGGCAGAGGTTGGGAGTGGTGTTGGTTCAGCCTTGCTAATACCTTGTTGAGGCCTAATGGGACCATGGGTCTCACAAGGCTACAATGGAGCAGTTAGACAGTAAGTAGGAGTCCTGGATCATAGCCAGAGATGTGAAGTCTTAGTCCCCATGTCTTACAGCAGTCCAATCGGCCTTCCTGCCAGCTTCCAGGAATTTATGAAAAGGTTGTTCCTTGGGGGTACACGGACAGTAAGGGGGCTCAAAACAAGGTCTGAAAGTCTCTCTCCTAGGAGGCTGGGTGTCCTTTCTTATTCAGGACCAGATTCCAAGTGTCTGTGTATCCCCAAACCAGGTTACAATGATGAGATCATATTTGATGGGGGGCTTCCAGTTTATCCACCCAGTAGATTCTCATCCCCATGTCGCACAGAAAAAAAGGACTCTGGACCTCTGCATTTGGTTCACTGGCTCTGATCCCAAGAGTTTCCTGGGCAGACATAAAAAGCCTGAGACTATGTCCCTTTTGGCCCTGGGTGAGTTGCAACTGTAACCAGGAAAGGGCTGTTGATCTGAGAAGTCCCATCCCTCATCTACTAGGTCACACAGGTCTACATGAAGGTCATGGATTCAGGTGCCCAGGGGATCCAAGTGGGGGGTAGAGTTGGCAGTCTTGCCCGTTGCAGCATTAACTAAATGCCGGGTTAGATTTAGGAGATAGTGGCTGGTGCAGCAAAGCCCAAGCAGCAAGCAAACAGGATCGGGAGTGCAGAGGTGCAGTTTTGGTGGGTAGACAGGGTGTGGGGTGACCTTCCATTGCTCTTGCAGCAGTTCATCTGGAAGTCTCCTCTATCAGAACCTCAACTACTGGGTCATCTCCCTCCTGGCAGGCTTAATGTGGGAGTGGTGTCCACATCCTGATCCCATCTGTAGGTGTGGTCAGGATTATGGTGTGGGGTCCTTTCTAGCGAGGTTCCAGAGTCTTGTGGTTATGTCTCTTAATGCAGATTTCATCACCTGGTTTAAAGCAATGGGTAGAACAGACTCATAAACCTGGCAGAGGGCAGGCCAGAGTTACTTCTGGACCCTATGGAGGTCATCCAAGGATCTTAAAAACTTACGTTGGTCATCTTCAGCTAAGATATCAGTCTAGAGGTTAGTCAGCATGGAAGGAGGCCTCCCATATAGGATCTCAAAGGACCTAAAGTAGAACAGGTGTTGAGTCAGTTTCAAGGGTTAATTTGGTTAAGACCTCCTTTAGGGTCCAATTCATCTGAACTCTGGGGTCTGTATGCACAATGTAATTTCCAATTGGTTCTGAGAACCTATGCTAGAAATTGAGTTACCTGAGAGATAAATGCTGGACCATTGTCAGACTCAAGCAGGGTAGGCAAACCGTACCTGGATATGATGTCTTCCAGAAGCTTCTTTGCCACTATGTTGGCAGTCTCCTTTGTAAGATAAGCTTCTACCCATCCTGAAAAAGTTATCTATAAACACTAGCAAATACTTATATCCATGTGTTCCTGGTTTTACTTCTGTATAATTTATTTCCCAATTAGCCCCTGGCTGTTGACCCTTGATTCTCTTTGTTTGGGGCCTAAGAGGTTCACAGCCTGAGATATGAGACAGTGTGAGATTACCTGATCAACCAAGTGTCCTAAGTCAAATATTTTGTACCTTGCCCCTTGAGGCAATTCGGTTTTCGGTGACCCAGATGTGAAGCTTGATGAATCAGATGCATGAGTTGCTTAGCAAAATCCTTATGTAGGATGGTGCAGCCTTCAGAAGTCAACAGCCATCTGTCTATTCTGTAAACTCCTTGGCATTTTGCCTGATGTTGTTTGTCTTCAGCAGTATATTCAGGGATGGCTGGGAGCAGAGGGTAGCAAAGCTACCAGGATGTTGGCATTGGAAGTTTGGGTGGCCTCCCTTGTGGCTTTATCAGCTAGCCTGTTCCCTTAGCCTGTTTCCTTGATGTCCTTTTCTAATGCCCGGTCAATGTTATGGCCACTTTGAGAGGAAGCCATATGCTTCCACTAAAGCTAGTATTTCTTCCTTATTTTTGATGGTTTGTCCTTCAGCAGTCAATAATCCCATCTCTTGGTATATGGACCCATGTACATGAGCCGTAGCAAAGGCATATCTGCTGTCAGTGTAGATGTTAGCTATGGCTTCTTTTGCCCATTTTAAAGCCTAGGATAGAACCAGTAGTTCAGCTCTCTGGGCTGAAGTTCCTGGTAGCAAAACAGTTGCCCAGATAACAGAGTCCAAGTTCACTACTGCCACAGATGCACACCTGATTCCATTCTGGATGAAGCTGCTCCCATACGTGAAGTAGATACATTCCGTGTCTGGACTGGGCATATCAGTCAAGTCCAGCCTGATGTTCTGGATGTGCTCCAGAACTATAGAGCAATCATGCTGCATGTCTGAGGACAAGTCAGGTAGCAGGGTTGCTGGGTTTAGGGCAAATGATAGGTTATATCTTATGGGAGGGGGATTCAAAAGTAGAGCCTGAACGTGCTCTGGTGTTGGACAATCACAGATGGGTGGATTTTTGAGGGTCCCCTCAATAGCATAGGGGTGGTAATAACAAATTCTTGCCCCATGATGATTTTGTCAAAATCCCTGACTAGCAGGGCAGTGGTAGCTATGATCCAGAGGCACGCCAGCCATCCTTGGGTCACGGGGTCCAGCTTCTTAAATAAGCCACAGGTCTTTTCCATGGTCCCAAAGTTCGAGTGAAGATTCCCTTTTGCTATCCCCTTTCTTTTATCCACATACAGGTGGAAAGGTGTGTGAATATCTGGGAAGCCAAGGCCAGTGCCTCCCATAAGGCTTTTCTTAGTCTTAAAAGCCATGTACATCTCAGGGATCTATTCTATTTTATCTTCTTGGCCTCTGATGGCTATCTGTGATCTCTGGCACTTTACCACCAGAAATTTTCATACTTCCTTTTGAGTTAATGGAACTGGGATGCTGAGGATGGTTTGCTTCCAGGCATCTGATAGCATGCATTGGTCCCCCGTTGAGTATGTACCCCAGATGGGTGACCTCAAGTTGACAAAGCTGGGCCTTCTTAGCAGACACTTGGTAGCCAAGTTGATTCAGCTCTTGTAGCAGGTCTTGTGTGGCCTCTTGGCCTGTCTCCAAGTGGTGGTGGGGGGCAAGGGCCACAATTAGAATGTCATCTCCATACTGGAGCACAGTTATTTGGGGGTGGGCCCGCCAGTACTCACCCTAGTCCTCATGCAGTGCCTTGTCAAAGATGATGAGTGAGTTCTTGAATCCTTGAGGCAGGCATGCCCAAGTCAGTTGTCCGTTGAAGCCTCTCTTCAAGTCTTGCCATTCAAAGGCAAATAGAGGCTGGCTTTTGGATTCCAGAACCAAACTGAAGAAGGCATCCTTCAGGTCCAGCACAGTGTATATTGTGTGCTTGTGCTCAGGGGTGGGGCGGGGAGGCTGCTTAGCAGGGTATATGGGTTTGGAACTGTGGGGTGGATGTCTTCCATTAGCTCATTTACCTACTTTAAATGTTGAACAGGCCAATAGTCATTGGAATGGGGCCTCTTGACCTAAAGAGGGGAGTGGTCCATGTCGATTGGCAAGGAACTGGAATCCCTACTTCCCAGAGCTGGTTAATGTGAGGGGTGATCCCTGTTCTGGCTTCTCTGGGTATTAGATATTGCCTGATTGGGCTGGGGTAGCTCCAACCTTTAATTGGACTAGAACCAGGGGGCCTGATGATGGGTGAGTCCCATTGGATTTCTTTTTTCTACTCAGACCTTGGGGACTTCTGCCAGAAACCTCTGGAGTAACAGGCTAGGAGATGTGGCTGGTTGAGGGAATAATTTGTATTTTTCTTTTAGGGCCAAGGTCAGAACATGGATGGGGCCATTCTTATACAGTACTTCCACTCCCTCTGGGCCTACATGGATTTGGGCTCCCATTTTGGTGAGGAGGTCTCTTTCCAGCATGGAATATGAGGATACAGGGTTAACAATAAATGAGTGGGTTACCCATCCTACTCCCAAGTCCACATTTCTTCAGGTAGTCCATAGGTAGGGTTGAGTGCCAGTTGCCCCTTGCATCCATGTTTTTCGATTTGACAATGGCCCCAGCATTGTTTCAAAACAGAATGTTGTGCCTCTGTGTCCATCAGAAAGTCAATGGGCTTCCCCTCCACTTTAGGAGCCCTGACAGCCTCAGTCCTCTAGTTCTTCTAATTCCAGAGCCTTTGGGCCTCTCTGATTCTTCAAGCACGCATGCTTCCAATGCCTTCTCCTTGCAATAGGCACACTGGTCCCTCTCTAATGGAGGACGGGTTTTTCCTTCAGTGGGGGTGGGCTTACCTTTGCCCCTTTTGCTAGCTAGTTTTTTCAGCTCTTTCTCTCTCTCTCTTTCTCTCCCTCCCTCCCCCCCTCACACACACACACACACACACACACACACACACACCTCAGGATGGCCGAAGCTCCTGGCAGCAAGTAGCATTTTCACCAGTCCTCCTGTCGATATTGGGGGTCTCCTGGTGGTTGAAAGCCTTCTCAGCTATGGCTACTAACTCACTCAGTTGCTTACCCCAAAACCATCCAGACAATGAAGCTTCCAACAGATGTCAAGGGCAGTTTGGTTAACAAAAGCCATGTTTATAGCTGCTGGCTTCTGGATCAAAAGGAGTGTAGGTCCTATAGGCTTTAAAAAGCCTTTATAGATGTTCCCTGGGGCTCTCATTCATTTCCTGCATCACCTGGCTTACCTTAGATAAGTTTGTGGGTCATCCAGCAGCCTCTCAGAGCCCCCCCCCCCATCAGAATCTGGCGATAGAACCAGACCCTCTCCTTACCTTCAGGAGTGTTAAAAATCCCAGTTGGGTGGACTCAAAGGAAAGGCTGCATCAATATCATCCTGGACTTAAGTGGGCAGCCCATTTGCTCTCTGAACCAATTGCTAGGCAGCTCCCATGATCCTCTATCTTTCCTCTGTAATGAAGAGGACCTGGAGCAGTTGCTGACAGTTGTTCCAGGTGGGCAGGTGAGTCAGCATGATTGAATCTAGAAGACCTGTGAGAGCTGATGGTCTTTCTGAAAATGGGGGTTCTGCAACTTCCAATTGTAAAGACCATTACTGGCAAATGGTACATATGTCATGAACTGTCTCCCTGAGCATCTGGGGGCCCCTGTAGCCCTGAGGTGTAAGTTGGTAGAGTTGGTCCTCTGGGCAGTATAGGCCTGAGTATGAGGTGGACTCCAAACGGAGTCGGGAGGGTCGGGGCTGCTCCTCCCTCTGCCTGTGCTGGCTGGGCAGGGGCAGCGTTGGCAGGAACAGGAACAAAAGGAGGGGGACAGAGGTCCTCCTCAGGAGCAGAAGTGGGAGCAAGGGAGGGGGCCGAGGCTGACCCTCCTTTAGAGGAAGAAGGGCAGGGAGCATCGAGGCTGGTGACAAAATAGGTCTCATCCAAACGGGGCTTATTGACCAGGTATTGCCACGTGGTGATATACAGAACTTGGTCCAGGGGCCCTGGGTTCAAGAACTATACCTTCACCCTGTAAATGATGGGGAGATGGAAAGTCCCCTCCTCAGGCCACTCCACGTTATAGGTGGGCCATTTGTTCCCACAAAAGATAGTTTGTGGGGACCAGAGTCTTCTGAGACTAGGCAAAAGTCCTTAAAATGGTTCAGGACCAAGCCCAGTGGGGTGTTCTGTGCCCAACCCATCCTAGAAATCAAAGAAACGTCTGTGTGAGAGGACAGAACAACACAAATATGTTTAGGGCATCCTGCCTGGTGACCCTCCACTCTTCCTATTGGTTTAGGTTTACGAGTATCTTATGTGCTTCTCGAAAGCTCGGACTCTGTCGTTGTTGATAGGCTAGGGAAAGAGTGGGTGTCCCAGCCTCCTTTGTCATGTAGGATATGGCACATACAGACCACTGTATGCCAGGGGATATGGGCTATGTTTTGGAGGATAGATACTACAGGGGAAAACAAAGACATTCAAAATAACAACAACAACAAACCCACCGTGAAATGTTCCTGAGGACAGAAAGACTTTTTAAAAAGAAAGAAAGGAAAAAACAACATAAACCTGTCTACCTGGATCACCACTTCCTCTCTACCTGGATCATTGCTTCCTTTCTTCCTCATGCTTCCTTTTCCAACCTGGCACAAAGCAGGCCTGAGACCTGCAGCTTTCAGGGCCAATGCTCAGAGTTTTTCCTGTTCCCTTAGGAGGCTAGCCTCTTGTAATGTTTATTCTTTTTAAAATTATTATCCCCCCTGTTTTTTCCTTCCTGGATATGAGTCTTTCCAAATGATGAAGGCAACTTGGTATCACATCTTCACATGAAAGTCTAAGCGGTAGTTCTGATCCCTGACCAGCCCACAAAAGGTTTCAAATGCACAACAGACTTTTGTTTGATTCCAAACAAAATACATGACATCTGTGTCTGAAGAGTATTTGGAGGTTGTCAGAACCTGAGAGCAGGAGCAAGTCACCGCTGTACGGGCCTGGAAAGATATCTCCGATGTGTTAAGAGATAGCTCTTGGTGCTAGCAAACATGGGCACAAAAGCAATTTGGAAAGTTTTTTTTTTTTTTTTGGTGTTTTTTGTTTTTAAAGAAAGGGAAAATCAGGAGCCTTTTAGGGTGCCCTAGTAAGGGGTAAGAAATCAGAAGGAAACGCAAGCCTTTCCTGTATCCTAGGTTTCTAGAGTCTGGTCCTGGTCGCCAAGCGCTCACTGACAGAGGCAAACGCCGTAACCCAGAATAGGTGCGGGGGGTGGGGTGGGGTGGGGGGAGACGGGGGAGGGCGTGGTCGTCAGTTCTTGGGAGTGGCCAGTGGAGTTTGGTTGTGTTGACGCCAGTCCGCAGTCGGAGCGGAGCAGGCTCTAGCGGACTGCGAGGTTGCAGGTAAGCAAGGGCGCAGAGTCCGCTGGAGCGGAGCCTAGGGTGGGAGGTAGGGGTGCTTCGGCAGCGCATGCGTCTGGGACTGGGGGTGCGGTAAGGTTTCCTTGCTCCTTCTCTCCTCCGGAGGCCTCTCTCAGGCTTGTACCTCCTCCGCCAGCCTTTTTTGTTATGATATCGTGCCGCAGCCAGGACTCTTCCTACTCAGCGGTCCCGGAGCTCGGCCTTCCCTGGGCGCCTGACTACAGGGCAGCCCCGGCCTCTCAGGAGAATGCGGTCTCACGGGGGCCGAGGGGTAACTCAGCCTCGATGAACTAACTCACTGCCGTTCTTCTTGCCGAGGTCCAAATCTGTAACTGCTCTAGCGGGTATCTTTGGTGCATGGGCCAGGCCACTCTTCAGTCTGAGGGCAGACTTTGAAAAGAACTTTTTGTTTTCGTTCGTAGGTAGTCAAAAGCAAGTTATTAAATCTTGTTTTCTCAGCAGTAAAGGGAAAGGACTTATTTCACAGGGCGGTGGTGAGCACTAAGGTAGCTCACGGTTGATCTCCCGGAATGTGGAAACAGCCGATGTTCCGGAGGCTCTCCTCAGGGCACCTTTTCTCCAGTTCTCCCGAGCGGACACACCGAATGACCACGTCAGAATGACAATCGCGGGGCGCTCACAACATTTGCTGTTAACATTCTGGGGAGACTAAGAAGGAGTTACCTCATTATGCCCTAAACATGCTGAAAAATGTTTGGCATGTGCTTTGCTATAAATGAAAAACCTTCCTTTTCACTGGGCGGGTTGAAAGAAGTAGAAGGAAACAAAAATGTGGGAATACCGGGATGAGCCAGGGATTTGGGATCCTGGAATAAGTTGTAAAGAGAGGGAGACCATTGTAGGTGAAGAGGCAGATCTGTGCTCTTTCAAGAGTTCTGAAGTGTTTATCGCAGCCACCAGGTGGCTGGGAGGGTCCTTTCCATTGTGATGGTGTTTTGCTTTGTCCCTAGGTGCTGATGTAATTACTGCTTTGAACTGAAGAAATGATTTTTGGGTGTCTGTTGTATGCTTAGCTACAGCATGTCCAAGCTCATAAGGGCATACAAGCAGGCCCGCTAGACTGCTGACTGGGTTATATTAAGCCGCTTAGTTCCCAGATCATGATAAGTAAAAGCAAGATACATCCAAAGTGATTTTGTGATTTTGTGATTTTGTGCCCTGTTGTCTTGGGGCAGGTAATTCCATCCCTCTGGCCCTCTCAGAACTTCTTATAGGATGATAATGTTGCAGCTTTATTTTTTTATGACATGCTCAGCCTTGAAGTACATCAGCCCCAAGCTCCCTGTGGTAGCAACGCAGGGTCAAAGGTGTCTATGAATCCTATGGAAACTGTTGGTGTTAAGATCTTCAGTCTGGCCGGGCAGTGGTGGCGCATGCCTTTAATCCCAGCACTTGGGAGGCAGAGGCAGGCAGATTTCTGAGTTAGATGCCAGCCTGGTCTACAGAGTTCCAGGACAGCCAAGGCTACACAGAGAAACCCTGTCTCTAAAAACAAAAAACAAAACAAAACAAAACAAAACTCTTCAATCTGGCTGGGGATGTGACTCAATGGTAGTTCTGCATGGTGGCCTGGCTTCCATTCTTCATATTGTAAGAGGAAGAAAAGAGGGGAGGGAGGGAGAATATCATGCAGGTTCTTTGTGTTTGTTTTTGTTTGTGTTTTTCTCCTTAGCTGCCTTTATTTTGGAAGCTGAATTATAATCTTCATTTACATTCATGGTTCTGAGCTCAATCAATCTATGCTGGAATGCTGTCCCACCATTTTCCAGTAACAAGGTTTCTGGTTATATCAAGTTTGGGAGGGTTTTGTTCTGATTTTGTTTGGATTAGGGTCTAACTTTATTGACTAAATGGATCCGGGTTCAGAGGACCTTTCCTCCTCAGTCACCCAAGTATTGAGGACAATAGGCTCATGCCAACATGCTTGGCTTTATATTAGTTTTTTATTGCTGCCAAATGAATAAAAAATTAGCTTACAACACAAGTTATCTTACAGTTCTTACATCTAACTGGGGTCTGACTAAGACCACATACTGAGGTAAAATGGAGATAAGCAGGCTGGTTTCTTCTTGGAGGCCCTGAGGGTTCCTCATGCTTACTCATTCGAGTGTTGGCAGGATGCAGCCTTTGTGACTGGAGACTGCAGATCTGATTTCCCAGAGAAGTGTCTGTTACTGAGCACTCCTAGCTTCCAGAAGATGCCGTGGCCAATAGAGCTCTCCCTGTTCTCAAAGTTGGCAATATCAAGATGAGTTTGTATTGTTCTTGTCTCCCACCTCTGGCTCTGTTTCCTGGTGTCTGATAACACGACACAAGAAGGTTCTTCTCCCTTCCTCTCCCTTCTGAGCACCCTGTGATTACACTGGGACAATGACGTCATCCGAAATAATGTACATAACCGTAGAGTCATTTAAAGCCACCACTAGAGCCTGCCTGCAGTCACAGGTTTTAGACTTCGGGTCTGGGTTTGTGGAAAAGAGATGTTACTTTGCCTACCTGTGGCTGCTGCCTTGTAACTAGCTCTCCTTGGCTCTCAGCTGCTTAAGTGCAAGAGATTACATTTACCTTAGGTTATCGTTGTAGGATTAACTACATTGGTGTGTCAGGAATGCTAACACTAGCATTGGGCTGTAATACTCGCCCCCCCACCCCCAAACAGAAGTTACCTAGCAATCAAGCTTTGTTTGGTAACAAGTCCGCATCAAGTGGTGTAATCACCTGGGCCCTGAAGAAAGACACTTCTAATTATTTAATTAACACCAACAGCTCATTTTACAGCCCAGCTGGGAGAGTCACTTTTACTCCTTGAGCTAGGCCACTACAAATGACTGGTTCTTAGTGTGGCCTCTAGGAACATCTGCAGCACTTGGCAACTGTGAACAATGCATCATACTGTTGTGCTGGTGGTTTAAGCCTACCCAGACTCTAGGGTGGTGTCCAGTGGTCCTACTCATCATGGTCAAAGAAATTGAGAACTAGTGTTCAAGCCCTCTTTTATGTAGTCCAGGACACCACACATCTGCTCACAGTGGGCGGCTAAGGTCCTGCCTTAGGGATGACTGCCTTAGTGGCTGAGGGCAAATCTACGTCACAGTAGTAAGTATGCCCTCAGAAAATGCCTTAAGTGCTCCATCATAAGCCATTATGTAATATGACAGGTGCTTTCCATCTGATTCTTTGGGTTTTTTTACATGTCCATGTAAGTAAATAAGTTAATGTGTTTAAAAAAAAAAAACTTGTATTTGGGAAGCTGGACTCTTCTCTTCTTTCTTTTTTTAATGGACTACCATATTACAGTCACACTGCATTTTCTGTCTACCAGTATGACAAAAGTATTTGCTACCCACAACATTACAGCAACTCAGTCAAGCTTGTCACTTTTGACTTTCTCTTGGCTGGCAATAAATAAGAAATTTTCAGGTTGAATTTATTATAGAATGATTTTTTTTTTTACTATAGCAGCCTTTTGACTTTCTCTCTTTAATTTTTAAAGTTATATTTATTTCATTATTTATTGGTATTAATGTACCATGGAAACTTTGTAGAGCTCAGAGGACAACTTGTGAAGTTGGTCTCTTTTTCCACCACATGGACCCTGATTGAACTCAGATCATGAGGCTTGGCAGCAAGCACCTTTAATCTGCTGTGCCTTCTTGAAGGCCCTGTTTGTTTTGTTTTTAATCTCTTACTGTCTTCTAAAGGAATCTTGTAGCATCTTTACTCTATGACGTCCACTGTCAGAGAGAACAATTAGAGGAATTGCTTTCTGCTGAGCTCATTCTGCAGAGTACCTTCATGGGGCAAGGCAGGTAAGGGGTCATGTTTAGAATGTCTAGAATGCAGGGATGTAGTTCAGCTGGTCCAGTACTTACCTGGAAGATCCAAAGTGCACCCCTTATTGATCCTAGAACCCTGCCTAGGAAGTACAGAGAGTGGCCTCCTCTCCTTTTCTCTGTGTCCTCTTCCTATTTTTTAAAACAGTCTATAGAACAGCCCTGGTTCCTCCAGCATGTCCCCTGGTTTCAACAGCTGTTATTATTTTATTTACATTGAAAGAAATTCAGAGATGTAGTGCCCTGATTGAAAGTGTAATTTCCAGGTCAGGTCTGAGCCCAGGACAATGTAAATTCCAGAATTGTGTATTAATCTTCATGTTTGTTTCTTAAAGTGCCACTTGACATTCTAGTCTGTGTTGAAATTTTTAAACTGTGGTGTGTGTGTGTGTGTGTGTGTGTGTGAGTTTTGGATTGAACCCAGGGTCTCCGGTCTCAGGTCTCATGTATGATATGCCTGGCAAGCACTCGCCACTGACAGATATATACTCTGCCTTTAAAAAAATTTTTTTTTTGGTTTGGTGTTTGTGGGTTTTTTGTGGTGTTTTGTTTGTTTGTTGTTTTGGTTTTGTTTGTTGTTTTGGTTTTTGTGGTTGTTGTTTACAATTTTGAGCTAAGGTCTTGCTAAGGTACACACATTGTTCTTGAGCTAACTATAGTCCAGGCTTTAAAGTTGTGATCTTCTTGTCTAAGCCTCCCAAGCATCTGAGATCATAGGCTGTGGCAGCAGGCAGGCCCTGTTGAAGTCTTCCTTTTGTATTTTATTCCCATAGAAAATTATTATTAACCACTTTACAAATTAAAAACTGAAATAAATGATTTGGCTGTTCTGAGGTTATATAAATTGGAAACAAATTGATATTAAAATATAGTGTTCCAAATATGGGAGAATGATTAAATAACTGTTTTCAGACCAGACATAGGAGACATATATACATCAAACACACACACACACACACACACACACACACACACACACAGATGTAAACATGAAACATTCTTTACCTCAAGTAGCCAGTTCAGAGAGCTAGTATATTTTTGACATCCAATCAGGTAGGGTAATAGAAAAATAAAAAGAAACTGCACATGAAGTGCATATGCATATATATCAAATGGCCTTGTGCATTGATGTCAAAACAAAGCCATGACTAAGTTTTCAAGAGTAGAATGCGCCGAGCAGTGGTGGCGCACACCTTTAATCCCAGCACTTGGGAGGCAGAGACAGGCGGATTTCTGAGTTCGAGGTCAGCCTGGTCTACAGAGTGAGTTCTAGGACAGCCAGGGCTACACAGAGAAACCCTGTCTTGAAAAACCAAAAAAAAAAAAAAAAAGAAGAGTAGAATACTTGTGTGTGGTGAGTTGGAGGTGGAATGACAGAATGCCCATGGGCTTGAAGCTACATTGGAGATACCTTAAAATGTGGAGGGTAACAGCCAAGGAAGATAACAATCCTTTCTTCCCAGTCCTTTACTTTTTGCCTACTCCCACCCCCAAGTACATTCAATAATGAACCAAGCATTGGTTTTATAATTAGAAACCGTGGGGAGAATCTCACATTACACATTTCCTTTTTAATAGCCATAGGTCATTATCTATATTTTAGTACCTCCATTTCAGAACTCCCAAACCAAAACACTGAATAAAAAAAAGCATTGTGCAGTTTAACTGTTGGGAAGATCAAGGAAGTACTGCCAATCCATCTAAACCAAGTATCATTTACAAGACTTGTCCAGAAGGCTCAATGACGCCTCTTTTTAAACATGCCTTGGCTGCTGCTGTTGCTGCTGCTACTGCTATCATTATTAAAAGATACTACTGGTAGGCAACCAGCTAGGCATAGGAAGCAAACTAAGAATCTGAGGACTACCTTAGGTTAGGGCTCAGGTCTCTTCTGCTCATCTGGTCCCTAACGCTGAGGTGTCTTTTTTTTTTTTTTTCAAGGCTTGTTTTATTTTAATGACTGATCCACAGGAGGCCACAGCCAGGCCACTATGTACAGGCTGAGGGAAGCTTATTTCTTGGTCTCTTCCTCCTTGGACAGAGTCTTGATGATCTCCTCCTTCTTGGCCTGCAGGCGCTCCTCCCTGCGCTTCCGTGCTTCCTTGGTCTTAGACCTGCGAGCCTCAGCCTGGTCAGCCAGTAGCTTCTTGCAGGCCTTATCTGCCTTCAGTTTGTGGATATGTTCCATGAGAATCCGCTTGTTTTTGAATACATTGCCTTTGACCTTCAGGTACAGGCTGTGATACATATGGCGGTCAATCTTCTTAGATTCCCGGTATCTCCTGAGGAGCCGGCGTAGAATCCTCATTCTTCTCATCCAAGTGACCTTCTCGGGCATCCAAGCGTTGGCTGTACCCTTCCTCTTCCCTATGCCCATGTGCCTGCCCTTTCGGCGGGCCAAAGTGTTCTTCCGGCAGCGAGCCCGGGAATGGACAGTCACGGGCTTCCGGATGATCAGCCCATCTTTGATCAGCTTCCTGATCTGCTGACGGGAGTTGGCATTGGCGATTTCATTGGTCTCATTGGGGTCCAACCAGACCTTCTTTTTACCACAGCGGAGGACACTAGAGGCAAGCCTCTTCTGTAGCCTGAGCATACTCATGGCTGCGGACGCAGCAGCGAAAGGAAAGAGCTCAACGCTGAGGTGTCTAACCTCACACTTCCCACTAACACCCACTCTCTGCCTGCTTTCCTACTCTTGGGTACTGTGTGACTTCTTAGTTTCAGTGGTGATGACAGCTCCTCCTCCTCCTCTTTTGGGTGCCTTCTTTAGCCACACAATGTCCCTTGCGGTACATCTAACAGGCCCCACATTTACTGGATCAAGAGCAGAGGTCAGAGATAGCACACAGCTGATAAGTGGCCAAAACAACCCAAGGACTATTCAAGACTGTGTTCACAGAATCCTAAACTAGACTCAGAAGCCCCATCTTTGACCAGATCTCTTTTTCAGTTCTTTCCACTGTGCCTCATCACAGTGAACATCTGGGGAAGGGGTTGTGTGTATCCCCACAGTGGTATTTATGCTGGGTACCTTTCCGTGGGAAGTTTCCTAGTGTTGGAAGCTCCTGCTGATCTGATACCTTCCCAGTGTCTTTTGGGATGCAGAACTATCTTCCCTCCTCCTCTAATGCCAATGCCTGACCCATCTGGTCCATACTTTCTGAAGGTGTCTGAGGCCCTCCTGTCTGTTTGAGGATGTCTAGTCAACACTCTCCCTCTCTTCACTCCCTGCAGTAGTTTTCTAAACCCCAAGCCCTGCCTAACTTGAGTTTATAAATCATTCTTTGTAGTCAGATTCCTCCCAGCATGAGTAACCAAGCAGGAAGCTGACACATACTGAGGGGATAGGTGCTGCTTGTAAGGAAATGGCCAGGCCCTGTTTGTCCTTGAAGAACATGTACCCTTGGTGTCTCAGCATGACTCAATGGACAGTGTAGACATTGCCTTTTTTAGTTTCTCACTCTTCTCCTGACTCTGACCAGCAGACTTTTGTCAAAGACACAAAGCTGATGGCACACCCCGAACTTCAAACTTTTTAACACTAAAGACATAGGTAGCTTTCCCTACCACCGACTCCCTATGTCTGCTAGGCCCAAGCCTCGGCCTGTGGTCTAAGGAGAAAAACATGTAGAGCTCGATGATTTAAATGACTTGTCACCTCCCTGTTTCAGAGTGGGTCCCAAGGATACACTTCTTAAATCTACTCCCAAAAGTTGGCATTGAGGAAGGTTTGAAACCATGCCTTGGGTTTTTTTGTTTTGTTTTTCCTAGTGATAGGAAAATTCTAGGCATTTCCATACTTGCCTTCTTGCCTGTTGCTTGTTGCTAGTCACCTTTTCATTTGTGCAGTGAGGACTAATTATATCCACCTTACCCAATAGCCACTTTCTTCCCACATAGGCCTGTGTATACACAAGCCTTCTGTTTACACACAGTCCTTTTGTGTACACGCATGCCTGCCTTCCAGTGTCTTCCAGAGGTCTGCTTACACCCTTTATTCAGTGACCTGGCTTAGGGAGAGGGCACTCTTGCTCAACCAGTAGCTTGGGCAGGGCCATGAGAACTGAAGCTGAGGATACCATGTAAACCCATTGTCTCACATTTCAGACTTATAGACTAAACGACACTTATGGAAAGATGGTAGTTTCTCTTTTTGCAGTACTGTGTATCAAACCCAGGGTCTCACACATGCAAGATAAGCATGCCTGGCCCAGGGAAGGATGGATGTATTCCCCGTCTGTTTATGAACACTGGCTTCTATGGACTAAGTTTCTTAAGGGGCACGTGCATATTGAGGGCCAGAAGTCAGTTAGAAGGAGTTTCTGCATAGCTGCTCTCCTCCTCAGGATGAATGTTTCTTCACTATCTGAGGTCTTGAAGCAAGAGGAGAGGACTATTACAGCCCTAGTAAGAACTGCCCTTAGTTTATGCACCCTAACCCAGTGAAAGTTTCTTGCCTGTTCTGTAAGCCTTCTGTGCATTTTCCAAGACCTCCCTGGATTCTAGCTGGTGGTTTTGGAAATCCCTGGAAGGTGTCTTTGGTCAGTGACAACTCTTGTTCATTCCAGATTTGGTGGACCAGCACAATGAGAGCTCAGGGGGGACTCATCTTACTCCTGTTTCTTCTGGCTGTCTTCTGTTCCACAGGTGAGTGACCTAGACCCCCTAAACTGCCCCTGGCCATGATGCCACTTTCTCTCAGGCCTCTGGTAGTCTGAGCTGGTGCCATTGGCCTCCAATCTCTCATCTTCACGTGTTCCAGGTCCTGCTTGTGTGTCAGTTCTGGGGTGCCTGCCTGAACTTCTGTAAATCCTGGTTTACAAGAACTGTTTGTTTTAACAGGAGTGGAGAGAACAAGTTTCTCTCTTGTCCCCCCATATACTACTTTGGGATTCCAGCAGATGTCATCCATCCTTAGAATGCTACTCAAGTCCTTTCTGAAAGATCTCAGGTGTGGGATATAAGGGGGACACTGGGTGGGTTGTCCTTTTGGAAGAGTTTATTCAAGTTATTAATGCCATGGGTGTACAGACAGACAGCAAGTAGCAAGGCCTATGAGGAGGAGGGTAAAGTAGAGGCACCTTGTTTCCAGGTTTCAAAGGGGGAAGGTTTCACAGCCTGTGTCTGCAGCCAGGCTGTCTCTGATATGGAGGATGGTGCCACTCTTGAGTCTGACAACCTGAGATCTCTTAACTTCCTTGAGGAAGTGAAATAGAGCCTGCCATCCTGTTAAAATTAAGGTTCCTGGGATTAGGGATTCATATACAGGCTCTCAGTGAAGAACATGGTTATTTACAGAAGAAACCAGCAGCAGCAGTCTGGGTTGGATTTTAACACCTTTGGGCCCACTGTGAGGTCAGCCTCCTGATGTCTGTCCTTCCACCCCACCCATTTTCCTGTGCTACTGAGATAAGGCTCGTGATGGTGGCAGCAGCATCTAAATAAGCTGAAGCTACCCTTGTCATGCCCATCTGTAGTCTAAGCATTTTACATGCATTTGCTTATTTAACACTCATGCACACTTAGCAGCTTCTGTACCTAGCTCAATTTTACAAATGAAAAAAATTGAAGCCCAAGGGGGTTATGAACTTATGAATAGTACAAGATATTTTGAATTCGTGTAGTAATACCCAGAAGTAACATGTCACAACATTTAACAGACCTCAGTCTGACGCTGGAGTTTCTGGTTTCACTCACTGAAGGTCATTCCCAGGCTACTCTTCCCTTAGCTACTTCTCCTAAGACCATTCATTTCTGGGGCACCCTTCCCCTGGTTTCTGAAGAAAGTGGTTCTGACTCTTTTGTAACAACGGAAACACCCACTTATTCTTACACCACATATTCTTACAATATCCTAGCCATTATTGGCTTTTGGAGGTGGGTGGGAAGGATGGGGGTGAGAAAGAAACAGCAATGCAATGAAGCAGGAAGGGAAGGTTCCTGCAGTGTTGGGATGTTAGTAGCTGACATCCCTGTCTGATTATATACCAGGGACTATGCCTGACATCTCTTGTTCCTTGATAACCATTCTGTAGGAGGTCAGGGAGACTGTCCACTGACAGTGGAGAGGATGGAGGCAGAGTCACTTGCCCAAGGGGCCACACTGCGTGTTCTATCTCATGGCTTCATTCTTTGCTCACTTCTCAGTCTGTTTTTTGGTAACCCTCATGGTGGGCTGTAAGGGGTCCACCTCTGTCATATTACATTTCACCCTTAATTCTTCCTGTAGCCCATCACAGTGATCTGCACCTGTTTGGGAACTGATGGGTTTGGAGACCATCAGCTGCCCTGAGACAAGTCCTCTTCCTCAGAGAATTTGAGTGTGAGGCTAAAGGCAGGGGAGAAAGAGAGGGCAGACTGTCTCTCTCTCTTTTTAATTGCTATTGTCTAAGACCCTAGGAAACCTTCATGAAAATTTTTCTGGTCACAAACCAGTGTGTCAAAGGCTTTTGATCAAAGAAATAACATTGATCCTTTGTAATAAAAAAAAAAATCAAGTCGTACAGGTTTTTCAGTTGTTAGAGAAAGCTAACTCTCTCCAGGACCTTGGGTAAGAAGTGGCCCAGAGAGATAAGCCTTCCCCTCTGTCCTGGCCCAGTAACAACCATCCATTGATGTAAGGCCTGCCCTGCCCCCTTTGGTTCTTGAGATAGGTTTTTTCTATGGAGCAATCTTGGCTGCCCTGGAACTTGCTTTGTAGACCAGGCTGGCCTCAAACTCAGAGATCATCCTGCCTCTGCCTTCCGAGTGCTGGGATTAAAGGCCTGTGTTACCACCACCAGCCCAGCCAACCTGACTTCTCTTACAATCTATATTGTTTACTTTTCCCAACTCAATGAAGTTATAAAACATCTTGGCTAAACCAGTCTTGAGCCTTAGAACTGATAGTCTGGGTTCCAGCTTCAACTCTGTCACTGAGACATTTGTCATGTAACATTTGTTACGTTTGTTAGTATCTTAGCCTTAGTTTTCTTTTCCGAAATGAGGATGACATTTGTTGAGCCTGCTTTTTGTAACGATTGTATGAAGGGCCTAGCATATAAGTGCACATTGGAACACTGATTGAATGTGCCAGCTAGGGATATGTCTGCCCTACAGAAGTCTCCAGCATTGGCATTGACCTTGATCATTCTATGCTAAGTCTTGTCACTAAGCCACATGAATTCTGGCTGTAGCTAGTAGACCAGTTCACTCTGTGGGTGATAACAACCAGGCTAACACAACACCCTTCATCCCCCATTCTTTGCTTCTCTTATGTATGTATCTATACCTAGCACAAGGAAAGGACTGCAGAGAAATGGCATCCTCATGTTGATGCTGGAGGAGATAAAGCAGAAATGTCTGAGGGAGTTCTGATGGACTCTGTCCCTTTATTGTTGAGTATCCTTCTGTAGTTCAAAGCACCTCTCCAGGTATTGGTCTTGTCATCTGCAAACAAAACGAGGGTGGGGGTTGGGGGGAGTTTTGATTTGTTGTTACTGATGCTTCAGTACTGATGTTGAGTTAGAACCTTCCCAAATCAAAATGCCCCCAGTAAATGAGATGCTGCACCTGTAAAGGCTTAAGTGTTGATAGACTACAGAAAGCTTGCTTCCTGGCCATACTCAGTAGGGATGATCTCAACTTCTAGAAACATCTCCTTTGTCTCCTGATGATAAACAGAGTCATCGGCCTTGGAACTAAAGGTCATTGCTTGGGTTTCAAAACCCACACTGGGCTTAATCATGACATACCTAGAATATCCTTCTGTGAGACTGTATATATTTTATCTTTGAAAATATTTTTCTGTGGGTGGGTGCTAGCAGATACTGCTGTCCCAGTGGAAGCCTGTGGCAGGAAGATCATTATCTCTGGCATGGGGAAGGGTATGCCTCCACACCCACACCAGTCAACTCGGCCTCACCTTCTCTGTACATATACTTACTATAATTCATTTTCACCTCATCTTCAGTTATAAAATTGAAGAAGATTTTAGTTAGTAAAACCTGAGTTTTAGCTCTCAACAGTAAATCATAATTAGTTGGGTTTTGTTGTTGTTGTTTTTGAATTAGGAACCAGGGCTTAATGTTTCTGCTTATGACTGGGTTGCCCAATCCACAAGAGTTTAGTGTATACCTGTTGTCTTGTGTTGTCTGTCTATACTTCTGGCCCTTGGTCTATCCTTGCAGGAAGCAGTTCAATGATAATATCCTAGTCCAGAGGTCATTCAAACTTTTTCTCTAATAAGCCAGATAGACAATACTTACGGCTTTATCTGCCAGGAAAAACAAGCACACTCAACAGGCTCATATAAATAAAAATAGAGGAAACACATTTCTACAACATTTTGATTGTCAAAAATCCACACTGTAATAACCGCCTATCAGTGTATAATGTCTGTCTGCTGATGGATGGAATAATATGTGATAGGTGGATAATGTGTTGCTTAGGGTTTCAGGGTTAGTGTTCCCCAGCATGGAACTAGTTAGTTGTAAATGTTTATCTAGTAGTACTAATCTGTGAAGAGATTTTTTTTTTATTTATTTTTTCTCAAATCGTAATTCATTCACACAGGGGTTATAAACACAGAAAGGCAGGATGTGGGGAAGGGAATGACACTGGAGTGTGGGTGTTCAGGGGGAATACAGATATCTTCAGAACTGGGTATCGGCTGGGTGAAGGTTCAGGGGACAAGTCACTATGACTCTGCCTATGACCCGCTTGTCCTTATCTAAGTTGGTATTGTCTGCCAAGGCTACCTATTTACAAGGTCTATGACTACTCAGGCTTGTAGATTTCCACAAAAGCTGCCTGTTTACATTAGCTTATAGCCATCTGTTTCAATGTTTTTCCACTGAGACCCAAGACTTGGTGTTAGTATACATGTATGACAGGCCTATTGCTAATTTTAGGCCTATGGCTGATTTTAGGCCTTCAGTGTATAAGCAGGGCTGCCCCTGACATCTCCTCCCTTCTCTAAGTATAGAAGGGCTGTGGCAATTCTAAACTTGCAAAGGCGGGGATAGAGGCCTGACCTCCAGTATTTGAAGGGGACCTTGTAATGGCTCCAGTCCCCCTGTCGTTGTCCAGTGAGGCATGAGGGCCATACCCGTCCCGATGTCTTTTTCCTGGAGAGGGGATACTTTTGACATCAACCCCTATGCAGTCAGGCTTGTCCCTCAGGGAACCCAGAGAGATATTTTTATCTTTTATTTATATTCCCTTGCAGTGCTTAGCCTCTCAGCCTAAGCAAGAATTCAGATCACCTATCAGAGGGGGGTCTGGGTGGCCCCTCTCTGCTTGGTCTAGGGGCAGAAGTCCCCCCTTTTAGGTTGGATGGAGATGGGTTTTGGAAACACCTTGTATAAAGTAACAACCTCATCTTGAGTCTCGTGGTCCTCCATAGCTAACTTATGATAATGTATCTGAGTAGGTTTTGCTACCAAATTATTTATCTGTTGTATCATAGAGTTAGTCTGCCTATTTGAGGGCCAGGGACCAGCAGACAAAAAAGCAAAAAGAACCCAAATAATGGTCCCAAGATGGGGGGAAATAGGGTTAACAACCTTGGAGAGGCTGAAAACCAATTCTTGTACCAGCATTCATCTGTCTCCTTCTCTCTCTGATTTTTCTTAGGGCCTTCACTACTATTTCATGCTCTCTTTAAACCTCCTTGTCTTGTCTATGTAAAGGCAACTTTGTTCTTTAAGGGCTGTACACAGTCAAGAGCTGTACACAACCTTTTCTATTGTAATAGAGTAAATCAAGTCCAATAAGGATCTTTGCGATTTTAGGAGGTCTCTTCAGACAGCGAAATGAGGGATTTCTTCAGATTAGTGATGTCAATCTCTAGCTGTTTGATGTTCTTGTCAGTGGCCCTTCAAAGGTCTGAGTAGTATAAGTTCAGAGGCCAGCATCTGGATTAGAACTTCTAACAGCAGGCATCACGGGTGATTCATTTTTACCTGGAAAGGAAAAAGAAGGGGATTCTCAGGGAGATTTCTCTTCCCTGGATGTAAATTGTTATTCATCGTATTTATGGTTGGGTCTGGCTTTGTGGGGGTATCTATTTTTTTTCATTAATCTTTTTGGTAGCCAGTTAGCTGTGCCTTCTGTGGTATCAGACAGGCATATCAATCCTCGGCCCCATAAGGGAACTGGGTCTGGGCCATTCCCTTTAAGGGTAAGAGGGTCCTTCCCCATATCTGTGGCAAAGTTTTGTTGGTCTCGGTGGTGCCAAAGGCAGTCAGCAGCAGATTTTCCATGAGCTTTCAGCTTTAGAGAGATAAAAGTGAACAAGGCATGATGGAGAGTATTTCAGGGGGACTCCTGAGGGGGTACCGTTCCCCCTCTTTTGTTTTTAAAGCCAATTTTTCAGAGTTCTTGTAAAATCAGGGCAGAAGCGCCAAGAGTCGCTCCTTCCACACTCAGAGAGTCATGAAGACCCTATTTAAGGATATATAAATCTATATTAATAATCTTTTGTCAAAAGACTGTTATAGCACCGCCGACAACTAATCAGACTATATAATATATCATTAGTAATAGCTTCTTCTACTTTTTGTGAGATTACCTCTCTTTTGTCAATTAATTGTTGAGGAAAATTAGGATTTACCTCTCTCTTGAGAATATTGAACAGAGACTTAAATTCTTTTGTGGAGAGCATAAAATAGGATCTTAGCCAATTAGCAACTCCTAGAAACTTTTGAAAATAATTTAAAATAAGTAAACTCTCCCTCTCTCTCTCTCTCTCTCTCTTTTTTTTTTTTTTTTTTTTTTTTAGATACTTTATCTGGGTGCTGCCTGAGTTCAAGCTCCAGGGAGTCCCTCTTTCTCTTGGCTTTCTGGGGTTGGGTACAGAGCTGCCGCCTGTGACCTGCTCTATGCTCGGGCCCCCTGTGAAGAGATTTTTGTTTTACCTTTGAACATGCCTTTTCACATCAAGAGCTACTTGATGTCTGCACAGCCGAGTATAGTTGTGCTTGTTAAACCTTATGCAGTTGTTAGCGCATTCTCTCAGTAGATTTGATGGCGGTTCCATTGCAGGTTACCACCTTTGAGCTGAAGGCTAGGAGGAAGCTTTCCACTTGCACAGATAAATGGAGCTTTCGTTTGATTTTTTTTTTTTTTTGAGGGGATACCATGTAGTCCAGGCAGCCCTTGAAATCACTATGTAAGCAATGCTGGCCTTAACCTCCAACTCTGTTCCTCCGTCTCCCAAACGCGTGGATTGCATGTGCATATCAGCATGTCCAGCTCATCTGGAAGGATTTAAAAGTGAGGGGATTCTCTTTGTACTTGGGTCCATCCTGTTTTTAAAACTGCTTTACGGCTTATGAATCCTCTCATTAAAAATCTACCTGTTGGGTAGGTGTGGTTGCACATACCTTTAATTCCCAACCCTGGAGAGGCAGAGGTAGGCAGAGAACTCTGTGAGGTCAAGCCCAGCCTGGTCTACATGGTGAGTAGACAGCTTGAGCTATATCGAAAGACCCTATCTCAAAAACAAAGCAAAACAAAACACACATGCTTGCCAAGGACCAATGCAGGCCTTTGTGGTCTCTGACTTCCTTCAGTCTCTTCCTTGTTTTGTTTTTTAAATGAAGTGGTTTTTGTTGTTGTTGTTGTTTTGTTTTGTTTTATTAATCATACAGGCTGTGTTTTATAATTCTGTGTTTGAGCTCATTTTTCTGCAGCTAATTCAATGAATTCAATAAATCACGGCAAAGTCAGTTGTCTTCCTGCCACCAAAATGGATTCTCAATCTGAATGCAAAGATAGTAAACCCATTGTTGCTTTGCGTTTGCTTAAGTTAGCTTTTCCTGGAATTTCTGTTTTAGGTACTGTACTACTATCCAAGCAAAGACAGAACTCTTATCTCAAAGGGGTTAAGAGATAGTTTCTTCTGGAGCCCAGCAACACAGATTTCGATTACCCTAAATTCTATGTTCCAACATGGAAACAGTTTGATGAGAAAAATAGAAAATAGTAATAGAACCAAGAAAGTCATAAATCAAGACACGATTGGAATACATTAATGAAAACGTTAGGTTAAAGTGAAGTGGAGGGACCTCAGACGCTCTCTGGCTGTGTTCGTGTCCTCTGGTTGGTTAGAAACAGTGTTCAGTCTGTACATTCCAAACGATTTGGTCAAGTACAGAGGCAGGCCATAAAAGGCTAAGAGGGCTAAAGATGGCTCAGAGGAATTTGGTTCTGGACTTCACATTCCCAACTCGACAGTCCTTGAAGCCCTGCTCGCTCATCAGCTTCAAAGAAGCTCAGTTAAGGCTTTAGCTTTTTTCCAGGAGCTTTGGTTCATAGTGTTGAAAGGTCTTAAATGTGATTTATTTAACATCAGAGAGTGTAGCAGCATCTGAAGGGAAAAGAGGGGACTTCAGAAGGAAAAACAAGGACATTTGTTTCCATTTGAGGAAGGAAATGAGTCAGGGACTGGCGGAGAAATCTAGAAGGTGAACGGGAAGTATGGAAGAAATGCACCTTAGGTACATTCTCCAGATGGGTGGGAAGTGTGCCCTTTGACCTCCGAGGTTCTTGACAACTGTCATTCTCCTGGAATCCACACACTCTAGGGCATTTGCCTCATGAACTCTTAGACAAGCTATCTACCGCTCCCAGAGCAGCTGGGGTCCTAGAATCAACCTAGAACTGAGGGCTGCTGGAGATAGAAGGGCAGCATCTGTTTCTCCTGGATTTAGTGTTTCTTCCCCCAAAGTCTGGGGGTGGGGAGCATGCCTGAGGAGCCTCAGAATCACAGGGGGTAGGGAGCCCTGTATCCGTTAAGACAGGGAAGCATGTTCTGATTAGCTGCTAGTTCAAACTTAATAGATATTCCTTCCCAAGGTGAAGGATAAATGAATCCCCACCCCCATTTCCTCTGCCTTCTTTTCCCCACCAGTCATGAACTTCCTGTGTGACTCATAATGGTGGCTGAACCTCAGGCAGCCCTGTAGGGAAAGAACTGAGCTTCCCTTGCCCTAATGAAACTCAGTCTGAAAGTAGGGAGGGGGCTGTTTGGGGAAAAGAAAGGATTCAGCAGGAGGGAAGGGAAGAAGGGCGGGCAAAGAGAGAATGTGAATGTGCTTATTATAATATGTTGTGTACCTGTATGAAATCTTCAACGTTTTAAATTAAAAGATAAAAATAAGAAAGCTGACCAGGACCTGTGCTCACTGGTGGTGGTGAGGTCTGCCAGGGTCTACGACACTGCTGGCTTCAACAGAACCCAACAATCTCTTTCTGATTCTAGGTGTTAGCCTCAACTGCTACAACTGTTTAGACCCGGTGGTGATTAATTCATGCAAAACAAACAGCACTTGCTCTCCTAACCTGGATTCCTGTCTTATCGCTGAATCTGGTAAGAACCTCTGGGCTTCCTGCGTGAGTATGGTCAGGGGTGAGATCCTGGACCTCTCCAAACCTTAGCCAGTTTGTCCTCACCAAGTAATGGCTGCCCTTTGTTAACACCAGTTGGTCACAAAGTACTGGGCACTAAGCATTTTCTATATACTTTATACAAAAATAACTCCTCTCACATAACTCTCGGGGCAGTCTTCCTGTGTGACAGATGAGAAAATTGAGGCTCAGATAACACAACAGGCAAAGGTCAAGCAGCCAACATAGGGTTTGGAATTTGGAAATTCATCTGACTCTTGAAACTCAGGCTTCTTAGTAGTAATAATGAGCCTGCCTCCCAAACTTCTGGGAGTCTCCAGTGTACCAGGGTCTGAGCTAGAGATGAAAAAATGAAGAAAGGGTATTTGTCAAAACTTTGTCCATGGCCTGTTTGCTTGTCCCAAATGACTGTTTATACTTCTGTCTGACCCTATGAATCCAGTACACGTGGAGTCCTGAGTCAACCTGGAATGAGCTCAGAGGATACTAAATCTCACATGACTAATAAGGAAAATTATTCATTTGAGAAGCCACACTGCAGATGCCTAGGACAGTGGCCCCAGAGAACAAGGCATTTTTGAGCAAGGGAAGGGGTCTAATATGTACAAGTCCGTATCATCTGCTTTAAAAGTTGGCTGAACTATGGAATATCTACGTAAGAACTTAGGAAATGGTTGACTGGGAGGCCAGCAGCTATCCCCTTTGTTTTTAGTGGTTATAGCTCTAAGATAAATGTTAAGGATTAATGATAGCAAGAAGTGAAGGCCATTTCAGTATACTCTGAAATATGAGATAAAACCCTTTCTAAGAGATAACAATAAAAACTGTCTTCCAAGGTATTTTCTCTCAGAAATGAGAAAACCTTTCAGTTAAGTAAGGACCAATCAAAGGTACTTTGTTTTAAAAATAGGAGTATCTGTTGATTTTTATGTAAATTCCTGGTGTGTAGCTGAAAATCTAGGCTTTATGTTCAAAATGTTGGATTCCATGGGGAAGAGGAGGAGAGCAGTTCTTCCACATTGAAGACCATGTTAATTCACTGCTAGGTAGAGAATGTAGTAATTCCGCCCCTGGGTACCAAGATCATGCCATTTTCCCATCTTCTTTTCTTTCTTCCTTCCTTTCTTTTCTTTTTTCTTTTTGTTGAATTCTTTTCATGCAGTATATTTTAATTCATTCAATTTTTTCTTGATATTAACCCGCCTTATTAGGTAAGACACAATCTTTATCTTTTCATCACTGTATAATAAGCAGATTTCATGGATATTTTGTTATTAAAAGTTCCTGCTTTTAAAAATCTTAGTAGACATTGCCACACTTCCCTTCTGAATAGAAGTATAGCTGCCTATAACTCTCCCTACACACACACACACACACACACACACACACACACACACACACACTACTCTACTGGCTCTAACAAGACTTTAGATTTATGGAAAAGTCTCCATTTGAAGGTGTGCCGTCACTTGCTTGTTTATCTTCATACCCCAGTTGGGTTGCCTCCTTCTGCCCAAGTCTCTCTATTCCCATAGGCTAAGCTCCAAGACACAGAATGGCAGGTTCAGAACTATATCTGCATGGCAGCAGCTGCTGCTGCTGCTCCTCCTCCTCTTCCTCCTCCTCCTCATTCTCCTCTTCTTCCTCCTCCTCTTCTTTCTCCTCTATCTTCATCCTTCTCCTCCTCCTCCTCTTTTTGTTTATGGTTCTTTGTAAATTTCACACTGTGTACCCCAGTCCCACTCATCTCCCCCT
This sequence comes from Grammomys surdaster, assembly GCF_004785775.1. Classification (NCBI taxonomy): domain Eukaryota; kingdom Metazoa; phylum Chordata; class Mammalia; order Rodentia; family Muridae; genus Grammomys; species Grammomys surdaster. The sequence continues at coordinate 8,318,637 of NW_021604618.1, forward strand.
CCTCTCAAACCCACCTTCCACCTTTGCAGCCTTCCCCTCTAACAGAGAAAGTAAGAATCTCCTTGTGGAAACTGTAGTGTGCCACAGTGTGTCTCACAGTATACCCTTTTGTCTACACTTCTTTGCTTGAAATGACTTGGTCTGGTACTAAGCCTCTGGCTTCTGCTACTCTATAATACTGGCATCTCTCTGGAACTCCTCTCAGATATCCTGTTGTTGCCCTCTGTCATGGAGGTCCTTTAGTTTTGGAACTGTAGGATCGGTCCCTTCATGCACTCCAGCAGTTTATCAATGGGTTGGATGTTGGGATGAGCCAGTTCAAGGCCCTGGATCTGTGTCTGAGAGGTATCTGAGCTGGTCAGCCTGCCAGCTCTCCTGCTGACATGCCCTCAGGCAGGCTCCCCAGCAAACCCCACAACTAGGGCCAGATCTACCCTGTTGTCCAGGCGAGGTGCAGGACCCACTTTCCCAAGTGTTGCAACAAGTGAGGGACATGGCTACTTCTCCCACTCTCATGACCCCAGACCAGCTCTCCTGCCTGCCACAGATGAGAAGGATGAAGTAGGGGAGGAGCTTGTCTCTTCTTGACCACTTCGTGGCTTCTTAGCATCTATGTGTGTCTCTCCACAGGAAAACTAGTGTATCAACAATGTTGGAGATTTACCGATTGTGATCCCAAGTTCATTATGAGCCGATTAGAAGTGACAAACGTAAAATACAGATGCTGCCAGGTGGACTTGTGTAACAATGAGCTCAAAGAATTAAAGCCAAACAATGAAGCAACCTCCTTATTGGGGAAGACAGCCTTGCTGGGGACCTCGGTTCTGGCGGCCATCTTGAACCTTTGTTTCTAAGGCATCTCTAAGCTCCCGATGCCTCCTTGTATCCTTTTTTTTTTTTTCTTCTTCTGCTGCTGCAGCACTCTAAAGCCATTATTATTTTCCAGCTGTATTCGTTTAGGAAACAATAAAGTTAACTTGAACATCTTGGATAAAAGGGAGGAATGTAAGCTGCGTGGAAGGGCACCATGCACACAGGGAAGGCCCACTTGCAGTTACAGAGGGAAGTACATGGGTAGAACACCAATAGGTTATATAATCTTCCTTTGCCACTTGGGAGGACTGGCTTTCAGTTTCAGCTTAAGTGTGTTTCAGCAACCCTCAGGGATATTTCTCTGGTTCCTGGAATGTAGCTGAGGTGTGAGATCAGACAGTACCTTGTAGGAGTGAGTGAGCCAGGAGGATTCTCTTCACCACTCTGACACACTCAAAATGCTTTCAGAGTCTTTACAGGTCCTGAGCTGGTGTGGGAATGATCCTGATGTGAGCTCTCAGTCGGGGCAGTGATTGTTCATTTGCTTAAAAACAAACAAACAAACAACAGTGCTGGCCATGAAGCCCTGATCACTGAGCATGTAGGCAGGTGCTTTACCCATAAGCCACAGCCACAGCTCAAGCAGTGAATGGAACAGCTGTGTTTAGCTAGAAAATGCTGGGAAACGAAACAAGCTCTGACCCAAATGTGATGATGCTTTCTTAGTATGCTTAGTATCTCAGTACTGGGGGGCAGAGGCAGGAGGATGGCCGGAAGTTGAAGGCCAGCCTGACCTACATAGTGGTTTCCAGGCTACCTAAAACTATTTAGTAAGAGCTTGCCTCAAATTAAAAAAAAAAAAAAAGAAAAAGAAAAGAGAAGAAAAAAAAAAAAGGCGGGTGGTGGTGCATGCCTTTAATCCCAGCACTTGGGAAGCAGAAACAGGCATATCTAGCCAAGGCTATACAGAAAAACCCTGTCTATAAATAAATAAATAAGAAAAAGCCCTCAAAATAATAACAATAAAGAAAAAAAGAAAGGAAACACAGCAAAAAGTGTCTGTTCTTATGGAAGTACCAGCAGCTACAACTTGAATTGTCCCACATCTCTGAATATTGCTTGGGCTTTGCAAGCTTTTACTAGAAAAATGTAATTGCCAACAATAACTAAAGTTATTCAATCTCGAAAAAGCAGACTATCCTGACTCTCTGCCACATGATGGAATAATAAACACTATGCTATATGACAGATGTTTAAGTGTGCTTATTCTAAATGCCACATAAGACAAAGACCCTTCGGGTGTGCATGAATGTAGGAAGAAGTAGTGGGAACAGACTATGAGGCTGCCATTTGAGATGCCCAAATGGTTTCATGAATAGCAGAGGCCATCGAACATGTTCTACCTGCCTGTATCCAGTTCTTTGGCTCCTTGATGCTTCAGCACAGTCCGTATTCAATACGTTTGCCAGGGCTGTCAGCACAGTGAGAAACACCCAGGCTTTGGAAGCCTTTCTCCTAAGGAGAAGACTGTTTTCCTGTGCATGCTGGATAGTATCTCACAAGATACATAGACTTAACCACATGTGATCTTAGAACTCTGGCTGTATTTAGTGTCCTAGCCTGAAGCTTGCAGAAGAAGGAATTTCTTTATTAATTTTAGAAACTGTTTTTTTAAAGATGTTAAATTTTAAAAAATTAAACAAGAAAACTTGTTAAAAATATTTCCTTTCCTTTAATGATTTATTTATTTTTTATTTTATGTGCATTGGTGTTTTGCCTACATGTATGCTTGTGTGAGGGTTTTGGATCCCCTGGAACTGGAGTCACAGACAGTTGTGAGCTGCCATCCATCTGGGTGCTGGGAATTGAACTTAGGTCCTTTGGGAAAGCAACTAGTGCTCTTAATCATGGATCTACCTCTCCAGCCCCCACCTTCCGCCTTTTTTAAATTTTATGTATATGGATATTTTGTCTGCACATGTGTGTCTATACACCAGAGAGAACATTCTGCAGTCCTACAGTTTTGGATGGTGGTAAGCAGTCAGTGCCCTTAACCACTGAGCCATCTCTCTGGGCCATGAAAACGCTCTTGATTCTATAATCCGTTAGCCAAATCATATGTATCATGTATTATTTTATACAGCTATGCAATAGTGATGCTTTTTTATGGTTTTTCCAGACAGGGTTTCTCCATGTAGCCCTGGCTGTCCTGGAACTCACTCTGTAGACCAGGCTGGCCTCGAACTCAGAAATCCGCCTGCCTCTGCCTCCCAAGTGCTGGGATTAAAGGTGTGAGCCACCACCGCCTGGCATGATGCTTTTCTGAAAGTAAAATCTCAGCCAATGGAAGAGCTTGGTGAGTGGCACAGAAATGTAACAGACAGCTCCTACAATGTGCTCAGTGTAGCAACAGAAAGAAAACAGCCCCTGACACTTTCACCTTCTGTTGCCTTGGTTGTTAGCATCCTCTGCTGGGTCATTTTCTCTCTATGACCTTTATCTCGGTTCTCGCTGCCAAGTCTTATTATCAGCTACAGCTGTTTCCTCAGAAGCATTTTTACCTCCTCAGCAACTGGTGGAGCAAAGTAGGATGTTCAACAGAAGTTCTGAGAAACTGTGACTGGATTTAACTCATTTAAACAGTGGGCAAGTTGCATCTGAGAGTCCAAAAAACTAGGAACTGTGCTGCTGGTGGCACATGCCAATCCCAGCACTCAGGAAGCAAAGACAGGCAGACCCCTGAATCTGAGGCCAGCATGGTCTACAGAGTGAGTTCTAGGACAGCTTCGGCTACACAGAGAATCTTCTTTTTTTTTTAAAAAAAAAAAAAGTTAGATTTGTGTTTTTCTCCCTTCTCTTCCTGCACATGTGTGTGTGTGTGTGTGCATGTGTGTGTGTGTGACATATGGAGAGTTCAGAGGAAGACTTGGTAGTCAGTTCTCAGCTATTGTGTGAGATCCAGGAGCTTTGGAGCCAAGCTCCTTTACCTGTTAAGCCCTTTCACTGGCACCAAAAAGGTAGATTTTGAAAACAGAACCTGGGTCCTCCTAGAAAAAGAGGACAGCTGTTTCTACATAAGAAGATATCAGGTTATCTGGTTTCATAGAAACTGTCAGACTGTTCAGTGCTGGGCTGTCTTTAGGAGATGGGCTATGGGTTCAGAGGTATATCCTGTGGGTTTGTAAACAGAATTCATATTATATGCCCTGGAGAATGCTGACCAATATCCAACTTAATCTTAGAAGCACTAAGTGTTACAGTGTGGGGAGATGCCTCTTGTATACTGGCAGGCACTCCCATGATTTAATGTGGTGCCTGCCTGACTGTGTGTTCTCTGTTTTGGATTTGAGACTTCCAATGAACCAAATGTCTAGATGTATACATCTTTCTTCTTCGCAGGGCCAGGCGATTTATCTTGCTCAAGGTAAGTCTTCAACGCCTTTTAGCACATACTGGTTTCTGTTGCTTGCAAACACATCGGAACCAATGCTAGATGGCTCTCTTAACTAAGAGCTGCTCGTGCTAAGGTAGTATTGTCTAAAGGTGGTGCTCATCTGACATTGTGCTGAGAGCAGCTGCAGGTGGGGGACTTGCCAGCTCTGGGTCTGTCTTCATCAGCACCACCAGCTCACCTTGCATAAGAATTGGAACTACAGGGCAAAAGAGATGGCTCGGTGGTTAAGAGCATTGACTCCTCTTCCAGAAGACCCGGGTTCAATTCCCAGAACCCACCTGGCAGCTCACGACTGTTTGTAACTCCAGTTGTAGGGGATCAGATGTACTCTCCATAAGTACCAGACACACATGTGGTACACGGACATGCAGGCAAACCCTTATATCCATAAAATAATAAAATAAGTAATGATTTGGAAAAGTTGGCTGAATTGTTCAAGGCCATTAAAGTCGGTGACACATTTGCATTGAGGTCTGTGGTCGCCCACCCTCTACTCTCCTTGTGTGCAGTCTTCTATGTGCTGCAGGGTAGCTTTGGAAGGAAACCTGGGATGGGATAGGACTGACATGTCCATGCTTTGAAGAAATCAGTTCCTACCTTTGTTTACAATGGAGAACCTAAGTGTCTGTTTTATCACTCAAAAGGTCCCTAACAGTGTCAGCTTTCCAGAAGGCAGAAGCCCATATATAGAAATATAAACTTTCTTCTTTTTAGTTGTTTCTCTCAGGCATTTTGATTGCAGCCACAAAAGCTGCCTAACACATCAGTGAGCAGAGTTGTTAGGGCTACTGAGGCCCCAGGCTTACAGCAAATCACACCACCATCCCATTACATTCTGCTTTGAAACGTCCACCTCAGGTATTTTAATATAGCTCAACCTCGAACTCACGATCTTCCTGCTGCTTCTCCCTTATAGTGCTAGGATGACAAGCGTAGCACCCAACCCAGTTTGTGAAGTGCTGGAGATGGAGTCAAGAGGGTCAAGCACAGCAGGCAAGCACCTTATCAACTAGTCAAGTTCAGAAAAACAAAACCCCAAACAACCTAGCTTGGGATTTCTGCATGCACTTAGGATTTGAAGGGGAAAGGACTTGTAAGGGTCTAATAAGCATCATGCCAGCCATAAAAAGGTTTAATTATCGGGGTGGTATGGTTTGGTGTTATTGATTGGGCAGTAATAGAATCTTTAGGAGGTGGTACCTGACAGAGGTCCATGCTCCCGAAGAGGATGCTGAGCCCTCAGCTCCTTCCTCTCTCTGTTTCCTGGATATCATGAGGTAAACAGCTTTGCTCTGCCATAAACTCTGTGCCCCGATGCTTTGCCTTGTCACTGATCAAAAAGCAATGGAGTTGGCTATCCACGGAGCCTCTGAACCTGGAAGCCACAATAAACTTGCTTTTTTTAGTTGTTTCTCTCAGGCATTTCATCCCAGCCAAAAAAAACCTGCCTAACATACCAGAGAGTGGGGTTGTTAGGGCTACAGAGGCCTCGGGCTTACAGACAATTATGCCATATTTATAATAGAGAGTGATGTAAAGAGGAACAGGCCAAAGGTCTCCTTCCTAGGTTTCTTACATGACTGAAATAAACTTCTTTGATGAATAATCTTATCCTATCTAAGGCCCCTGTCCATATATACTCATTTCACATGGGAGTTAAGAATGACCATATTGAATGCCTTACTTTTCAGATTAGTGCCTACAATAATCTATTAGAAACAAGAATATTACTTTCCCTCCAGCCACTGGGTAGGTCCAGAACCTCTGGCCAAGGGAAGGCCAGCTTACGACCTGCAGGGGATGGCCAGGAGCTCAAGCTTCCTATGGAGTGGGCATTCACTCTCTGTGATTAGCATCCTTGACGGTGGGTGGGGACATTGTTCTTCTCGGCCTTGGTATTCTTTGTTTTTTGTTTGTTTTGTTTGTTTTGTTTTTCGAGACACGTTTCTCTGTGTAGCCCCGGCTGTCCTGAAACTCATTCTGTAGACCAGGCTGGCCTCGAACTCAGAAATCCTCCTGCCTCTGCCTCCCAAGTGCTGGGATTAAAGGTGTGTGCCACCACTGCCCAGCCGCCTTAGTATTCTTGACTCCTTAAATCCCAGCTAACATGGCTGTCAGGCAACCTATGTGTGGGTGTGGTGGCTGGTAGTGACTCATATTGGGCCACACCTGGAGTTTTGAATTATAATTTGTAAACTCTACTTCTATGAACCCAGTACTAACTGGTGATTAATGAATGACCTTTCAACAGGGAGTGCAGTGCTCTGTGTGAGACCCCCTCTATTCCCACAGTGGGAGGGATTGAGCCTAGGGCTTTGTGCCCTTGTGCACTACCAAGGGCTCGGAATCAGCTACAACTCCAGACTTTTGTATTTTGAGATAGTTTTTTGTCATACTGCCTAGGCAAGGCTTGAAACTTTGACCTTCCAGTCTTGGCCTCTGGAGTAAGCTTGAGTTTCAGGCCTATGTCACAAGTCTCAGCTACAACCCAAGGGCTTCTTTCGTGCCCAGCATTACTGTAAGCATGATCAGTATACTAGCCCATGTAATTCTTCTCAGTTTTCAATATGGATAGTATTGCCTAAACCTAAATTCTTCAAGGATTTGCAGATTTCAAATAGAGATCACAGATGGTACCCATTTCTCTGGCTAGGCCATTAAGCAGCTCTGCCTTGGGGTTCAAGTAAGTCCTCCCTTTACTCGTCCCTTCTCCGATGTTCTGAGTTTTTAACTTATTTGACCAACTTTCTATCTGTTGCAACCAAAGCGACTTGGCTGAGACAGTTACTGGTGAGAAAGAATAGCTGACAGGAACAAAGCCCTGCGCTTGTAGCAGGCTGTGAACAGAGCATCTGGGTATCGTTGGCTACTGCTATGGGATGTTTGGCTCCTTGTCACTTGGTCTCTGGTCCCTCCCTTCTAATAATAGAAATTTCAGTTGCCTTCTGCAAAATTATATCCATCTTTTCAGTCTTTGGAAACTATTAATAAAAGCTCCCACAACGAAAACATAAAGAACAGGCATAGCCGGGCGGTGGTGGCATATGCCTTTAATCCCAGCACTTAGGAGGCAGAGGCAGGAGGATTTCTGAGTTCGAGGCCAGCCTGGTCTACAGAGTGAGTTTCAGGACAGCTAGGGCTATATAGAGAAACCATGTCTCCAAAACAAACAAACAAACAAACAAACAAACTAAAGAACAGGCATGTTTTCCTCTTGGAGTGTCACCCAAGTGAAGTTATACAAGGACTAGTGAAACAAAATAAATCTATTGTTCTTGAAACCATCTCTCTCCAGTATTCAGCTACAAGCTACAGACAACCCAGATAGTGTAATCAAATCTGATTGTTTTGTTGCTGCATATAATCCAGAAATAAGCAGCTGCTAGCTTTGGTTCAGTTGCTCAACACTGTTTGGGCTGCTATATTGGTGGCATTCTTGGACTTTCCCTCACAAACACAGAGTCACTATAGACCTTCCTTCACTGCATCCAAGGTCAAGACAGAAAGAGATGGTGAGGAAACCGTGTTTCAGTTTCCCTTACTAGGAAATTAAAAGTATTCTTATAAAACTCCCTACTGTCTGTCTTCTTATTTGTATATTCTGGTTGGATCTGGACCTTGTAACCAGAATGTGTTACAAGAATGGCTGTGAGCTGCAAGAGGACCGGGGAAAGCCAGAATTTACTTTCTCCAGCCTCTGTGGGTGAAGAAAGCAAAGGGAAAGGACTGTGATTGCATTGTCACGAGAACAAGGAGCAGCACAGACTCTCCACTGGCTGCACTGGAAGGGGATCCTGCCCTACTCCAGGGCTCCGAACCTTCCAGATGTAATTCTCAAGCTTTCTGTTCCGTTAAGGTTTCCACACGGGCTTTGCTTTAGGCTGCTTGGTCTTCAGCTGGTGGTGCTGTTTTTGGAGTTTCTGAGAACTGTGGGGTGTGGAGCCTAGCTGGAGGAAGTCGCCCAAAGTCAGCACTACTTCTTGGTCCCTGTTGGTGAAGTTTACTCGGGTGTCTGCTCTTCCAGGCTTCTTTACACCCTACTCCATTGGCCTAGCTCTCAGACTTCAAGTTCAATAACTTGTTAAGTTTTATTTTATTATGTTTTTGCTACTTCCACAAATACATGGGAATACATCTACCTAGAAAAAAAAAAAAAACCATAAAGGCTGGACTGCATTTTTGAGAACATTTTCTGAAATAGTGGGAACTGAGAAGGAGGTGGGAATATCCAAGCCCTCACGTCCACACCAGCACAAAGGTTAATTCAGATTACTAATAAAGGGCTGTTTTGTGTTTCTTAGAATAGCATGGCCCTTAGATTATGGCACAAACAACCTCCAAAAAGAGCCAGTCTGCTGCCGGGAAGAGGGACTTGAAGATCAGAGGCCAGGAAGGCAGCTGTGGCCTTGCCATGGTAGGATACAGAGTCTCTTTTAAAAACAAGTTCTTGATGTCACAGATGAAAGAATCTTCAAAAAAAAAAAAAGACACAAAGTGGAACTTGAGGGCAATTTATCAGAGTTAGAAAGAGAAAACAATAGGTCATGCAGCTGTTGAGGGAGGAAGAGGAAGAGTGGGGAGAGGGACAGTTACCCTCTTTGATTCACAAGCCAGACTGTGCCCATGTTCACCAGTGACCATCTGCAAGCACCTAGATGTGGGGTAGCTGGAGAATATAAATATTTCATTAATGGGGGAGCTGCTCTTGGGCAAAAATACTTTATATTTCTTTTCATCATTTAGCTCAGGTTCCTCTTGTTTGAGTAATAAAATAGCCTTTGCTCTTTGATGCAGGAGGTAGAGGAGGAACTCTTATCTATTTTACAACCTGCTGACTTAACAGTGCTGTTGAAATGGTTCATTTGTTAAGAGCATTTACTGCCCTTGCAGAAGACCCTGATAAAGTTTCCAGCACCCGTCTCCTCCTCTGACCTCTGTGGGCTTCTGAGTGCACATGAAGCACATACATGCATTCATGCATACAAATAAAATAAAATGTAAAAAGGAAAGAACAAAAACTGGTTTACAAGTCCAGCAACATGCTAGGTGGGTGTGGTGTCTCTAAGGCCACCAGGTAAGACAGAAAAGAGGATTGCTGTAATTTTGTGGCCAACCTGCTCCACATAGGAAGTTCTAGTCCAGCTTGGGCTATCTTATCTCAAAAACCAAAAGCAAACAACCAACCTCTCCCCAAGTCAAACTACTTGCCCAAGACTAGCAGTTTGGATATCAGACTCCACCCTTTGCTGCCCCACTGCATGATTTAGCACATATATGTATACACATAGCATTCACTCATGGGGCCGGAGCCTGAGTTTTCATGACCCCCACCCTCCCTGTTCATCCCTGCAGGTGATTATTATAAGAGTAAGTCACCTGAAGGAAATTGACTTCTCCTTAGTTATTGGCTAATATTTCACAAAAATGAGTTGTACATATCTATTGGACAGAACATTCAGTTCTCAGGAATGGGTGTGGTGATTGAGGTGGACCCCACGATGATTTCCTTTTGGTGTTTTGCTGCCTGTCAGCTCCTGATAACTTATGAGCTCAGAAGATAATTAAACTTCATTTCATTAAAAGAAAAAAAGTTGTTTGCTTCAGGGTCATTACAAATCCAGACTGCTTTCCCATTTCTAGAATATTCCATAGCATCACTAGATTTACCAGAAAGATTTCCTCTTCTCCCTCTGTAGAGGATAAAGTCAACCACCCATTTTTTTCAGTTCCTAAATAATGAGTCAAGTTCTCTAGGAAAAAGGACCTGGTTGTTAGGAAATATTTTCCACTCCCTGATAAAAGGAGAAGGCTGAATTTCTCTCTCAGCCTTGGCCAACTCTGTGTGCAGTATTAGTGTGTGAGAGCAGCAGAAAAGAATTGAAGGCTGCTGGGAGGAGTCTAGGGCCGAGGCGAAAGCGTGCCTGGGCTATTTAAGGGTCGGCAGTGCAGGGCAGCAGCTGGACCCTAAGAAGTCAAGGACCGTAGCTTTGCCCATAGCTGACTCGTGGGGCGGGGCCTCTGCTCTCCAGAGCTCCGCCTTCTAGGGGCGGGGCCAGAGCGAAGGGTGGGGCAGCACTCCGTCGGGGCGGGGCCTGTGGAATCTCCGAACTCCTAGACACGGGGTCTTGGCGCGCGTCTCCCGGCGCGGGGTTCCTCTCACGCAGCCTCCCATTCAAAAGATGCCGAAGGGGCGGCGCGGCAGCCAGAACCCCAAGATGAGCCAGCGGCCGGCCCCGCCCCTCTACTTTCCGTCGCTCTACGACCGGGGCATCTCGTCGTCTCCGCTGAGCGACTTTAACATCTGGAAGAAGCTCTTTGTGCCGCTGAAGGCGGGCGGGACGCCGGCAGCCGGGGTGGCAGGGGTAGCCGGGGTCCGACCCCTGCCTCTGGCACCCCCAGCCACCGTGCCTCCGCCGCCGCCTGGCCTGGGTCCCCCCAGCGAGCGCCCGTGTCCTCCGCCCTGGCCATCCGGCCTGGCCTCTATTCCCTACGAGCCTCTGCGCTTCTTCTACTCGCCGCCTCCAGGCCCGGAGATGGCAACTTCGGCCCTGGTCCCCGGCTCCACGACCCCCTGGCTCGCCTCCATCTCCCAACCCGAGGAGCTGTGCGAGCTAGAGATCCGGATTAAGGAGCTGGAGCTGCTCACAATCACTGGGGACGGCTTCGACTCCCAGCGCTGTGCGTGACTGCCAAACGAGCCCAATCCTGCTGCCCTAATTGCCCCCTAGAGCCAGGCACCAGGAGTCCCATTCCCAAAAATCTGCCCTCCAGGGGTTCAGACCCCCACGTGCTGAATTTCAACCGACCCCTGCCTCACCACCCACCTGAGCTAATCAAGCCCTTTAGTTTTAAACCCCACCCCTTAGGGGGCTAGCCCTTGAAGTAATGTTGACACTGTCTCTTGACACCTGAAGCACACTCTTCCTGAATTTAGCCTTCCTACACAATAATACCACATTTCTGTAATCTGGAGATCCACTCACCACAGGCTCTCTATTTCTAGAGACATTAATCTTCAATATTCAAATCTTATGCTGGGGTCTGTGGGTGGAAGGAGATTGTAGGAATTGCCCAAACCTGGAAGGCCCACAGTCATTTACAGAGAAGTCTTGGCCTCTGCCCTTCCCTGGGCCCCAAGCCCTCGGACAAGATCTTGGACTTTGACATCTAAGTCTGAGGTTTTGGGGATCTACACCAGAACAGACCAAGTGTGCTGATGTAAGCAGGAATCCTTTGATATATGAATTGATGCCTCTCTATTGGACAGTGAGGCAGTTAAATCCAGCTGGATTTCCAGAAGGACTAATTGCTCAGGAATTAGTAGCCTTAGGCTATCCTTTTGCACCCTCTGTTCTAAGGCTTGGATTTGACTATTAGAGGAAGGCAGATGGCTCTGGAAAGATAATTTCACCTGTTCTGCACAATAAGTTAAGTTGGTCCCCTTTGCCACACAGTGGGGTAAAGTATATATATACACTTAGATATGCATGGCAATAGGAATGGTTTCTAATTAATCTATACCCTGTAGGATACATACATAGCCACAGGAAGAAAAAGTCCCTAGAATTGGCCTTTTTCAGTTGTATGAGCTAGACAAGTTAGGAGATTTTAGGGTCATGCACAATTACTTCTCAGAAGCTTGCTCTGGAAGTTAGAAGATTCCTTCTCATAGTGGAGGTGAACACACCTGCAATACCAGTACTTAGGAGGCTGAGGCAGAGGCATTAAGAATTCCAGAGCAGCTTGGAGCTACATAGGAAGATCCTAAAAAACAGAACTAAAACCCTTCCCAGCTACAGCTGAGTCTGTTTTCCTCTCCTACAGATAAATTCCTGAAAGCGCTGAAAGATGAAAAATTACAAGGACTGAAGACGACCAGGCAACCTGGAAAGTCGGCCTCCTTCTCCTGAGAAGCTGCCCCCTGGAGCTGGGCAGCCACCTCCTTAGGTGTTAGTGCTTAGATAATGTGTCCTAGTTGTTGTCATTTCAAAGATGGTTATTTTCTGTTCTGTACTTACTACTGTTATTGTTGCTCTCAGCACATACTTCACATACAGTGCTCACTTGCATGGTAAATCTCATGGCCTCTTTCCTCTGTGCTGACGCTGGGGGATTTCCCTTGTGGGATGCAGAATTGCTGTCTGGCCTGCCATTCAGTCTCCTGTGACTCAAGGAGTGGACCCAACACTACTACTGCCAGAGATACCAGGCTGGCCAGTATGTATAAGAGACCCAAAGCACGGGCAAAAAATCCTGGTCCTGATGTTGGTTCTCAGCCTTGGAAGGCTAGAACTAAAATTAGAATTTGAGTTGCTCTTCATCTCAGTAATTTCCATTTTCAGAAGTATTTGTTCTTCAAAAAATATTCTTTTGAACCACAAAATTCTGGTAATAGTCTTAAAGACACAGTCTTTCTAAGAAATTCACATACAAAACTCAAGAGGTGTTTATCAAGTGCTTATTACATACTTAACCCCCCACTTAAGCACTTGGAATTGGGGATAGGGAAAAACACGAGTGAATTACAAGATGGCATCTTGAAGAATGACATGCCAATCACAGAGGATGACATGTCAAACGAGGAAAAGGGGAGTGCAGTAAGGACAGCCAGACTATATCCTAAGGAAGACAGAGTGGGCTTTCAAATAGGGTCTCTTTGAAGATATGGCATATTTCGTTACTGTTTTGAGAACAAAACTATATACTCCAGGCTGACCTTGAACTCCAGATTTTCCTGTACTTGCCTCCCAAGTACTGGGATTACAGTTGCATGCTACCATGCATGTTCAAGAGGTAGCATTTAAACAATGTTGGGAAGTGATTTAAGATCATCACCCTGTGTGGGAATGTTCCAGGCAGAAGGGCCAACGCAAAGGCTTACAGTGGAGCATTCCAGCATTGGTGAATCCTATCAGACAGGTAAAATGGCAAAGTAGAGGGGTGAGGGAAGGGGTGTCAGGGTGAATGCAGAGGCACTCGTTTATGTAGGGTCTTAGAGCTATGACCAGGTCACAAGGTCTCTGTGACATGAGGAGAGTCCTTAGAGGTTTTAAACCAAGGTGTAACAGGATCTGACTTGTGGTGTTACAGGTCCCACGTGAACTGTTCTAGCTGTCAATAGGAAGCAGTTGTACAGTCATGGAAGCAGAGAGAGCAGTTAGCAACCAGTAACCCAGCTGAAGAGAGAGTGCTGCCGGCAGTGTGTGTGTGGAGAGACTCTCAGGAGTTGCTGTGGGCTGAGCCACAGCCGCAAGGGGACAGGTTCTGGGGGAGATGAGTAATTTAATCTGATGTGTGCAGAATGGAGAGTTGTCTAGCTAAGGGATACAGGAGCCTGAAGATCCAGACTAGGCCTGTGCTGAAGTGGAGTTACTGATGTGGAGAGGAGACTGCATGAAACCTCCACAGGAGTGCATGCAGGAAAAAAAAATGGAACACATTTCAGAGCATTTCCGACCCAACAATCTCAAAATGCTCCAAAATCTAAAACTTCCACGATCAAATCAACTAAGTTCTCATCATGAAACTTCTGTGCTATGAACCAAAGTATTTAAATATTACCTAAAATGACTCCCAGGTTATGTGTATAAGATATAAACAAAACATGAATGAATCTCATACTCAAACTTGGGTCTCATCCCTGAGATATCTAAATATACATTGCACATTTTCAAAATCTGGGGGACGAGGAGGAGAAGAGTAACCTCAAATCCGTGATACTTCCGGTCCCCAGCATCTTTGCTATAGGTTAGCTCTGAGGTTGGAGGCACTTGAGTTGAGGAAAAGACTAAAAACCCCAGAAGAATAAAAAGCAATTAGCCCTGAATCAGTTGTGCGTGACATCACCTGAGGGAAGCATGCAGGAGCTGAGTGACCCGCATTGACAGTGTTGTCATGGCCCTGGCAAAATGGCTCAGTGGGTAAAGGTAACAAGCCTGACAGCCTGAATTGGATCCCTATGACCCACATGATGGAAGGAGAGGACCTATCCCTGAAAATTGTCATCTGACTACCACACATGTGATATGACACATGTCCAGTCACACAGATGCACACATGATTGGTTTCGGATCCCTGGTGCAAGGGACTGAGGTGCATATTTTACATATCAAAGGAGAACCAATCTCCAGGTTCTCCCAGCATACCTCAGTCCTACCTGGCGTACCCTATCCCCCAACCCGGAACTTTCCAGCCCTAAAGCTGGGCTGCCCTTCCCCCATATAATCTAGACATTTTGCACTCCTCCTCCTCCTCTTCCTCTCTTCCTCCTCTTCTTGTCTTTCTCCCTTCCTCTCCCCCCCCCACCCCCCATGTGTGTGTCTCCTCTTTCCTATGGGGACTCCTCTGGCCTCAATCCTTGGGACCAGTGAACTCATCCAAGGGCAGCTTCCCAATAAACCTTCCTTTAATATAATCTAATCTGTCTTGAATTGGTTCATTTCACTGGCAGAGCAATAACCTATCAGATGGTGCCAAACCCAGGAGAACTTGAGTCCCCAGCCCAATGGCCCTGGTCCTTTCTAGCCACATGGGGTCCATTTCTGTCCGTTTATTCTTCTCCACTAGATACATAAATTTTTTGGACTCTGTGAGTACCCATCCTCAGCTAGCCTATTAGGGTCCAGGACCTTCTGGGCTGTCTCTGCTAGAGTCATGGCCGTGCCCGCATTAGCCCCATTTGAACAAAGACCAAGTCTTTGTTTTGGTGGAGCTTTTGATACAGAGATGTCTTATCTGAGGTTACCGCTTCCATATAAATTGTTAGATCTCAGACTATCAATTGGGACGCCAATTCCATAGTGTTGGAATCTCTGTCGAATACTGGGAAGATGGGTGCCACAAAATTTTATTCAAATCGGTCTGAATTCCATATGTCCATTTAATTTTAATCTGGTTTGAATTGGCTCATTTCACCAACGGAGAAACAACCTATCAATGAATATTATATAATTTTTAAAAATTAAAACATTTTTTGAATTAAAAAATTATAGTGCTGACACAGCAATAAGGTAAAGCAAAGGGTCCACGTGTAGACTTAGTACATACAGTTTGAACTAGGGATATCTTTAAGAGCAATCTTGGTTGAGCAGTAGGACCAAGGCCTGAACAGAGTAATTCTAAGAGGGTCTGGGAGCAGGTCAGTTGGAGTTCAGGGGCGCTGGTCACTCCTTGGATGTGGTTGACAAGAAAAATAGCTAGAACCAAAGGCAGTTGTTTCTCACAGGAAACCCAAAGATCAAGGCACTGGCAGGTCGGGAGCCTGGTCGCTGCCTTCAAGATGGCACATTTACTGTTGAATCATCTGGAGGCGAAGAACACAGTGTCCTCCCTTATGTGGTAAAGAGGCCTAACAGGAGAGGGAACTTATTCCTGCAAACTGGTTTTATAGTGGCATTAATTTGATGAAAGAGGGGTGGGCCCATGACCTAAATACCCCTGTAAGGTCCTGCTCTCAACCATACACACTTACACTGAAAGTTAAGCTTCCACGATGAATCTTGGAGGGGACAGGAATATTCACACAACAGCACAGGTTATGTAGCACCCAGTCGAGAGAGTCTGGCTTGAAGGGAGGCATAGAAGACTCACCTCAAGTAGTAGGGGTTACCTGGGTGGCATGTGGGTATAGATGTCGGGACATGAATAAATGGGGTGGTGGGAATCCTGGAAGCTGTACACGTAGACACGTGTGCAAAGATTTGTGCAGCAATCCCAGCCTGGGCATACAGATTCACATGCCTACAAGCATGCCTCATATTCTGGAATATTTCCAGCATGCCAGGCTGGAAATCCTGGAGCTGCGGGGCTAGGTGGGACTGGCAAGCTGCAGGGCTTGAGCCCAGTGTTAAAGGGGAAAGCTCCCCAGTGTAACCAAGTCATTCCTTCATTGCCAAAGCTGGAGTGTGAGCACAAGGTCAGGTGGAAGTCTGGTTTCTCAATCTTAGCAACTCATTCCAGTGGTTTCAAAACACTATGCAGGCCAAAAGGGTGAGAGACGAATTTCCTTGAGTTTACAATCTTTGTCCTACCTAGTAGGACCCTTGCACCCTGACAGTGACTCTGGATCCTTTCCCCCAATGCCCGGAAGAGGACAGACTTGAGTCTGGGCATGCTGGGTGCTACTAGAGAACATTGTTTTCCTTGAAAACTTTGGACTTCCAGAGCAGTGACTGCTGGGGGCTAGATTACCTTAATGAAAGCAAGGGAGAATCAGCTGGGAAAACTGGGTTCAGAGCTCAAATGGAGACAAAGTATCTCCATGTGAGGGTGGGGAGGGCCAGGGGCTGTGACCCATTACCTCCAGAGAGTCCAGAGTCCACAGATCCCCTCATGGGCTGTACTCAGACAAGTGGCTCCTGCTAAATGCTCAGGGGTTGCAGTTGACAAACATCCCATTTAATCCCCTCCACCACATTGTGGGGGGGGGGTCTCTCAGCAAGTTTTCTAAGCAAGAGGTTTATGCTCCCAGGCTGGGTCACGTCCCTACAGGCATAAGACAAGGGGCTGCAGAGCTAGCTCGGAACTCAGGTCGGCTAAGGCTGCCCTATATGCTTCTTCCTCAGTGAGCATGGCTGCAGAAGCCCCACAAGAGCAGGAGATAGTGGACACTGTCACCCAGCGTGGAAGGGTAAGGTACAAGCATCAGAGCATGTTTAAGGCCATCTTGCGCTACACATTACCAGGCCACCCAGGACTATACAGCAAGATACTGTTTCAAAAACAACACACACCAACCAGAACAGGGGCTGGGGAGACAGCTCGGTAGGTAAGAGTGCTTGCTGTGTACACATGAGAACCTGAGTTTGGATTCTGAGCATCCAAACAAAAAACTGGGAATAGCTACGGTGCCTGTAACCCCAGTAGTGGGGGTAAGGCCAGAGAAGATTGTTGGCCAGCAAGTCTAGCTCCAGGCTCAGCAAGAGACCCTGTCTCAAAGGAATAAGACAGTGATAGTATAGGAAAACTGATATCTTTCTCCAGACTCAGTACGTATGTATCAGCACACACACACACACACACACACACACACACACACACTCACACACTCACACTTTCCTGCCTTAGTGCTTTCAGAAAGAAGGTATTAGATCTTCTGGAACTGAAGCTCCAGGCAGTGGTGAGCCACCAAATAAGTACTGGGAATTGAACCTAGGCCCCCTGGAAGAGCAGCCAGCGCTCTTAAGTACCAGCCCCTTTACCCCCTCCACCCCACATTTGTTTTGTTTTTGAGACAGGGTGTCTTATTGGTCTGGGCTCTGGGTTAGGCTAGGAAGGCTTCGGCAAGCTTTAGGGATTACAAAGGCAGGCAATGGGAACTGCCTTTTAATGCAAAGGTTCTGAATCTCATTAAGGGGCTGAGCTATAACTGATTTTTTTGTTTCTTTCCAGATTCATTTGTTGAGATCTAAACATTTGTTGAAGGTGGCTTTTTGAATATGAGTGACTATATATGAGATCCCAGGGCTGGCAAAATGAGTCTGGGTAACAGCCTTTGCCACACTGTCTGAGGACCCAAGTTTGATCCTTGGAACACATGGTTAAGGAAAAGAACTGATTTCCAAAAGTTTCTTTTGACCTCTACACACTCACTGTGGAATATGCATGCCCGTGTTCATAGTCCCCATCTCATAAACAAACAACAAAAAAGAAACCCCAGAGAGCACCCTCCTCTTCCTCAATGTGAGGACACAGTTAAAAGAATCGGCCAGGCCCTCATCCAACATGTAGTATCCACCACCTTGATCTTGGATTTTCCTGTCTCCAAAAGTGCGACACTTGCTGTTTAGGAGCTACGCCAAACGCAGTGTTTTAGTGTAACCCAAGAGAACAAGGACAGACTCCGGAAGTTGTGGGCTGCACATGGGAAAATCCCAGCAGCTCAAGGCCTCGGGTATGAAGGGAAGAAATGGGAACAGAGAGGACTGTGTAGACAGGGCCCATGGCGAAAGATGTGTCCCTTATTTAGGGCCACAGAAACCCTGCAGGGAGGGAAACTCCAGTGGGAGGAGATATGCGTTGGGGAGTTTTAGTGTAAATACCGATGCATCTGGGGTTGGCTGGATTCCTTCTCATTACTCTTCCTTGTACCCAAGTGAGGACAGGGCTGACAGTATTCTGGTATTACCCACTTACCTCAGCGTTGTGGGATCACGTGATTGCTGATCACGTGATTGCTTCTCCAGCGACAAGACAGAATGGAAGAGGCTGTTTCTCCAAAGAAAAACACTGCTGGCAGATGAAAGAGACTGTGATGGAAGCAACTGCTTACGCTTGAAAAGGAGTAGAAGAGTCAGCTTCAGGTGTAGGAGAGCCAACTGTCCATTTTTCAGGAGTTCTGTGAGTGGTTTATCAAATGTAGTCGCCATTAACAAACTTTCTGGGAATCTGAGACAGGGCGTTGGGAGTCTGAGCCCTGTTTGAATTTCATAATAAATCCCAAGTCAGGGGCTGGAGAGATGGCTCAGCAGTTAAGAGTACTGGCTGCTCTTCTAGAGATCCTGAGTTCAATTCCCAGCAACCACATGATGGTTCACCATAAAGGGATCTGATGCCCTCTTCTGGCATGTAGGTGTACATACAGCAGAGCGCTCATAAATAAACAAAATCAGTAAAAATAAATAAATCAAAGGCCAATCTGAATCACACAGCAAGATTGAGTCTCCAGAAAATTAAATTTTATCAATTTACAACAGAGGGGTGGTACAGCTCTGTAATCCCAGCCCCAGGAGGGTCAGGCAGCAGGTCGGATGCCCTCTTCTGGCCTCCTCAGGGACTGCATGTATATAGTGCACATGCCTAGATGCAGACACAAAAACACATAAATAAAACTTAAAAAAAAATGACAACACATGTTGACAATTCTGAACTTCCCAATTATTTTGTTATTATCTATGAACCAGGTAATTTACCCATGTTGTGTCTCTAGGGTGGAAATAGCGCACAATTCTAATGATGCACAGGGCGAATATTTACACTGTGGAAGCTGACACATGTACCAATGCAGGGTTGTCTTCCCTGTCCCTCAAGAGAATGTTGTTAAACACTTACTAGTACACCCCCAGCTAAGTGGGGAGCAAAAACACAGCCTTATTTGTAGCTGAGCTACAGGGGCAGCTGCTTGGGTGCAATCAAGGTCAAGTGAAAAAAAATATATATATTCATGTATATATTCCTAGTGGGTTTCATGTTCTGTCTCACTCAAAACAGTCAGCAGTGGTAGACAAAGGCCTTTGACCTCTGTGTACAGGCTCCCGTCTCTGCCTTGCCCTTTACCTTGCTTTACTCAAAGCAGAATATATATAGCTAGTTGCTTCCTCTGGCTTGATGTGTCCCCTCAGCTATGGAGGAGGATAAGGTCTGAAAGAAGCAGCTGGTCCTGTCTACAGGGAAGGCAGGCCGACCCAGGATTTCCTAGCTATAGACAGGAGATAAAGGAATGCACCCTGCTACTGACTCCTGATGTGGCAGACCTTGTAAGACAGGTGGAGGAATGTCCTGCAACCTGACCAATTAACAAATTCTGCTTTAAGTAAAGCAAAGTAAAGGGCAAGGCAGAGACGGGAGGCTGGACACAGAGGTCAAGGGTT
Source organism: Grammomys surdaster (assembly GCF_004785775.1). NCBI lineage: Eukaryota > Metazoa > Chordata > Mammalia > Rodentia > Muridae > Grammomys > Grammomys surdaster. Next base: position 8,338,491 of record NW_021604618.1, read on the forward strand.
TTGTCTACCACTGCTGACTGTTTTGAGCAAGACAGAACATGAAACCCACTAGGAATTGCAACCAGCTGTTATAGGGTGACCCTTTGATGGCAACAAAGTCCTCTGGTGTAAGGGGCATCTCTCATTGCCTCATTATTTTAATCATTTGTGTGCTCCCATAGTAACAATGGAACCAGGCAGGATTTGGCACCTGTAGGACTTGGCTTCTGGGAACAGCGGGGTGAGAGAGCCTTTAAAAACTGCTCTAAGTTTTCAGTTCTGCTGCAGGCAAAGATGCTGTTGTGTCTTAGGGTACTTTGGCCTTTTTCCTTCAGTGCTATCACAGAGTAGATATGCAACTGTGGCCATGTTGATCTTTTTGAGTCAGCTTCCTTATCTGTCACAGGATGGTTGCTGGCAGGGCAGAGGTGACATAGCATAGGACAGCTGTGAATCTGCTCCACGGTGGGAGTCATCTACCTTGGGGGTTTCTAGTCCTTGTAGGACATGGGCCTCAGTGTTTGAGTTGCTGATGCAGGGAGTGGTGGTAGCTAAGAGCTCGGAGCTGGTGGGATGCTGAGACACAGGGAAGTAGAAACATTGTAACCCTACAGCCCAGCCTCACAAACGAGAGAGACAAGGCGATGGGTGTGATTGGGAGGCAGCTGGGGGAATTCTTTCCCCACAGACAGGGCTCTGTCTCTCTATAGGTGGCACCTCAAAGAAAGAGTCACTGATGTTGACCAGTCCTTCATCCATCCATACCAGGTGTCAGCACATCCAAGGCGATGTGGACACTCTACCTGGAGAGGACGTGATTAGATAGGAATCTGGAAAATTCATGGCATGCAGCTGCGTGCTCATCTATTCTGGGCACAGTATTCCTTCAGTAACGTTGTGGGTGACAGTGCAGGTGTTGGGTAACAAGCCATAGAAAGTAGTCTAGAGAAAACTTACAGAGGAGTCCTTAGAACACAGGGAAAGGATGAAGAGCCCAGCTCTACAGCCATTTCTTGCAAGGTTCCTGGGCTGGGTCAACATCTCCTTCCCTGGCTCCATCCATGCTGGGAAGAGGATGGTCAGGGATCTATGGCTGTAGCTGCTTGAAGCAGAGGAGTCTCTGGTTCCTAAAATAAGGAGACCTTGGAGACAAAATGTCCCATGCTCCCTTCTGAGCGATGATCTCACTCAGAATTGTCTCTGCCCAGAACCTAGCAAGAATGCAGGGAACTCACCTCTCATCTTGCTGCTGAACTCTCTTGCCCTTTGCAGCCAGCTTCTCTACAGCTTTCCTGCTAGAGAGCTATAAGAGTAACCTGGGATCCAAGTGCATTGATTGTGAGTACTTGGCTCTTTAAAGCGGATGAAGGTCAGCATGAGGTTATGTAAGCCCCATTTATCAGTTCTCAAATTATGAATCACACAAGCCCCTCTTCATTCCAGGGCACTGAGCAAGGAAAGAGGCAGAGAAGCCATGATAGCTGTGCCAATGTAACCCCTACTCGCTCTCTCTCAGGAGCTGGATGCCATTTCCTTCAGGAAGTGTCTCCTGGTGTGTGTGTGTGTGTGTGTGTGTGTGTGTGTGTGTGTGTGTGGCTTTCATTCTCGAATCCAGCCGGCTCTGGCAGATGGCTGTGAGGGTGACTTGCCAGGAGCACAAAGTGGTTAGCTAGACTCATCACTGATGCTTCTCTCTAGTCTAGCTTAAGCGTTCCTGCTCTGAGCTCCCTTAGCACCCTGAGTATCCCCTCTCTTGGCACTGTGCCGATCCTGGTGTGGATGGCAGGATCGTCAGCCTGTCCTTCCAGCTCTGGGTGATCTTAGGGATGAGGGCTGTGCTGCCATCAGCACACCCTGAGCCTGAGGTTCTGCTCACACCACATATACCTCAAATATGTTTTGAGCACACTGATGGCTACTAGCTTGAGAGGGAAAGTTGCCACTTCTGGTCTTGTGGTCTGACTGTTGGTCCAGCCTATTAAAATATTGACTTGTATAAAAACCAGAAGAAAAGTTGGTTTATCAGAGGTGCCACCAGTGGCTGAGAATAATAACTATGTATTTGACCCAGTACAAAATCATAAGTGCATTTGAAACATTATGAGACTTTTTTTGGGCATTTTTGGGTAACTCGATTGTGTGTTTCTTGATTACAAATGTGAAAGACAACATTGTGTTTCTATTTCAAAAGGTTATCTGGGACAAGTGGTTCACAAGTATACAAGGTTTGAGGTCTTGACTGAGGCTTCGGGATGAGCCTTAGACATTCTTTCTTGGAGGGGTGGTTTGCAACAGTGACTAAGACTGCCACCTCTGTTCTCAACTGGGTCACAACCCCAGCACACACCAGCTGTGTGACACATGGGAAACAGCTCTACGTTACCAGTCTCTCCATCTGAAGGGACAGTGGACATCACAGGTTGTTACAAGGAAAGTTAATGTAGGAAGAGCTCAGACTATCATCTAGCTCAAAACAAGAGCTTGCCCATGTCTCCACTCCCAGACTCACCCAGGGCAGTGACTGTTATCTCAGAGTCTGAACCCAGTGTAGACTTCCCGCCACTCTGAAAGAAGCACACATAAAGGAAGCCTGCATCCTCCCCAACATGTTCATTCATGTGTTGTTTTTTCTGTTCTTTTCTCATGTGGAAAACATGTACAATAACAGGCTGTCGCTGGTGAGCTGAGGAAGTAGTGCCTGCAAACTTCAACTGCTGCCTGAGGCCACGTTGTTATCCCAGTTTCCTGGGTGATTTGCATCAAGGTTTTGGCGTTTTAACTCTTCACATGTTTCTCATGGTGGGAGCCACTAGATGGCAGCATAGATTCACAAGTGTGACCTTGCTCAACACACACACACACACACACACACACACACACACACACTCCACATGCATACCACACACATACATCGCCACCACCACCACCACAAGTCCTATCACAGGCACAGGGCTGACTTTTACCTGCCTGTTCATTATTATCTAGAAGAAGATCCAGAAGAAACCTTTGGGGGACACAGAGACAGCAGTTGAAGCATGCAGTGTAAAAATGAACACAGGTGTAGCACCTGGCCCCTCCCTGAGGTGGCTGACTGCTGAGTGACGTGTTCTACTTGCCCCTAGAAAATATGCTCTTTTTAGATTTGGTTTCAAGGTGAATCTCCAATTAGCAAAGAATAAAAGTAACTAGACCAAATTCATTGCCTGGTATTACCTGTATGGTTCTGCCCAGGCTGCTGCTACAGAATATCACAGAGTCAGACCTGGTGGTGTACACCTAGAATTCCAGCAGAGGGAGAAGCAGCAGGAGGATCACGTTTTCCAGGTCAGTCTTGGCTATGGAGTTAGTTCAAGCCCAGCCTGGACAACTTAATAAGAGTCTATTGCAAAAAGGAAAAAGAAGCCAGGTATGTTAGCACATACCAGTAATCCTAGCACACTGGAAAGGCGGAGGCACAGGATTGCTATCATTTTAAGGTCAGTGTGGTACACACAGAGAGTTCCAGGTCAGCTAGGGCTATATAGTGAGACTCTGTTCCTCTAAACCCCAAACACTTGAAAAGAGTCATCTCATTCATATTTACCATCCCTACCTACCAGTAAGATGTGTTCAAACTCTTGGTTATACACACACCAAGAAGCATACATCTGTGATGGACCCAAGCCACCCCAAAGCCTGGCACCTTAAACCCTCAGCTAATTTATTGATAAGCTGTTTCAAGCTATCACATTCTCCTTGTTCTCTTCATCCCACATCTACCAACAAAGATGGAGAATATGTTCATGAATAAGTAACACACCACCAGATCTGGATTCCAAAGCAAGGATGGGCAGGAATTCTCTCAATTCCAGGACACATGGAGTATTATGGTTTGGATATGACGCATCCTCTCACACTGTTCGTTCACTGCCATCTTGGGTTCTCAATACCAGTAATGCTTAAAAGTAAGTTTGGGGGAAGTGACAGAGTCATGAGGTCCCTGTCTTTGTCAGTGAGTTAACCATCAGTAGACTTGAATTCTGAACAGACTATTTAGGAAGGGGTAGATCTGTGTAAGGCGAGGACCGGTTGGAAGAGGGAGGGATTAGGGGTGGTGCCTTTGAGGGATATTTTACTCTGACTTTTTCTGTCTCTTTCTTTTTATCTACCATGAATCAAGCTGTTCAACCTTTCCTGAGGTTCATGGTGGTAGTGAAGACTTCCGCAGAGGGGAGACCCTCACTCAAGTCTCAGAAAGTCGCGACCACCCAGTAATCTGCTTGAGACACCGTGTACCAGAGCAATAGCGAGGTTTATTAGGGCGTGACAGCTAGCTGCCGGTCAATTCGTATGTCCACGCAGGAGCTGAATTGACCCCGACAGCCAGTTTGAGAGGGGTTTTTAAGGGGAAAAACCACAAACCAAGGAATGGGGAGGGGGCTCATGGTTGTTAAGGTGGCATAACATAAAAATAGCGGAACATTCCAAAGGAACCCAACCTACATGAGTCAGGATCAGGTGAAAACTCTCTGTACGCTTATCTTTCTCAAGAATGTGGTCCTGCCCTGTCACTGTGGCCTTGTCCTGTCACTGCGGTTCTCAGCTTGGTTCCCAGCTTGGTTCTACCTAGTTCACTTGCATTCTTTTCTTTATTTTTGCAGATAGGCCAGTTCCAGTAATGGTGACTGGTCTTTCCACATTCCTAACTTGATTCATGGCTCAGTTTCTCTATATCTTTATAAAGAAAGCCTAAAGAATATTTTATATGTCTAAAAAGGATTCTATATACCCAGTATCTATAATTTTTCACTCTACAGTAGAACCAGCTGACTGTGGGCTGAAGCTCCTGGAACACAAAGCCAAAAAGAAATTTTTCCTCTTGTAAGTGATGATGTCAGGGATTTGACACAGAAGCAAAACAAAACCTTATACATTGCCCCTGAGCAGGTAATGTAGGAAGGCCCAGGCATGTTCTCAAGAATAGCTTATTTCCAACTGGCTCACCATGTGACATTGGGACTGGGACCCATGCTGTTTGAACAAAGCAGCCCATGCCAGATGCTATGCCAGACCTGTTGATGCACCAAAGCCAGCTTTTCATGAGGTTGCTGGCATGCCCTGTGGAGCTGAGTGTGTAGAAGAATGACTCCCAGAGGTGATAGGAGGCACCACCAAAGAAGAATATACGGTCCTGGGGAGATCTACACCCTATCCCTCTCTTCCCACTCTGGTGAGTGATAGAAGGCTTTCCTTTCACAACACCATCATCTCTCCCCAGGGTCCTAAGCTTCCTCTCTGCTCGGCTGGCTTATGAGTTGTTGGGCCCCATTTCAACCCTGGTTTGGGCCTTGTGGACAAACCAAGTTTGAGACCTATTTCAGTCACTTCCGTACTGGTGTGACTCAACAGAACCTGTTTGGCCCAGCCTCTGCTCAGCTGCTGCTGATGTAGAGCTTTGCCATTGGCCCTGTCAGTCACCTCATACCCTCTGTCTCCCTTCCCTGCCTCTTACATCATCTCACCCTACCAAAACTCCTCTTCCCTATGCTCTGAGTTTATATAAGCGGAGGCTGATACATTAAAGTTGAGTTCCTGCTTCAACAAGACTCCCGGCTGGGCATGTTTCTTTGGGCCGCTGACATATCCAGCTCTAGCTACTTGTTTTCACTTCTAGCTATGAGCTGAACAGCTTGGTTCCACCACAGGCCCCTGCCATGTTGCTCCGCCTCACCATATTCCAAGACACATTCCAAGAGACCTGGTGGGACTGGAACCTCTCTCGCTGGCTTTAAGAAGCCGACAATGAGTCATCTGCGTTCTTGGACAAAAGGGATTTCCATAGAGGATGGGTAAATGAAGCTGAGTACAAGAGTCTTTGTACAGGACCCATGGGTGACATACCAGCTGTAAAGAGAGAGAGAGAGAGAGAGAGAGAGAGAGAGAGAGAGAGAGAGAGA
>NW_021604618.1:8344415-8352712 GCF_004785775.1 Grammomys surdaster
AGAGAGAGAGAGAGAGAGAGAGAGAGAGAGAGAGAGAGAGAGAGAGAGAGATCGCCACACTATTGGAAGTATTCTTGCAAGAAATTTGTGAATAGCAGTGACCACCATGCTCGCAGAGTGCCAGGCATAGCTGTAAGCTTTGTATTCTGTCTCCTCTTCTATAGTATCCTCCTCTGTAGAAAGCTTCTCCATGAAGAGAAGACTTAGAGACAGGATGCAAGTTGCCCAAAGTCACACGGCTACAATGTGTTAAAGGCAGAGTTCAAACCTACACCTGGAAGGTCACAGATCCTGACATGGGTGCTATATGGTTCAGGTCTGGAACGTTCTCCACAGACAGTGTTGACAGCAGAGAAGGCTTTAAGAGGTGGGTTAATGGCTTTAGGTCATTAAGGACATTTCAGAAAAGGGATCCTGTCTTTCCCGTTTGTTTCACTGCTAGCCATGAGCTGAGCAGCTTGGTTCCACCAGGGGGCCCTGCCCCGTTGTTCTGCCTCACCACATTCCAAGGCAATAAGATCAATTGGTTAATGATATAGAACCTCCGAAGCCAGAATTCAAAATAAAACTTTTCCTCTTTTTTAAATCATTTATATTAGGTATTTTGATACAGTAATGGAAAACTGAATAACACAGTAGGGATCCATTTCAAGTATGATCATGTTGGCCACGAAATAGATTCAAAGCTAGAGTAAAATATTTTATAAGCCCCAGATTGAAAAGATGTTTTGTGGCTTTTCACGTCATGCATAATTTTAAATCAAAATAATACTAAGCTCTAAAAATAAGTAGAAAGAATATTAGTAATGCTCTAACCTTCCCTTGACACCCCGGAGTACTGACGTCGACCATCTCTTCACTCCACTTATTTGTATTTATGTGCTTTTGTGTGTCTCTCTGCATGTGCCATGTATGTGCAGGTACCTACCAAGGCCAGAAGAGGGTATTGGATCCCCTGGAGCCAGAGTTAGAGGCAGTCATGAGCCACCTTCCATGGGTGCTGGGAACTTTCACTTGAGTCCTCTCTGCAAGGGCAGCAAGCACTCTTAACTGAAGTACTATCTGTCCTGCCCAACCCCCTCTCATTTGACATACCAGACTGTCTGAAGCTCTCTCTCTCCACTTAGCCTCTGACCAGGTAAGTCACTTCATATACACGAGAGTCCTATTCTCGTGGTGTCTTTGGAATAGAAAGCTGTGTAATAATCTACCCAGTTCCCTTCCAACTCAGAGCCTGAGAATTCTATCTCTTCTTTTTCTTTTTAAGGTTTATTTTTAATTTTGTAAGTGCTTGCCTGGGAACCATGAGTATGCCTGGCATCGACAGAGGTCAGAAGGAGAGGGTGTTGGGTTGCTGGGACTGGAGTTACAGTCAGCTGTAAGCTGCAATGTGAATGCTGGGAACCAAAGCCAGGGTCCCTAGAAAGCAGCCAGGGTTTTAGCCACCGAGCCTTCTTTTCTTTTCTTTTCTTTTCTTTTCTTTTCTTTTCTTTTCTTTTCTTTCTTTCCTTTCTCCTTTTTTTTCCTCCCTCCCTTTTTTTTTTTTTTTTTTTTTTTTTTTGCTCAAGACAGGGTTTCATTATGTAGCCCTGGCTGTCCTGGCCGTCACTTTGTAGACCAGGCTGGCCTGGAACTCACAGACATCTGCCTACTTCTGCCTCCCCACTGCTGGGATGTGCCACCACTGCCTGGTTGGATTTTGTCATTTTTAAAACAGCAAGCAATATCAGTTCATCCAATAGCCATGCCTAATACTCTGAGAATTTTGTAAATGCTTGTTAAAATATTTTCCTGTGAAGACTGGAGAAATACGAGAGAAGAAAAGCTGTAAGCATAAATCTCTGCTGACATTTCAGAAGGAAAATTACCATTGAGAGGACGTGGTTTATTTCATATGTAAATTTGCCAAGAAGAAAACAAACACAATTTCCAGAAAGCTAAACAGACTAATGCAATAAAGAATGGCATCACCACAAAGATCTAGCGGCTCACCTGCTTAGATGTGCTGCACAGAGTATATTTTAAAGGCTCATTAAAAACCCAAACCATGTGTCACAGTTACTCTTCTGTTGCTGTGAAGAGACACCATGACCAAGGCTGCTTGTATAAGGAAGCATTCAATTGGGGGCTTTCTTACAGTTTCAGAGGGTTAGTCAGTCCATGGCTATTGTGGAAGAGAGAATGGTGACAGTCAGGCAGGCAGGCAGGCAGGCAGGCAGGCAGGCAGGCAGGCAAGCAGGCAGGCAGGCAGGCAGGCAGGCAGGCAGGCAGGCAGGCATGATGCTGGAGCAGTAGCTAAGAGCTTACATCTGATTTGCAACTTCTAGGCAGAAGAGGGAGACACTGGACCTGGTGTGGGCTTTTGAAACCTCAAAGCTCACTCCAGTGATACACTTCCTCCAACAAGGCCACATTTCCTAATCCTTTCCAAACAGTTCCATTAGCTGAAGACCAAATGTTCAAATGTACGAACCAATGGGGGTCATTCTTATCCCAATCACCACACCATACAACAATAGTTAATAAACTCTGATAGATACATAATTAATGTGCATAATTTAAAGTAGTAGCTGTGTGTTGTGGCTTCATTCATGAATTCTATGGTTCCTGAAGTCTTGTGTAAGACAGTCTTCAAGATGATTATTACCAGGTGGTGGCCGCTCTGAAATTGGGTTTTATATATTCTTGGAAGTTGCGAATTTGTTCTCTCTCCATGGAGAGGGAGTGTCTTCCTACTGTTTTCCCCTCGTTGGCTAAAGATAATTTAGAGAGAGAGCTGTGTAGCACCATCAGATGACACTAGAGTGACAAACGTCCTGTTCCAAATCTAGGTGTCTGCAGAAAGAAGGAAATTTTGGATTTCATTTGACTTTCTTTCTTGGAGTAGAAAAGTGGCAAGCCTTTTTTATGATGGACTTTGTGTCTCCAGGGTCAATCTTTCTGGACCATGAACTCTGTGAGGGGCAGATGCTGGGCCCCCTCCCCCTATGGAACCCCTGTCACCTTGGCATCAGTGTCTGACATGGCACTCAGGAAATGTTTGCTCAACTGAGGGAGAACTAGAGGTCTGGCCACGTGGAAAGTACCTCCTGGAGAGTTTTAATTTAAGTAAAATAGTAATCAGTGTGTGTGTGTGTGTGTGCGCGCGCGTGCTAGCACATAGCCAAACATGAATGGCCCTCATGGAAAATCAGCCCTGAAGCCCTCTTCTTGGGCTAACACCTGCTCAGTTGTTGCCCTTGGTTTCTGCTGTTAGCCACAGGTTTTGCTTTACCAAAACCCATTCTAAAAGAGTCACCAAGAAAACAAGTTTGAAATTTACCAGTGTGAGAGATAAAACCTTAGAGAGACAGAAACTTTAGTTTCCAAAGCCCCTTAGATGTCAACATACAAGGCGACATGGTCACTCAGGCAGAGTTCAGAGTTAAGTCTTGAGGCTAAGCCCTTCCTCTGGAAGCCACAAACTTGACCTACATAATAGACATCCCCCAAGAGCTTAAATCCAGCTTCTCCCTTCCTCTTCCTGAATCCCTTCAGGTTGGGACAGAGTCTAGGAAAAATAGCTCAGCATCCAGCTGCTGGAAGACCCTGGGTTTCAGATCCAGTTGTTTCCAAATGTCCTGTTAGCAAAGCATCTGGGTATTATCATCACAGGCAAGCATCATGCAGCCTCAAGGGAAACAGCTTCTACAGGTCCTATGTGTCCTCTGAAGGCCTCAGTCCCAGGGCTGAAGGATTAGGTTATGGAGGGGGGATAGGGTATAAGCAAGCTCTTCCTATATGTTCATCAAAGACCCTTCAGAGTCCATAGGCTTGGAGGACAGGGTGGCAATAAAACTGTCATGCTAAACAAACTTTATTTCAGCTCCAGTGAGTCACATGGTCTCTGTCTAAGTTTGGCTCTGTGCCTGTGTATGTGTTAACATATGCTAACAGAACAAATTACCCAGCAGTGCAAACCAGTTTCAACCATAACTTCTCCTCCACATATTCATGGAGCAATGTAGAGCCTTGCTTCCTACTCTCTTGGTCTCTTTGGGCTGCTGCAACCCCCAAACTGTAATAGATGGCAGGACTTTATTTCTTGCAGCTGATCTGAAAAGTTCAAGATCAAAGCACCGGCAGGTTTGGAATCTGCCTAAGGCCTGCTTCTTGACAGATGGTGAAAGAACAGAGGGAGTTGCCTGGGGTTTCTTCATCTAGGAGGGCCTCTGGACATAATCATCTCCAATGGTTCAACCTTCGTATCCCCCTACATAGGGGATCAGGTACTAAGACGAACCTGGGGCATGGGAACGTGAACACCTTTGGTGTCTAGCATCTATGAACATCTGTGAACATTTTGCAGATAGTTGTTCCCCGCTATCATTTCACTCTCAGCCCCAGGCTACTTCCTAGGTGCATGGGGGCTCATGAGTTCATGAGCTAGAGGTATAGTGTTTGCTCAGAGGAGTCTACAGTGTCTGTTACAGTCGGAATGTGAGCTGTGCTCCATAAGACCATGTATTTGAACACCTGGTCCCCGCGTGGCGACAAAATTTCCAGGACAGGGAGACTGGCTGGGGGAGGTATATCATCATTGTCGTCGTCGTGGGTGAGCATTGAGATTTTATAGGCTGGTTCTACTTCTTCTAAATCCTCTGACGTAATGTGATAGGCTAGCCTTATGCTCTTGTTGCCATCCCTACCCCACCATGACAGACCATGACAGACTCTCTTGAACTGTGAGCCAGAATAAACTTTTTATCCCTGTTTTTGTTGTGGGTATTTTTATCACAGCCATAGAAATGAAACCAGTACACTGCATTTTGGAGTAAGTTTGCTGTCCTTGTTCTACCAGGAGAATTTGGGCATACATGTGCCTTCTCCAGCTTGGAGACTGTCTCCCACTCCTCGGGCAGAAGTAGGCACCATCATTTAATCCTTTCTTTTGTCCCGCAGAATCAAGAGCCAACAGCCAGGAAGAAGGAAAACAGGAATGTGGAGGAAGAAAAACCCCGTCTCTACAGTAGCTTCTATCCATTGAAGCACCTCATTAAAAAGCGTATTGTAAGGTCTCTACTTTTATTCCCCAGCAGTGTCACGTGACAGTGCCCTTGGGTTCAGTTATGAGAGCACATCCTAGTCTTTTCTGTTTGTTTGTTTTTTGTTTTTTCGAGACAGGGTTTCTCTGTATAGCCCTGGCTGTCCTGGAACTCACTCTGTAGACCAGGCTGGCCTCGAACTCAGAAATCCGCCTGCCTCTGCCTCCCAAGTGCTGGGATTAAAGGCATGCGCCACCACCTCCCAGCTTTTTTTTTTTTTAATCTTTTTTTTTTGAGACACAGTTTCTCTGTGTAGCCCTGGCTGTCCTGGAACTCACTCCATAGAGCAGGCTGGCATCCTAGTCTTCTTTACAGAGTAGCAGGAGGAGTCAAAACTTGCTCCTTGAGTCTCTGCATATTTTGTAAGGACCTGTAAGGGCTTCAGTAAGTTGTGGATGGGGCAGTGAAAAGCAGCTGGGAGATACTGCCCAGGTTTGAATGACAAAGGTATGTGACTCACCATTAGGCAGGAGGACATCCCAGAAACATTCAGGGTTGGTTTGCTTGTCTGTTGTGTTACAAGAGCCAAGCTTCCTTACCTCTGCTCTCTCTACTCTCCGTGTTTCAAGATTTCTCCCTACTCATTTTCTGCTTGCTTAGATCTTTCCTTGGAATTAGCCCATCGTGGCTTATCTGGGTCTTGACCATTCAGTTTGGACACGTGCCGCTAACTGACTGTGTCTTGGTGTTTTCTAGTGAGAGGCTATGGTTGACCTTATTCATGGACTGAGTCTCATTCTTGGAGCTGGTCCACCTATGTGTTTGCAGGCTCTGGATTGAGTCTCCTAGTCAACCAAAAGGCAGAGGGCAGAACAGGCAGAAGTCCCTCCATCTCTGTGTAGGGCTCACACAAGGCAGGCCTTATGACTGCTGGGTTTAGCACAGAGTAGGCTAACATGATTATTGAAAGCCCATCTCCCAAAACCATTGCTATTGGGACTCACAAGGAACCCTTGACCTTAATGGGACTTCTTTATGTTCTGGAAAGCACATCCTAACAGATACTGGCTTCTGTCTGGAGCCCCAATTGCTTCTGAGGATATGGGGACCACATGAAAGGGAGTGTTTTTTTCTTGCCCATGATCCTATGCCCAAGCAGGTGTGGCTTCTGAGATGGCACCGGGACTTTGAGGTCTGTCACTGCTCTGTAGTGAACTTCCAGTAGGGACTATCGTGTGGCTGGGTTGTAAAGAGATTCCACTACACCATCTGGAGGAGATGGAATGAGAAGCAGGCAGGTTTTGGGGTATGAAAGCCTTTGTCATTTTATTTTACAATAAAAAATTCTAACAGCATATGAACACTCTGTTCCCGGCAGAGGCAAAGGACGTACAAAGTTAATTAGAAAGCAAAGCATCGAAGTAACAACAGCTACATTCAAAGCTCCTGTTCAATACTTTGCCCAGCGCATCTAAAGTGGGTTGAGAGAATCACAGTCTGGGTATTTTCCACCCAGAGTCAAAGCACATGTGGAAACACTCACATACCCTTCAAACCACAGGCAACAGACAGTGATAACAGCAACTCCATGTGGGCTGACTTTAGTGGGCAATTACAAACTGCAGAATTCCTTTATTCTTCCTTGATAACAAGATGTGTCATTGAACACATGACAACACAAATTAATTCAGTGGGTAGCAGGAGCTGGATCCAACTGAATTGTAAAACAAATGGTTTTAATAGCCAATCCTTCCAGGTTACTTTCCAAACCATGATCAGACACGTTGTACACAAGTTCCTCGTGGCGGCAGGAAGTACAGATTAGTATTTCCATTTGACCCTAGAGGAGACGCGGACCAGCCAGAGTCAGTCACTCACGTCCTAGAACATTTACACCCTCTCAGGATCTCCAGTCCAGCGACACTCCCCTGACTTTGTTTGGTACGTCTTCTTTTCTCTCCTTAATTTATGTGAGGGTGGAGTTGAGTTTAGACCCAAAGAAGAGATGAAGGAGCACAAGGTGAGGCCACGGTTAATTTATGTAAAGTACATCGGATGGCCTCCTTCCATAATTTACAAGAGTCCGAGCAAGCCAGCGGACAAAACAATTAGTTTCTGGATTTATCATAGAATATTCTATACTTACAACAGGATGGCTCTAAATCAAGTATGGGCTTGACCTCTGAGGACAAATCCTACCTTCTTGAAATTTCCCTCTTCTTGAAACCTACAGAATCAAATCAACTCAGTATCTTCCAAGAGAATTTGTTTCAGATACAATTACATTTCTTAAATACCCCTTTTCAGAAACACCTACATTTCAGTATTTATGGCCACCTAGGTTCCGTAACAGTTCATGTAAGCAATCAGGAGCCCTTTCCGTTCTCAGAACACGTAACTTCTAGCTGGAAGCTCAAAGCCACTGCCACATCATTTTCACTTGAAACCAACTTTGTCTCAGAGAGACTCTATGGAGAGGCTCGTCAGTTTTCTCATCCATGCAAATGTGTGGCCGGGAGCCACATGAATAGCACCCGAGTTAAGATCATGCAATTCAATTTACAAGTATTTATTGTCTGCTGAGCTGACAATACAATGACAAGACATTGGGTTAACTGGGCCTTGGTCAGAGATCTCTTCTGTAGCCCAGGAGCGTTAACTAGTGTGGGGAGGGCTGGGGAGGGTCTGGGGGCAGTCTGGCCAGTTTACCAGACGATCAGGTGTGTGCACTCTCACCTCACGTTCAAGTGGGAGATGCCATTTCTTCAGACGGAGAGGGGGCGTGGTATCAAGAGGACTGCCCTCCAAGTGCTGGCTGACAGGCGGTATCTTAGGGATACAGTCAGTTCCTGTCTGTGGCAGGTTCCTTTAAGAAGTCCTGTCAATTATGTTCCTTCCCCAGGGTACCAACCCTCAACAAGAGTCCCTGCCAAATGGGTCAATCCAGGAACCATGCTTGTATGACAGAACCTCTTTGCTTACAGCTGACTGGATGGTCACCTGCCCTGAAGGTGGCTTATCCACCACAGGCAGATATGAATGTGACCAGTCAGATTCTCAAGCATTTGTGTAAGGAGGCTCAAAGATGATAGTTAAAGAGTAGTCTGCACTGGGAAGGAAAGGTGTAGCGCGAGTCCTGAAGTCGGCATTTGGTTCCATGTGCATTAGTGAGGAAGCTGGATGGCCCAGGCAAGTGAGAGGAGGAAGCAGATGTGCTGAGAGAGATGGGAGAGAGATGGGAGCTGCTGCTGGGGAGAGAGTACCAGAGAGAGG
>NW_021604618.1:8353112-8397565 GCF_004785775.1 Grammomys surdaster
TTTGCCCCAGTCTCTTCCAGTCAGCCTCTGAGCTGGAGCAAGGCTGGACAGGTTTCTGATCCTTGAGACTAGAACCCCTTTGAGGGTCGACTAGATGACAGAATGTTAACTCCCAGTACTTGGATCCCGGGTGGTCACAAGCTAAATTATACTTAACATCTTAGGGGGCTTGGACTGAACTTTGTAAGGGAAGTCCAAACTCTAAGATTGGGTTTTTTAAGTTCAAACCTTTTTCTAAAACTTGAAAACTCGTTACATTCATTATTCAGCAAACTTTTGAGTACTTGTGTGCTATGTGGGAAAAATGGGGCTCGTTTATATGAAGTCAATATTTTTTGATCCATTTCAAGTATTGCCTGGGAGGGAAACATCACTTTTACTTAGATGTAAAACTGCCACAGCATTCCATTCTACCTACCCCCACAGAGGGCTTTCTTCTGAATCACAGAGCTTACCGTTTTCTTTCTTGAATTAAGATTATCCAGAAATTGCATGCCCCTTTTTGGTTTGTCTGTCTGTTGCTTTTTTTCTATGGGCTCTTAAAATAATGAGTGCACAGCATTATTCCTCTTGGGATAGTGAGCTGCCTCGAACTTTTCCAGAGGCGACGTAACCCCTTCCCCCCAATTCCATAGCTCACAGTTACTGTCTTGTTCCTGCACAGCCTCAGATCTCAGGCACCAGGCCACACAGCAGGCCTTTATGTTCCCACCCTACTGGGTCACCTGATGCAGTGACAGTGTCAGAGCATCCCTGCTTGCCTTTTTATCCACGGTACTGGATGAGTAAGTTACCACCACCACCTTCAATGGCAACTAAGGACATAGTTTCTTCAGCGGAACTTTCTGGAAACAGCTACATTGATTTCTTCTTCTTCTTCTTCTTCCTCCTCCTCCTCCTCCTCCTCTTCCTCCTCCTCTTCTTCTTCTTTTTCTCCTCCTCCTCATCCTCCTTCTTCTTCTTCTCTTCCTCCTCCTCCTCCTTCTTCTTTTTTTTGCAAGAGTACTATGGAATCTCTCTCACGAACCCTGCCTATTGTTTTTTGTTTGTTTGTTTGTTTTATTTTTTTTTCTGGGCACAGTTAAAGAAATGTGTCCCCACGTGTACAGGCAGCATGGTGAAATGGAGAGCAGGCGGGCATGACTCAGCTGGCTTGGACTCAACCCTCCACTTGTCTGGAGTTTGGTTTCTTCCTTGCAAACCACTGAGATGCTCTATGGCTTCTGTGACTGTCTAGAAGGTCATGATGATCTGAGCTCACTGCTGCCTCCTCTGGGCTCCTGCGGAACCGCATCTCATTTTTATATCATGTGATTTTAACCATCTGAACTTAAGTCTCCTATCCCGGGAATTACCGCCTCTATAAGATTAGGAGACTCCTTAGGGAAGGAAAGACATCTTAGTCCCAGGAGGCTTTAATCATGGTGGAAAGACATGAGCATATTAATTTTTTTCATTAATTTAAGGTTTTCTTTGCATAGACTTCTTGAACCCATGGTGTCTAGTTTAAAAGGACATCTGATTTATAATGCTGTATTTTACTTGTCCTGATGAACTAAACATTTCATGGGGTTCTGCCAAGGCTCCAGTAAGCGGCAGCTCCATTTTGGTAGCAATCTGGAGCCATACCACTGTTAACTCTAGATTCATGATCTTCCTGGAAGTTACTGGAGCCCAAAGCTTAGACTCTGTCTTTTTGAAGCATTCATATTCTATAGTCTAGCAACTTCTTGCTCACAGTCCAAGCATTTACTAAGTCCACAAAGTCCCATGTTGATATGCCACACTGATGGAAAGCTGAGTGGAGCGATGTAGCTGGCCTTATTAGACTTACACCATTTGCATGAAAAGGCTGAGTTTCTTTGGCTCTTTGTTCATTCAAGGGCATTGAATGCCTGTGGGGATGGGTTTAGGCATCGAGTTAGTCTGTCAGTAAATCTTGCACCGGCCACAGTGTTCTGCAAGCTGATTTCGGATTTGGACTATAACCGGCCACTGGTAGAAATATACCATATGTACACATGGAAATTACAAAAATACATTTTATTTATAGCTGATTTCTTATTAAGTAACAAAAGACTAACGCTATGAAAGATCAACCAGCATACTAAAAGGGGGCTACCTAACATCATCCCCACAAGAGACTTGTCTAGGGATTCCACAACATTATCATATCTGAACATTCCAGAAAGGACAGTTTGCCATAGAGAAAGAAAAACAGCTTCTTGGGAAAGTTCTGTGCTTTGACAGTTTGAATATCCCGTTCTAATCAGTTCCAACCCTATTCTCCTCTTTCTTCCTTTAGTAAAGACCAAAGAAACTCATGAAGACAGTGCATAGATGGGTTCAGAGGGACACGGTACAGCGGAAGCGAGATGATGGGTCATGGGTAAAGGCAGGGTAGGACCATGTTCCCCAATACACACCAAATTGGCCCACGGACACCATACATGGCTCCCAAAGCTAAGGCGGAAACTTAGAGAGTTTCCTTTACTTCCGGAACCCCCAATCAGTTTTGTTTGCACAGAAGGGTCATCTGTGGCTGGCACCCCAGAGCTACAAGGCAGTATTTCCACCCAGGACTCTGTAGGCTGATGCTTCATACCATGGAGAGTGACAAGGGACATCACTCCCCCAAGGTAGCCGCATCCCTGCCATCTCAGCAAACGTCCTACTGTGTCCATCCACTATGGAGAACTGGTGAACTCCACAGACTTTTTAAAAGATGCTTTAATTTAATTTCAGATAAGATTTTCTACATTCAGAAGTTTCTAGGAACAGAGGCTGCAGCTTGGGGTGACTGTGGATCCACCTGTCCTATGTCTAATGCAGCGATGGTCTGCTTCATACCTCTCAGCAATGCGTGCTGCACGCCACTGAGTAGGAGACAGATCTTGTTAAAGTTGATGTATCTATTATTCCCTCCGGATGGCCAGGTTCTCCCGCCATCTTCAATACAGACAAAGCAAAACCTCCACAAACAACTGCTTCTCTTTTGTAGGCTCCCAAGCCTCTTAGCACCGGTTCTCTTTCATATGGATACCGATTTGCAGGAGGCTCTATTTCCAAAATGAGAACACCTTTTAAACAGCCTGTCAACACAAGTCTGCCATTCTGGCCCATCAGCTCTCTTTCTTGGCCTTTAATTAACAGGTGGGGGAAAAGGAGTCAGGACTATTTATAGGCACAGCCATTGGAACTGATTTCCATCCAATTCATTTGACTTTGAACATGAGCCTTTAAAAGCAAAGAGAATCAAGTTTCTTGGCTGGAGAGTCAGTATCTCCCTTACAGACTAGAGGTGATTTTTTTAAAGCGATCACGGTCATGGCTCAATTCAAGAGTACAGTCTGGTGGTTAATCACACTCCTGTGTTGCCTTTAACACAGAAAGAGAACATGCAGAGGTCACTGAAGACAGAGCGGCATTCTCTCCCTTCTGGTGATTTATGAAAATGGGACGTTGGGCAGGAACCAGCTTGTGCCTGTCACGGCGAGGGCTCCTCAGGGACAGTCCACCCACAGTCCAAACATTCAGCCCAACAGAATAGCAAGCACAGGGTCCCCAGCAGGGACTTGTTGACACACACATTGGCTGCAGAAGTCAGAATCCAGTGGTTCACAAGTTTCTGGTTTTCCAGCAGCTCTAGTGTTGATTTTCTTAGAATCCGAGGATGAGAAAGACCTTGTGTATTGTTATTTATTATCTGGAGCCTCCACACATTAGGGGAGAGGAACTCAAAGCCTGTTGGCTGCCTCACAGTCTTCAAGTACAGATCCCCTCAGAGTTGAGGCTTCAGACCTGGAACTCAAACATGTCTGTCTGCTTCTTGGCCAACTTGGCTACTTCTTCTCGGATAGCCTTCACAAGGGCTGCAGTGGAGATGTTAGTCAACGGAGTGTCTGGAGGCTCATTTTCTGTCAGGCTCTGCTGTGAGGCAGCTGCAGAGGGGACAGGGGCCTGCTCTAGGCTAGGGTGAAGGTTGGTTGGCTGGCTATACTGGCGAGGGAGCCTGGAGGGGGAGCTCTGTTGATAACGTGACCGGGGGTAGGCCTCGATGTACCCAGGAAGAGGGACCTGCACAAGAGGTTGGAAGAGAAGAGAAGGCACTCAGTTTCGGAGGAAGCTCAAGTCATAAGATACCAGAAGCAGGATGGGGAAGAGGTCAAGGAAAGAGGTTTAGAGGAGAATTGAAATCATGGGCTATCGCACAGCTATAACCATCCAAACCTGGAGTCAGTTTCTTTAGCAAATAGTTAGTAGCCTTGGACTCACTAAGTATGCTGTCTGGATAGATTAAATAGATGTCTTTCAACCTAGCTGAAAACATTAATAATATACTGGAGCTCACAGTTGAGTGACTCTGGCTTTCTTTTTAATTTAAGCACAACTGAGTAAACAGAAGTGTTACAAGTTTTACTAATAACAATGGCTAATATCCATCGAACCCTAATGGTTTTCACACAGTATCTCATTTAATCCTGCAAGCAGCAATCTACTGGTAGGTGTCATTATCCTTATTTCATAGGTGAAAACAATGAAGCAAAAGACAGGACCATCTAAGGAAACAGCCACTGAGCCACCAAGACATTCTTTGCACAGGTGTACCTGGCCCCAAGCACAGAGAATTAGTTTGTGCACTACAGTGTTTTCGATATGGGTACACTATCACATTCTTGAAAAAAAAAAAAAACTTCTTTCATTGAAAGTGGAGACACATCACTCTTTACTTAACTGTATAGAAGTCTCTAAAAGTAAGGCAAACAAAAGACTTCGAATCCAGGAGTGCCTTTCCCACAGAGACAGTATCATATGTGAAATGCTAGTTGGTCCACAAAGACCTGTATATCCCGGGATGCTGGCTGGAATGCTGGAGAAATGAGTACAGAGGACACAGTGGGATATACCGTGGACGATCCTGTGGGGCAGGCACAAAACACGTGCGTGGGGGTGGCATTTCCAGGCTCAAGAGGTTGGACAGGAAGGACAGACAGGTGGGAGAACAAGAGCAAAGGGGTACGGGTGTGTGTGAATGGGTGGGAATTGTGTCCCCCAAGTGTCCTATCTAAAAACAACTGAATGCTAGTCCACAGAGCTTCTTTATTGCATCTACCCATTGTCTTGGACACACTTGTGGGAAGTAAAGGCTGAGTCTCTGTAGTGGGCCTGGTGCCCACTCAGGTGTCATGTGTATCATGTTCACAGACGCACTCGCTGGGCATCACGCTGGTCTTGGTGGTCCCCCCAGCTCTGTCTCCTGACTTCTGGGATTACAGACATGCACCACCACACCCAGCCTCCTCCGTTAACAAGCATGCTCATCTGGGGCCATTGGGGAGGATGGAGCAGGAGAGCTGTCTTAATCTCTTCAGGCTACTGTAACAAAATATCACTGGCTAGGGAGCGTATAAAGAACAGAGAGTTATTTCTTATACCCATGAAGGCTGGGGACTCCAGTGTCTGGTGAGAGGCTCCTTGCTGGTTCTTAACTCCCGCCTTTTCCTATCATTCACATGACCGAGGCAGCTGGGCAGCTGTGCGGAGGCTTCTGAAGGACATTAATCCTATTCACAAGTGTCTTATCCTAACAAACTAACCACCTCCCCAAGACCTACCTACTAAAGCCATCACCTTAGCATTGGGAATTTGGAAGAAGAATCAGAGTGACACAAACATTCAGACATTTTGGATAGGGGAGTACATGGCAGGATGCTGGCCCTCTTGAGGGAGTAGGTTTCTGGGAACCCTTCATGGGCGTCAGCAGAAGAGAAGCCAACTTCATCAAGGTCTGGGTGGATCTGGCAGAAATGGGCTCTGAGGTTGCCTCAGTGGTCCAGGTGAGGCCGTGAGGACCCACTCAAGGGAATTAATTGGATTGATGCCTTAAGTTTGAGTTTGGGGTTTATATTTCTCCATAGAACTTTGTAAATTAAAAGGGGCAAAAAGCTGCTATCATCTCTACACACAAGGACTGAAAGGCTTATCCTGTACTATGGAGGAAGCCCAGATTCAGACTGTCCCACTTATCCAGCAACAAGAGCTAAGAATACATGAGTGACAGGAGCTGACCAAGAACCAAGGCCAGAATACAGGAAGCCTTTAAGGTCACAGCTCAAGTTTGCATTCTTTCTGGGACTTTTCCCAGCCTGACACCAGCCAAGTGTTTCCATGCAGTTTCTCTGGTGTGGCAGACATTCCTCCTGGGGCCATCACCACCTGTCTCAGGCCATCAGTTTTGTGAAAGCAAGCTCCTTCCACCCGTCACGTTCTCTCTGCCTGTCTCATGCTCAGAATTATGCCTAGTATAATTCTCCCAGAGCCTGAAGTTCTGGGCACAGGTAGCAAGTCACTGAAGGATGGCCAGTAGGTGCCAAATGTGTGAGGAGGAAGCTGCTGCATTTCACTGCATGAACCAGAGTAGAGAGACTCAATACACAACACCCTCTGTGACATCAAGCCTTCATGCTAGTGGCTAGAATCAGCAAGGGACAGCCAACTGGGGTGGTCTCAGGAATGGAGAAATGAGGAAATAGGCTCTTTGTAGGCTAGCACCATTATGCTTTGCTGGCCAGAATCCAGAGCAGCAAGTACTACTCCTTGACAGACATCACCAATCCATCACAGCACAAGCTCCTAATAAGCCTATGTTGTGATTCTGAATGTAAACTATATTTCACAGGCTCATGTATTTGAACTTGATCTTCAGCTAGTGGTGATGTTTGGGAAGGTTCTGAAATCTTTTAGAGGTGGGAGAGGGAATAGAGACCATTCATTTCAGATATACTCTATATGCAATGTGGTATGTATTTTTATATTTTAGAAACCAAAGGTGTAAGCTTTGGTTAATAGGAAGGTTTATACACATAGGTTCACCACTGGTGGTGTTGTTGAAACTCTATGTAACTACCTGTTGCAGGGCATGGTGAACCCAGGGCTTTGGACAAAGAGATTGCCAGAGTCTAGTGTCAAGGTGTTTCTCAATGCTAGTAATTTATTCCAAAGGCAGAGACCAATGCTGAAAGTGACCAAAGCATGCAGGGAACATCATGCTGGTGGAGTAGCCTTCCTAATGTATAGCAGGTAAGCTTATGTAGGGACCAGACAACCCACTGAGGACATCATAGGTGGCTCCGTTTTTTTAAATTTTTTTATTTTTTGCATGACCATGTCTGGTAACTCCAAAGGCAGTTAGTTATCACATTCCTATGTGGATCGAAGGGAATTCCCATGTCACATTCCTGCGTGGATTGAAGGGAGATATCAAATGACCAGGACAAACAAAGCCTTGGGTAGAAGTCAAGCAGGAAGTCTTGGGATCTACCATACAGTGGTTTCAGGGTTCCTGAGGCTTCATTTGCTGATATTTGACCTAAACTTTTATAGAATGTGACAACTGAAAAATTCAAGTTAATAAACACTTCAAAGTGTTTGAAAAATATGAATTACAACTCGGGTCTCTGCTCTTTTCTATATGTGTGGCCTTAGACGTTATATCATGAGACTAAGCCTCAGTTTCCTTATCTGCCAAATGGGGGTAGTTGTGGAAATCATAAAACTCACTTGACCAAATTGTGAAGATTAAATAAGACAGTTTAATGAAACATCTGACATGGGGTCTGGCACACACACACACACACACACACGCACACACACACACACAAACACAATACTAAACAGATGGTAGTTACTACTATAAAACTTACTTGGTTAAAGTCACCCTGCTAGGAAGAGGTTGAATGTATGCTAGAAATTAAGTTTCAGATTCCTCCATCAGAGGTCACATGCCTAAACACTGCCTCCTTTAAAATTTCTCACTTCATCCACCAGCATGGTGAGAGGGGTCCTGAGAGAGCCAGACACCGGTCTTTGTCTTTCATCTCATTTTCTCCCAGAGTGGGGAGGCGTGTCTAACAAGGGGAGTTCTATGAGAGCATCAGCAGGGGTCTCACCGAATCAGCCCACTGGCTAGGGAGCTCGTTCTCTCCTGCATAGGACATCCAGGCCTGGCTCCTGTAGGATGAGGGTGGTGTTGGGATGAAGTAGCCGGTGAAGCCGGGTCTGTTGGCAGCTGGGATGGCAAACACCGCTGGCACCGTGTTACCTGCGCAGAGGAAGTGGGTGGAAGATCAGGAAAAGCTGGACTCTGAATCCAGACCCTGACTCAACCAGAGCCAAATAAACCCCATTTCACAGACTACCTGGCTGCCTGGTGGGCCCGAAGTTTCAGTGAATCAGGCCTGACATGAGATGCATGTTATGGGCTATAATTTTGAAGCAGCTCCATATATGGCAGAGGAGACTCAGGCCATAGGGACTCCATCTCCTGTAGAGCAGAGCCCTGGCCACGGGGGCTGAGATTCTAGCTAATGCTACAGCAAGGAGGATGGCTGAGGTGGAGCCTACCTGGCTTTCCTTACTGGAGCTCTTCCAAGGTTACTGTGACTGCTAAGGGGAGCAGGTGGTGCCCTACTCATGGTATTTGGTATAGAGGCCAAGTGGGGCTAAGGTCCAGGCTGTGTTCTCTTTGTAGGGGGTAGGGACTGCATTCACCTTTTTCCCACTTCATGAGCTGCTTCATGGGCTAGCAGTGCCTCCCTTTTACCACCCTCTTATCCCCTAAGAGGAAGTAGAAAGTCTGGCTGGTATCCTTCCCACTGAGCCTGAATAGACTCTAGCTCAGGAAGCTGGAAACCTAGGTAGGCCTCTGACACTGGTCCAGGCTAGGGGATGCAAGGAACAGGTCATTGTGGAAGAAGTAGGGGGCCTGATACAGCCTTCATCACTTGCCTAGTCAATATGGCAGGCATCATCTGTTGTGGCTGAGACTGGCTTTCTAGGCTTTGAAGGTCTGACTCCTTTACAGAACACCTGTCCACTCCCTCATCTTATCCCAAATAGCCTTGACCTTGTCCAGAGGAAAGCACACTTTGGGTGCAGGTGCTTTCTTCCTGGGAGGACATACGGTTTTAAAGATTCAACAAAAACAATCAAAAGGAATGGGTTTCACCAGAGGAATTCCTGGAAATCACAGTTTAATAAGTGTTGACAACTGGTGCTGGCAGGTTTAACCATGAGGGTATGGCATGAATACAATAAAAATTCAACCAGGTCATGTACAAACTAGGGCATGTGCAAACCTCCAGTTCCATTTTGGCATTGTCCGTCAGTGACAAAACAAAAACAAAACCACCAAAAAAACCCTGGAAATGACTCTTCAGCCCATCAAGAGGATGGACCATGGCAGAGCATGTCTCAGGACATCAGCATGGAGGTGGAAATGAGCACCTAACTTGTGCTTACACAGCCTTCTGGAGAAGCTCTGGGAACTTGTTGAGTCAAAAAAAAAAAAGGTGCAGAAAGAATGTGTAGCATATGAGTTTTGAAAATTTAAAATGCATATATCATCAGCATGTATCTTTGTATAGGTACATAGTATAGCATAGATCTAAAACTTAGAGCCGGAGGACAATGGTCACCTTGGGGAGGGATAGCTATAAGTGTCATGCTGTGAAGGTAAAATAAACAGAAACCTGAAATAGGAAGACATAGTGACACTACTTTAACTTCAGCATAACTAGGCATTTTGCCTAGTTTCAGCCTGTCTTCCTTTCCTTTCCCTCCCTTCCTCCCTTCCTTCCTTCCTTCCTCCCTCCCTCTCTCCCACCCTCCCTCCCTCCCTCCCCCCCTCCCTCCCTCCCTCCCTCCCTCCCTTCCTTCCTTCCTTAAGAAGTAAAAACCAGTATCTTTTGGTTGATGCCAGTGAAGTCAGAGGACCCTGACTTGCAATGGCTCTGGTTCCTGACAGTGGGAGTTTGTGTGGACTGGAAGGATTCAGCACAGGGGAAGGAGCTTTCCTCTTCTGGCTCACCTGAGTAATTTAAAGCCGATTGATCCAACTGCGTCACGGACACAGGACCTCTGGACACCTGGGCAAATGAGGCACTGTCATGCAACTGGGTGGGCTCAGGTCCCGTGGACTCTGCCATCCGGGTCTTGCTGCCGATGTCTGAGGTGGACCTGGGCAGGGTAGAGGGGCTCTGTGAGTGTGCCTGAGGCACTGGAAGGTCACATTGCACTTAGAAGTAGCCTCACGCCTTCCAGCCCCATCCTCATGAGGTCCTGGGACTGATTTGCCCCAATTAGTAAAAGGACTGCTGGTGGTGTCAATGTGGCTGGAGGTGCCCCAACCTGCAGCAGTAGGGCTGGGTGGTTCTTTTTTTTTTTTTTCTTTTTCTCTCCTGTTTGAGGTTAGTTCTCTAAGGATGGTTCTGGGTAGTAGAATATTTAATTTCCATGGAAAAGTAGAAAGGCAATTAATTCTGGGTATTAGCTGGGGATGGTAGACCTAGGAGGGGATGATACCAGCAAGAGCCAATGAGGTGGACAGCTTTACCTCTAAAGTGTATTCCTGGTCTAATGCTCTGGGAGGGGAGTGACATCCTCGTGTTGGTGAGGATGGCTGATGGTGTAGGAGGTGGGGGTGGGGACTGGCATAATAAATGAATAGATAAATGGTGTCATCAGCAAACCTGCCACAAAGGACCTCTAACCTGGAACTAACAGGAATAGCTCAGCCCCCTCCACCCTCACCCCAGCCCTGTGCTTCCTTAGGGAGGCTAGGGATATCTGACAACACCATTGGGTGGGATAGCCAGTGTGGGTGTCTTCATTTCTCAACCCTCCTTCCCTGCCTGTTTGCTCTCACAGTTCTGCTTCAGAAGACCCTTCTCAGGGAGGCTCCTGGATCCTGCCCCCCACACACTCTGATGAGAGCCCTTTCTGAGAAATCCTACAGAATTTACTGATAAGGGGCTAAACCAGGGCCCCAAGAGGCAAGGTAATCTGGAATCACACGGCAGACCTTTGGCAGATCAGCTTCTTACCACCTACCCAGGTTGCCGTTGGCCTCAAGGGGCGATGATGACAAGCCAGCTCAACACTGAACCATCAGGGCTGAAAACAGCATCTTTTTCTAGGGAAGCTCACTTATTAAAAAACAAAACTTCACAAAGTACATGCCTGTGGCCCAAAGATGCACTAACTAGTATGTTGGGTAGGTTGTAGGTCAGGGCCAGGACAGTGACCTATGCATTCCCCAGGACAGGGTCATCCTCTCCCTGGGTATCAGAATAAGTCCTTCCTTCCCCAGAGCTCCTGGTTTTTCTATTTCTTGTCCCACTTTATTAAAGATGTCCGCTGGCTACATCAATAAAAGACAAATAGAAGAGTTCAAAAATGTCCCATACTGAGATGCATGAGTTCAGCCTCTCTCTGTAAAGTCAAGTCAGGGAGTGGGTGCCCAGACCTACTCCGGGGTCCCTGAGACACTGCCCTATGAGTAACAAAGGGAATTGTGGGCATGCAAATTTGGCAGGAAGCAGCCACACCTATCATTTTCTTTTCTTCAAGGTCAGGGTGTAGGCAATCAAGGTACAGGGCAACCAACCTCCAGTGTCTTTGACTGTGGGTTCTCAGGAACTGTCTATTTAGAAAGACATGCAAATTGCTCAGCATGCGTTGTCCCTATTTCTTGATTCCTCTATGTTCCAGCCCATGGGACCACCTTGAAGAGGGACAGGAACCAATAAACTCACTTGAGTTTACTGGTGCAGCGTCCACAGGAGTCAACAGCCCTAGGGGTCAAATATTTTATAAATATCCCAAATAGAGTCAAGATAAGAAGATGTTACCGCCTGAGGGAAGCCACTGCCACTGGGCCTGTTCGGGGAGGAACAGGTGGCGGGGGAGAGCCCATGACCATTTCAGGAAGCTGAGAGAACCTGTAAGCCTGTGAAGAGACAAGCAAATTAGACTGTTGTTAAAACCCAATTCACTCAGCACACAGCTTCTTCTTTAAGGAGGAAGTGCACTTCCAAGGCCAGACTCTCCTTCCTCATAGGAGTTCCCCTAGATCTTCCTTCAGGCAGTCCCCAGCCTCATCCCACGCAGTCTCATCTCTTGTGGCTGACTTGCACGGACCCCTGCAGTCTGAGAGCCCCTCAGCGGCCTTAGAACACACCCTCCTTAGAACACAACACACAACACAGTACTGGTACGGGCTGCCTCTCCCTACTGCTGGAGTTCCTCCTGACGCTGCCCGTAGCTCCTTCTCACCATTCATCCTGTCCCACAATCCCCTAGAAGCCTCTTTCATCTGTCTAAGGAAATGACTACTCTCTGGCTAAATTATATGGCTGCTTGCTTATTTATTGTCTGCCACCAGCTAGACTGTAATCTGAGGTTTTAAGGGCAAGGTTCTGTTGTCAGTAATATCATGGCTGGAATAGTGCCCAATACATACGAGAAGATCAATAAATGACAGAGTGGAAGAGAAATGAATGACTCATTGGAGGTGGCTTCCTTTCTCATGGGACACAGGCTTAATGTGGGAAAGGAATGGATTGGGAGGCAGGAGGATCTGATGAACGGACTTAAACTCCTAGGTAACTCCTAGGTGACTTCTGTGGATTTCAATGTCCCCTTTTGAAGTGGAGACATTGATGCCGTGTGTAGAGGGCTTCTGAGAAGATTGGCAAGGGCCTGTGTGTGCACAGACTTTGCAACATACAAACGCACTTCTCACAGATAAGGGGTGGGCACTATCACCAAAGCAAAGACTTTAATCAACATGTGAGGAGCTAAAAGAAAGACAGGCAGATCAGAGAGGGTCAGGCCAAGGCCTACTGTAGTGAGAGAAAGTCTAGAGATGCTCTTGGGGTAGGCAAAGCTCAAGTCATTTTTTTAGGGCAGTGTGCTTGCCAGCCAGACTCTCACAGACATGATGGCTTCAAACCTCAAAGCTTCAGGATAAAATGCTGTGGCAAGGGGACTCAATAAACAGGATTCTTTGAGCTCAAAGAGGTCCCCTGCCCTCCTCTAGCACTACAAGCAAACAACCTACCTGCTAGGGCTAACCCATGTAATAGCAGCGAGGTCTGAGAGAAAACACACATTTTAAATGCACTGTGAAAACTGTGAGCTGTAAGGGAAATCTCTGAGGACAACCCCAGCATCCTCCCTCCTCTGCATCTCAGCAAACTAAAACAAAACTGTGAGCTGACACCAGATGTGGAGATAGTGAGCAGGAAGCACATGCAAAAGATGTGGCTGCCAAGAAGACAAGCTGGGCAGCCGAAGTCCGATTATGAGATCAGGCCTCTGCACGGGGCAAACGGAGGCAGCTGTGCCTGAGATATGCCTGAGATATCCAAGTGCCCAGCAAGTCTCGGCCTCTCTGTGGGAGCGGAACTGGTGATGTTCCAAGCCCAAGATGGAAACACCTGGACATTCTCTTTGGAGTGGAGCTTTCCCAAAGTAGGCTCACAGGATTAGCACAATTAAAAATTAAATAGGAGCTTGTATTACAAACAGTAGCTTACGAAATATACCAGAAGGGTAAAATGAAAGTCAGTACCAAAGAAGCAGACACAGACCTTTCAACACTTTCAAGTTTCAGCTGTCCAGACACAAAACAAGAAATAACATTGTAACAAATGTTTTTAAAGCATTTATTGACCCGGGCTGATGGCTCAATGGTTAGGAGCACACTCTATCCACAGGCTCCAAGTTCAATTCCCAGCACCCACATCAGGCGGCTCACAACTGCCTGTGACTTCAGCTCTAACACCTTTTTCTGGCCCTATGGGAACTGCATTCACATGTATAACAAATTCATATTCTCACATAACCCATATCACACAATTTAAAATAAAGATACATTTTTTGAAAAGTAATAACTGACAAAATTGGATTGTCACTAGGAATGATAGAGCACACTCAAAAAGCAACAACTTTCAGTTGTAAAACAGGATTCCTGGGATAAAGCACTCAGTTGTCAGGGGATTAAAGTGTACATTAAGAATTAATACACA
Source organism: Grammomys surdaster (assembly GCF_004785775.1). Lineage (NCBI taxonomy): Eukaryota > Metazoa > Chordata > Mammalia > Rodentia > Muridae > Grammomys > Grammomys surdaster. Next base: position 8,366,984 of record NW_021604618.1, read on the forward strand.
GAGAATTAAGAAACTTGGAAATAGAACTGAGGAACTTAGTAAAAATGAACTGCAGAAAAAAAGAAAGGAAGGGAGAAAGGAAATTGAAAATACAAGAAGAAAAGACGCAGAGTTAGGGGACGAGCAGGCCTGACGTTAAGTCTAGGTGCGGAAGGGCAGAAGTGGGAGAACGGTGTTGAGTGACCTCCTACACTGCTTCCACTTTATCTTCTTAGGCAGAGTCTCCCACTGAACCCAGCAAGTGCGCTATCCACTGGGCCATTTTCACATATCTGTAAGACCATTTTGACAGACCTTAAGATGCACTCAAAAACAGCTTATCTGATTTGATCCTTCCCTCATTTCATGACGGCTCCTGGTGGAGCTCCTGGAACTCCAAGATTTATGGATGGATTGAAAACCATTGTCCTGGATGTCTTCCCAGCTGTACCTTCCACTATTCTCAACAGTTCTACAGTGAAGTGCTCCTTCCTCAAATAAAGGATGAGAAGCTCCTCTGTCTCTTCTGCTCTCTGATGCTATTCAGCAAAGAGGGCAGACATCTACTTTTATCTCTGGTTCTTGGGAAGCTTATTCTGTACCCACCATAGTTTGCCAGCCAAGAAAAAGCTTCCTATGCTGTCTAATACTAAATCACTAAAAGATTTGATAAAAAGTCCTGAACTTCTGTTGAGCATTAAAGGAGTCCCCTTTATTGGTAGGCATTTCCAGGCATAAAACACACAACTACACGGGAGAACAGACCCCACACTCTTGGGCTATGTTCTTAGAACTTTGGTAGTCACATAAACAGCAGTGAGGTAGCCATTGTCATGTGTGCATGAGCTAAGAAAATCTTCCTATACTTATTTCCCTCTGTGTAAGTTACAGAGGTTCTATGTGTCCTGTCTCCTATCACAGTCCCCTTTCTGGGTCCAGCATTTATTAATTTTGGTCCAGCATTTATTAGGTCTCATGTGATGGGGATCCACTTCCTCCTTCAATACTAGAAGCTATTATTCAAAACTCTTGATGGCCGCCAAGTTCCTAATTCCATAATCAAGCTTGTTGTGCTCAGCCTGGCATTCAAGAATACATCTTTTGGGTTTAGGGAGGGATCCTCTTTCCATGGACAGGAAAGGCTGGAGACTTAGAAGTGAAGGCAATCTTTATAAACGGGTCTCAGGTCTCCAAGGCTGAAAGAGGCTTTGTGTAATTAAATAGGGAAATCTTTAGTCTCAGAACTTTGATCGTAATGTGAAAAGAATGAAGGTGATGCTTCAGGCCCACCTGAGTTAGGGGTGAAGGATCAAAGGGAGCCATCTTCCCTAGAAATCTCTGTGGAGTGAACACAGGCAAGCAGGGACCTCCTATGAACATGCATCTACCAAAAAGGAGACAGCTGGAAATGCAAACCTCAAGGGTAGCACTATAGCAACAAAGGGTGGATAGGAGCTTCCTAATAGGAGTGGACTTGGGGTTCTTGGGCTTTGTATTAGCAGGGGAAGGTGGTAGACCCATAGGCCAAAGCTAAGCTGTCTTCATTAGAAGCTGCACCAGTCAGCCTTGCATTACTATAACTACTCAAGAGAATCTATCTATGATCCAAGAAAAGTTTTGTTCCTTTTATGTTTTGACTTGGAGATTTAGATGAATCAGAATATGGCCCAGTTGCATTGGTTTTGTGGTAATGCATCATAGGAGGTGTCTTCATGGCCTGGGGTGAAGGAGAGAAAGAGACTGGAGTTCCACCACTCCTTTTATCTGGCTACTTGAGAGCTAATGAGATGCTGGGGGTGGGGGTGTGGGGGGAATAAAGGTTTGCCCAGTTCCTGTAATAAACGAATCTGCTTTTGCTGCTTACCCACCTCCTAGAATCTGTGTCATTGACTCTGCGCCTTCTTACTCCCACTCCCAAGGGTCTTGGTCAGGGTCCCAAGCAATACTTTTAAAGGCATATCTCCAGTGATCTGAATATAACGCCTCCCCAGCTAGGCCTCACCTCTTAAAGACTCTGTCACTTATCAGTAGTACCGTGACCTGATCTAAACTACAGCAGAAAGCCTTGTCTAAGGTCCGCCATCCAGAAAAGCATCCGCTCTCTTCATATCCAGCTACAGGTAACTTCCTATAGATCGAGTCTTCTAGAAAGATAGTTCTGAGTTCTGATTTATTTGAAGACAGTGACTTGATGATTAAAATCTAACTCCAAGGAGAAACAAAGCACATTGTTTGTCTTGATCTATCAGACAACCAAGAGCAATGGATGGAACACTTCCCGAGAGCTATGGATGAGCATTGTCCAAGCTCTCAGTGCCACAAAGAGAGCAAGACACATCGAGGCCACTTTCTTTATTTCGATATATGAGAATACTGAAGGCCAGATAGGTCTACTGACGTGTCAAAAATCACACAGCTGATGAAGCACACTGTAATTCAGAGCTGAGGGGCAGGTAGTACATGGACATGGCTTTAAACCTGTGATTGGGTCTTAACTGATCCTTCACAGCTGCTCGGCCTCAGGTACCTTACCATCTCTTGCCTTCTGTCCCATTAGCATAGAAGAGAATGAAATCACACCACGATTTCAATGCTGTTTTTAATTTTTTTTTAAATTCACATGTATGCGTGTGTATGTATTGTGTGACTGTATGCCCTAGGCATTCAGGTGTCCAATGAAGCCAGAAGAGGGCATTGGTTCCTCTGGAGCTGGGATTCTAGGTGGTTGTGAGCTACCTGATATTAGTGTTTGGAATCGAACCTGGGTTCTTTAGAAGAACACCAGTCACTCCTAACCACTGAGTTCTCTCTTCAGCTCCTCGAAGCTGTTCTAAAGCTTTCTAACTTAATCTGAAATAACTAGGTACTCAGTAAGTAAGGAGGAGGGGTTATATAACCTTTAGGAGGTAGGGCTTAGCTGGAGGAAGTAGGTTGCTGACAGCGGGTGCTTGGGGCATCTTATCTCTAGTCTCCACTTTCCTCAAAACATGGGCTGGACTCTGAAACCATGAACTAGATTCAGTTTTCTTTCTTCAGGTTGCTTCCTCAGGCATTTGGTCACAGTGACATGATGGTAACTAATGCAGTGGCAGGGAGAGGCTTTCTCTAGCTTTTTTTCTTCTCTTCCCAGGCAGTAGCCCTCCTGTAGATCCAGTGACTAGTGACTAAAGTTTAGTGGAGCATGCTTTGGTCAAACATCAAGAGCTCTGCTAGTTTTCACAGGCAGGGTTCAGGGACAATCAAGGACAAAGAGCCTTGTGTTAGCATGGCACAGTGATCCTGCCTTCAGGAGTCCCAAGAGCTTCAAAATGCATGATCAACAGTAACAGACCAGACCATCCCCCCACCCCCCTTCACAATGTGTGGGACTTCGAAAGGGTATTCTGGTTCATGGCTGGGCAGGTGCCTAGAACCTCGAGACTCTCTGTGAGAACTGGCAGGAGTTGGGGGGGGGCCCAGAATCCAGGGTCCTGAAAAGCAGTCTAGTCCCCAAAGATTTACAGCCCCTCCCAAAGTAAACAGGTAGAGGATGTGACTAGAGGCCCCAGGGCCTAGAGATTTACATACTAATGAAGGCCAGAGGGCAGAGCAAATTAAGCATGCCTCCCCAGATCCTCCCCCGATCCTCCCCCAATCTTCCCCCTTTCCCCCTCCCTATTTAACTCGGGACTGGCCTGAGTTTCACGGGGCGCACTTCCAGATCCATCCATCCACCATCCACCATGACAATAAACCCTTTTGGAACCAAAGACTTCCTCCTGTCATTGGGGCCTGACACCACCAAAGCCTCCAGGCTGCTGGAATGTTAGACCTCCTGCCTACATGTGGGACCCGCCGCAGTGTGGAAGCCTCCCCAGACCCCACCGCTGCGGCCTGTAATTTTCCCCACAAGAATGCATGATCAACAGTCATGGGTCGGACCATCCCCTCCAATTCCTTACCCACCTGGCCAGATGGAAGCTCAGGACAGAGTCAAATTTATTTGGAGAAATATGAGCAATGTGATATATTGTGACTCCAGCTGCTGTGGTGGCTATAAACATGTCTGATATGCTGGCATGGTTTATTATTAAAGGTTTGGGAGAGGACTCTTTTTTAAGGGGGAAGGAGAAACACAAGCTTGTCAAACCCACTGACTTGTCTCCAATGACCAATGACAGGAATAGAAAAAGCTCCTCCAATCGAGTCAGCTTCCTTATGAGGAGAACATACACCAAGGGTAGATATTTGCATTTTCATTATAGTTGGAAGGACATCCCTACAGTTCACATTAATCAGAGGATGGAAATCATGTGGGCGTCAATGTCAGACAGCAATAGGTTTTAACCCTTTCTGCCATTGAGAGCTGTTAGCTTGGCCCCTGGGCCCAAGGATTCCACAACTGGGGATTCAAACGTCTGCAGATGGAATGTATTCAAAAAGAAAACTGAATCTGCACTGAGCACACACAGACATTTATAATTATTCCCCAAACAAGGCAGATGACAGTTATTCACATAGCGTCTGAATTGTATCTTTCTAAATAACCTAGAGGTGACACTGGAGCATATGTGTGGGGCACATTTACAAATGAGGCCCATGAGGAATTTGAGTACTGAGTATTGAGGGCTTTTGCTGCCTTCTGAGGGGTCTTGAGCCTGTCTCCTGTGGACATCAAGGGGTGACTGTTATAAATGGAACAAGTTTCTTTAGTTTTCCAAACCTGTTTCCTAACTGAGTACTTGGGGCTAATGACAGCGATATCACAGGGGGTGGATGTAATAGGAGAGCATGTCTACACAGCACTTACATCAGTGTGCATTCAACAACGGGAACTTGCCAGGTGGTGGCGCACACCTTTAATCCCAGCACTTGGGAGGCAGAGGCAGGCGGATTTCTGAGTTCAAGGCCAGCCTGGTCTACAGAGTGAGTTCCACGACAGCCAGGGCTACACAGAAAAACTCTGTCTTGAAAAACCAAAAAAAAAAAAAAAAAAAAAAAAACCCAAAAAACCAAAAAACCAAAAAAAAAAAAAAAAAACAAAACAAAAAAACCAAAACAATGGGAACTCAGTAGATGGCAAGTATTATTATTATTAATTAATTATTATTATTATTGTTAATTCTTCTGTGAAGAGTCTAGTGGGAAAAGTGCTCCAACCCTGATGTCTTTTTAAGAATCCTTACTCTCTCGACAGCAGGAGAGTTGTAGGATATTTTCATTCCACTTGGCATAGACCCATTATAGCTGCTAGCAAAATTGGATTGGTCATTAGGTGTCGAGTCCAATTTCTTTATAGATTCAAGAGGTAAAATATGATCAAAGCTTCCCAAACTGCACTGCAGAAATCCCAAGATGCTAGCAGTACCCTTTCCTATGATATAAATGCCACGAGGCTGGCCCTGACACATTAAGAACACCAGCTCCCAATTATCCCCTGGCAGACTTTGGAGAACTTTCTCTTATTTGCAAGACAAAAGGTAATCATGGTTATCTTGCTAAATCACTGTTTTTCCCATTGATTTTCCCATTTTCACAGCACAGGGGCCTCTGCAAGGTCTTGAGTTAAGCATCATCAATTCCACTGCATACTGTTGGCTAGTTTCTTTCGTGGAGACCAGGATCTTCTGTACACTTGGCAGAGAAGGAAACCTTGACAATGGAGAGATGTTTTCCAGTGTGTTCTGGTTTGATGGTCTGCCCTCAGGTCGGTTTATGCTTCAATCCTTATGGCTATGAAGTACATGCATAGTTACAAGAAAGTGTTCACATCTCCCACAGTGCTTTTAAATGGCTTTACTGAGCTGAGGTGTAAGGGCTATGGCAACTTCTCACTTGTCACCAATTAGAAGACTTGTCTTGATCATATAAAGCTTTCTGTCTGAAGCCCAGAGCTATCATGGGTTCTCAGAATCAGCTTCCAGCCAGGGGCCCAGTGGCTCCTGAGACTTGTCATCGAACAAAAGCAAAGTTTGCTTGGGACTCTGAGATGGGACATCGAGGGTATGTCTTAAACTGACTTAACAGAGCAGAGGGAGATGTGGGCTCAGAAAGTTGAAAAAAGACATAGACTACAGGCCCAACAACGCGGAAGAACTATCTGGATAATAATTGACATTGTCAAGTAATTTAATGTGCTGGCACAATGCCAAGCAGTCTACTGATTATCACCCGACAAGTCTAGGGTGTCTGCTGGTGCAAGACTTGTGCTTATCACCACCACAATATGCAGACTCTGAGTCTAGAACTGCTTCCTAGGATCCTTCGGTTGGTGGAGCCATTCCACTTTGGGCTGGGGGTCAAGTTTAGGGATTTTCATAAAGGGAAATGAGTCAATGAGATTGAAGTTGATGGCAATCAACACAGAAAGGATATGAGTGGCCTTTTCCAGAGGTCAACTTCCTAGGAGGGGTATATAATTGTCAAGATTGGGGTGTTTTATAGATCTCTGGAAGGAAATTCTCTTCCCCAATGGGGCAGTGCCAACGTCATGTGCATTGTCAGAACACTGTGACCTTAGAAACTGTAATATGAATGGTGGCATGGGAAAGCATTTATAATGGCAGACATGTAAGTCCACGTGGGATTTTTCCCATCCTTTTAGATATGAACCTTTGGGAATGTGACTTGGGTGGTCTTAGAGTTGCTGACATTTTTTTAGAAATGCAGGGCTTCTTGAATGTATCCATCAAAGTTCTCTGATGGCAATGACAAATTTATATTCCTGAGACCTGAGCATTTCTCAGAAGTATATGTTTTAAATTATATTAAGAAGACATATGAGTGGCAAATGAAACTGCCATTTCAGGAAAGGTGCTTAACACAGTATCATTACAGGAATGCAAAAAAAAAAATCATAATGAGACCTACCTCAAACTCTTTAGGATATCTATTGTCAAGAGACCAGAAAGTAACAAACGTCAGTGAGATGTGAAGAAATAAAAAAAATTCACTGTTGGAGAGAAGGAAAAATGGCACACCACTGCAGAAAACAATATGTCAGTAGAAAACAGAATTCTGTTTGACTCAGTACTCCTCCTCATGGGTAGATACTGTGAGGAGGAGTAATGAAAGGAAGAACTGGAAGAGATATTTTTATACCCGTGTGAGTATTGCTACAACTTACTGTGGCCCAAAGGTGAAGACAACTCAAGTCCTTACACATTGGCAGACAAAATGATACAGTGTGGTATATACAGCCTTAAAATTTAGGAAGGGCCTTCTGATGCACGCTACATGGACAAATCTTGAAGTTTATGCTAAGTGAAGTATACCAATCACATACAGACAAAGATTACTTTATAGACATAGGTAGAGTGTTGGCTTCCAGGACTGTGAGGGAAGACAAGGCAGTTATCTTTTAATGAGTACAGAAGATCATGTTTGTAAGACGAAGAAATAGTTGCACAAGAATGTGAAAGTGTCTAATATCGCCAACTGTGTACTTTAAGATGGTTAATATGCCGAGTGCTGAGGAGTGGAGAGATGGCTCAGTGGTTAAGAACATGCTCTTTTGGAAGATGAGGGTTCCATTCCCAGTACCAAAATGACAACTCACAAATGTATATAACTTAAGCTTCTAGGGGACTGGACAACCTCTTCTGTAAAATGACACTGTACTTGTCTCAGAGGCTCATTACACAGATTATGTAACTCACAAGCCATGCCCAGCTCAGCAAACGCATAATAAATAATATCAGCTTTTGTATACTTAGGAGGAACTTCCTATTTTTTTTAACCAGGAAGTAGCTTATTGTTCATATTTATTTGTTTCATACCAGCAGAAACTTAAAGCAACTTCCTGAAGTTCCAAAGCCAGACAGTGGTTGAGGTGGGATTCCTGGTCAAGCTGCTTACCTGGCCCACGGCCTATGTTCTTGGCCAGCACGACACACAGGCCCTTCACACAGGGCTCTTTGATACCTTATGACATTTAAGTTAAGGTTCATGTTTGAAAATGGAGAAGACCACCAGTGAGTAGAGAATGGATTAACCCTTTCAGGGGTGATAGCAGAAAAGGAAATATGCTAGGGTTTCACATAGGTTCCACAGGAACTTGTCCCTCAAGACCAAGGTTTGGCTGTGGATCATGAGTGAAGTGTGAGAAAAGACTCCAGCACAGCTTGTCTCTAAATTCCCAAATCCTTGCTCTGGGTCCCCTGTTGGAATCTAGTGGCAAGAGCAAACCCAAAGATTGTAGGTGAGACTTACCGGCCGGGGCAGACTGTATTGGTACATTTCTGGTCGGTAGGTGGGCACCCATTGCACTCCAGCCCTGGGCCGTGTCATGGTCCCCGGAGCACTGGTCACCACCTCTGAGTATGGCAGGTGCTGAGTGGAGCCATAGGGCTCCTGGTGCCGGCTTTGGCCTGCATGGCCAGCAGATGCCAGGCTGAAGGCTTCCTCCAGAAGCATGTGCATCTGCTGCCGGACCTCATCGATGGAAGGCTGCGAGCTCAGTGTGGAGGTCTCTGAGTGGCCCTTCACCTGCCGTGCCCTGCTGTAGCCCCGTGGCTCATGGACTCTGTCCACATTGGTCTCTTCTATGATCTCAGGCTCAGTCTGTGGGATCAAACAGAGTGATTTGTTAATGAAGTGCTTTTCTGTAGCTTAAAATATTCACTGGGACTGATTAGTCAAGGAGCCTGTGCTAACTTAAGTCATATTCAATGTGCTCTGTCTAGGAATTCCCACGACAGGAGCTGTCGGCTAGGTTTTACAGGAGACGTTGTCGTCTTCAGGTCTCCAAAGCTATACCAGTTCGGGAAGACTTGCTAATTAGCATAATAATGAGAAATGGCTTTCACTGATTAAATTAATGGCATTCTCAAAATCTCTGATGCCTTTGGGTATGAGAATCTGGAGCACTGTGTAGCCTATATCCCAAAGAACGGCAAGTCACTACAAATGAGCCTGGGTCCAGCCATTGGTTAGGAAATCGCTGGTTTCCTGATTCCATTTATAACAGGGAGCAACACAATCTTCCTTCTACACACAGATGATCTACAAGCATAGTGTGACATGAATGAACAGCTCTGAGTGGAGCCCAGTGTCCTGCTTCCATGAGCTTGCCAGTAGATTCAGATGTCTGCTCAAGCTTGCGGTCTGTAGATCTAGAACATTCTCTTTCACCTGCCCCTGTCATTCATGGATTAGCTACAGAACTGAGCAGGGTAGATAACTGAATCCGATTAGCTCCCAGAGAAGTCTACACGGCCTGTCAGCTTAGGTTGCCTATTGATGAAGGGATGTTTAGTAAATTGTGTATTATGTTCTGTGGAATGCCTGTGAGTGCTTATTCTTTACCAGTTCTAAGGCACACTGTCACACTGGCCATGCACAAATCTCAGAATGAAAAAAAGCAGGAGATGAGGGATGGCTCAGGTGATACAGAAACTGATACGGCAAGAGACAGATCTAAGGTGCACAGAGAAACTAAAAACAAGGGCATTAAGGATGTCCCAGCCTGGAAAGCTGTTTTATTTCTACTTCAACATATGTAAAAGGATGACATAGTGATTGTCAGAGGGTTGAACAAGGAATTAGTGAATGTCTCCTTGAAGATTTAGAGCAGTAGGGCAGGGTACAGACATGATAAAGGTAGTCTCCAGCATTAACACGCTCATTACCAGTATAGCTGTTAGCCATACAGATGCTCGTGAATTTGAATTACTGTGTATATGAGGCACTTGAATGCATAAAATAAACGCTGTAGGAAGGTATCAGTGGGGAGTTCATTCACATGGGCAAGTCTTGCTCACAAAGATCACAGAAGTCAGAGCTGTGATATATTTATGTTTGTGCTGGATAGTTCTATGTCAACTTGACACAAGCTAAAGTCGTCGGAGAGAAGGGAACCTCAATTAAGAAAATGCTTCTGTAAGATCAGGCTATAGACAAGCCTGTAGTACATTTTCTTAACTAGTGATTGACACAGAAGGGCCAAGCCCACTGTGTGTGGTGCCATCCCTGGGCTGGTGGTCATGGGTTCTATCAGAGAGCAGGCTGAGTAAGCCATGATGATCAAGTCAGTAAGCAGCACTCTTCCATGGTCTCTGCCTCGGCTCCTGTCTTCAGGTTCCTGACTTCCTTCAGTGATGGACTTCAAATATGGAAGTGTAAGCCTTTCCTCCCAGACTTGCTTTGGGTCATGGGTGTTTTATCATAGCAACAGTAATCCTAACGAAGACGATGTTGTAAAAATCATTTTTACTTTTTGTTAGTATTAACTTAGCAGCAAAAAGAAGTTAGGCATCTCTTCTACTCTTGTGACTGAGTTAGAATTTGTTTGTATGTTGTTCAAGATCAAAATTAGGCTTTCCATGTACCTTAAGACTAGGTTTATTAGCAAATAACTATAGTAAGCAACTTCAAGTATCAATTTTTTAATTTTAACATATACAAAGGCAGGTCATGGGCTAGAACATAAAACTATCCCTTTATACGAGGACAAATCATGCCACTGAGACAGTTTTAGAGAAAGGTCTTTTAATTATTGTCTAGGAAGTGGGTTTTCTAAAAGCTGGCAACCCCAACTGTTGAGATTTTGCTTGGAGATATCCTTTAGATAACGAATCCAACTTCTAGAAGATCATTTCTATATGAAACAGAGAACATTTGGAATTGACGTTCAAAGCCTAAGGGTCTTCAATTCAAGCTCCATTGTAAAGGAGAGGAATTTGAGGCCAGAGCAGTTAAACAATTTTCTCGAAGTTGTCTGGAGGTGGGTGTGTTGTCCTGGACATATCCCGCTGTGCTCCTGGCTCATCAATGGTGGTTGCTACCCACACGTGGCTTTCCTCCCTACATCTTCAATTCTCCCTAATATATAATGGATATTTGGTGCCAGATTCCTCCCAGGTGGGAGATTAATGTCACCGAGCTATGATTTTGCCACTTTTCATTGCTGTTATATGCATCTATAGTCAGAAAAGTAAATATATTGTGTATATTTAGGGTTGTGTGTTAGGTAGGGCAGGAGTGCATGTCTTAGTAACCTACCTTACTCTCCCCCTCCTCCTTAAGATCCTTGGGGTGGGGCTGGGTAATATGGGTGGGTGGGTGGGTGGGCAGGGCACCTCTCTGAATTAGGTTAGTGAGGGGTAGCACTATCTTTGCTACAGGAAAGTAGACACAGTCCCTGCCCTAACTTCCTTCAGTGATGAACAGTGTTGTGAAGTGTAAGGCAAATAAACCTCTTTCTTCCCAAGTTGCTTTGCTCATGGTGTTCCACCACAGCAACAGAAACCCCAGCTAAGACACTGTCTCTTGAATTCTAACTGTCCTAGGAAGGGCCACATCCTCCTAACACGATAGTCCTTTGAGTCATCTGATATCCACCTAGGAAGGGAAACACCTTTCAAGCCCTCTGCCTGCAGAATGGGGCCATGTTTGTCCTTGTTTTAAAGGGACAAATACTGCTTTCAGCCTTAGTCGCTTTTTAGGTTGTGTTAAGAATACAGCAATTAATAAAACTGTGATCTGCCCCTGAAGGACGATCCTATAGGAGGATCCTATAAGCTGACAGTGATGAGAAGCTCACATGCCAGGCACCGTTCCTAGAACTTTGCATATACACTGACTCTTTTCACTCTTTCAATAACCTACTGTAATATTAACACATATGATTATTTTTATTGTACATCTGAGAAAGCTAAGGCACTGAAAAGTCAAAGCCGTCGGCCACTGTACACACACAAACAGATCTTTTACCACCCCATAGGTATGTAGTCTGACCAAAGCAGGAATAGACTTCTGAGACAAGGACAGATATAGAATAATTACTAAGATGATCTCAGCCACCAGGAGGATATAAGTATCAGTATATAAACCCCAGTGCTTCACAGTAAATCTGGCAATAAGTGGTTAACCATTACCAATTGCTCCTCAGGGGTTCTGAACTCCTCTGGGGTTCAGTCTGTGTTATGCCTTCATAGCTCTCAGTGCAGAGTTATATGTCTAAAGCCATTGATCGGCTGTTAGGTGAAAGACATCCATACAGTGGGTATTCACATTTGCTTGAGGACCTGTGATATGGTTACCCTGTGAGGAATCTACCGCGTGTGTTGCCTTGCTTAGTCTCACAGGTACACATAAAAGATGTGTCCATTTTCAGATGAGGGGTTCCATGACCACTGGCTTACCTGGCCCTTGCCCCTTCCCTTCCCTTGTGCTCACTTATGATGTCTTGTGTGTATATATACAAAAGTAAAGTCTCCCTACATTGACTGACGGTGAGCTTGAGTGCCAAGTCTGTCTGGGCCCATTTTGGGATAGAGAATGTATTTTTAAGCCTATTTAACCTGCAAGTTAGTATATCCACTTCTCAACTTTCTAGTGAAAAATACTGGGAAAGTGTGTGTGTGTGTGTGTGTGTGTGTGAGTTAATCAACAGAAATTCTGAAAGGAGAAAAAAACAATGAAGGAATGACTGCTTATAATAATAATTAAAAAAATTAGAACACACAGATAAGCCAAACAAAGAAAAGTAAACCCATTGTAATCTGCCAGAATGACTACAGCTAACATTGTGACCTTCGTGTATGTCCTTCCAGATGTTTCTATGCATATGAGAGAGGTTACAGATCATAAATGCTGGAGCACTTCCAACATACTGCCCCTGCCCAACACCTCTTACCCCTGACCCCAGACAGAACAGACAATGACTATTGCCCATGACAGCCTTCCCTTCTGGGGGGGGGGGGCATACTCTGATACCAAATCTCTGGCTTTTGTAATAGAGATCAGGAAGTGGGGGCAGTAAACTTGAGAGAGGAAGGATGTGGATTGCAGGGTTTTTAAAGTAGGCTTTTTCTAGAGAGGAACAAAAGTAGCTGTGATGTGTGAAGGAGAGAAAATGGGGAGAACTTAAGAAGGACCACATCTTAGTCAGGGGTTCTCTTGCTATGAGAAATATCATGACCAGAAGCAAATTGTGGTGGAAAGGGTTTGTTTGCTGACTTCACATAACAATCCACCATCAAAGGAAGTCAGGACAGGCCCTCAAGACAGGAACCTGAGAGAGGACCCAAAGCAGAGAAGGAAGAATAGACACTTACTGGTTGTTCTCCATGGGTTGTGCTCAGCCTGCTTTTGTTGTACCATCTGCCCAGAGCTGAGTGGGATTGCCCACACCAAGCACCAATTCAGAAAATGCTAAACAGGCCCGTCGATAGCCCAATCTCATGGAGACACTTTCTCAGTTGAGAGTCCCTTTCCCAGGTGACTAGCTTGTGCTAATTTGACATAAAACTAACCAACGCGTAACCTCTGAGTATGATGTTACATGGATGAAAAATATTTATAGAGGATTAGAGATATCTACAAATTATTGCTGTTAGCATAGTTCTTTGGTTTAGATACTCTTTCAGAATATACTCTCTGTGTTATGACTTTATAAACAGAAAATAAGTGTACATGTATACGTAAATGGGTTCAAATATGTAAAGTTTTTGAAAGTTTGTTTAACTTTTATTTATGTGTATGTGTGTGCATCTGTGTGAGGATATGTCACATGCATGCAGGTGCCCTTAGAGGCCAGAAGAGGGTGTTGGAATCTCTGGAAATGGAGTTCAGGTGGTTGTAAGTTAATCTGATGTGGGTGCTGGAAGAACAGCAAGTGCTCTTGACTGCTGAGCCATCTCTCCAGGCCCCATGTAAGATTTTAAAAAACCACACATTTATGTGTCTTTATATCATTATATATAAGTAATATATATATAATATTATATGTCAATAGATATGCATTCACAAGAAATAATTTTAAAGAATTTCATAACTATATTATATGGAGTTTTAAGATTATAGTTAATATACTTTACTCTGTGATCCGACATCTCACTACATATAGCAAGCTGTAAGATTAAATTCTTGTGATTAAACTTGTATACAGCCATGAATTTACCCCGAAGGTAAATTCACACAAGTGGAATTGTTGGTATAGAGAATATGCATATATTTAATGTTTGGAGTAGTTATGAAATTTCTTATGGTAGATCACAACCCATAGAGAAATCAAAACCATTCTTTCTCACAGGGGGCCCTGGTTTTGGATGTTGTGGTGCCCTCATACAGGACAAGCACCTACAGTTCTAATCACTATTTTCTTTCTTTAAAAGAACTTTTTATATTTGCTTACTTTATTGTTTTATGTGTTGAAGTATTTTGCCTATGTGTGTGTGTGTGTGTTATGTGTGTGTGGTGTGTGTGTGTGCACGTGCGTGCGCACCGTATTCATGCCTGCAGAGGCTGGAAGGAGTTGGATCCCCTAGAACCTGACTTACAGACAGTTGTGGTTGCCGTGTGGGTTCTGGGAACTGGATGTGGGTCCTCTTAAAGAGCAGAATGTAGTCCTTATTACTGAGTCAATTCTTGAGCTCTACATGTTATTTTCCAAAGAGCAAGCCAGTCTCATGCACCAAGGCTGCTTACACAGCGGGTAAATGGGACCTCGTGTTTCATTTCATGTGACCTCAGTTTCTTTCTGAAACTCCATAGGAACAAATTTGAGGGACATTATAGCTCTGCTAGGGACTCCACAGGACTTATGGAAATTATTTCACAAACTTAATCCTATTATTTGGCCTTGGGGAACATTTTGTAGCCTGGTCTTCAACAAAATTAATAACTAGTTTTGAAAAAGAATACACTAGTGGAAAGATGAGCTATTGACCAGCAGAAAATATTAGAGTCTATATTTAGGATATGCAAATAACATCTATAAATGAGTAAGAGATATCCAATTTAAAAATGGTACAATATGCTTGGAAAGATACCTCAACAAAGGACATTATCAAAATGTCCAATACACAGGGAGGGTATCATCAGTAACTAGGAAAACTGTATCACTTCAGATTCAGTAGAATGAGTTAAATAAAACAGACTAATAACAGCAAATGCTGGTGAGGCAGAGAAGTAGAGTTGAAAGGTCATCGCTGGTGAAAGGGAAAAGGCTCGATGTTTTCTAAGTCTGCAGTTTAGAAAAAAGTCAGACCTATGTACCTACTCTACAACCCAGAAACTTTATTCTGGGGTGTCTGAAACAGAGGAGAATATGTGTTGATAGCATAGCTACAGTCTCAGAGTATTTTTCATACTATCTCTAAAGTGAAAACAACCCAAATATCCCACAGTAGGATGACGAATAAGCAAATGGCATTGGATTTATACGAGGACAGGAATAGAAAAGAACAAGACGCTGGTAACGCACCGGGATGGGCGAACGCTGAGCTGGAGAAGTCAGACACATAGTGTGTACTGGACGATTCGTTTATACAAGTCCAGGAAAAGCAGGGCTGTGATGGCGGATATCAGATAGGTGGTCGCCCTGGACAGGTGGTGCTTGAAGGAAGAGTGAGGGAGCGATCTGGGTGTATGTATGAGAAAGAGAGAGAGAGGGAGAGAGAGAGAGAGAGAGAGAGAGGGAGAGAGAGAGAGAGAGAGGTTCTGCATTTTGATTGGGCCGGTGGTCACAAGGGTATGCCCATTTACTGCAGATATGAACAGTTTACTATAATACATTAGTTTCACCATGATAAAATAAATAAAATGGGCTTAAACTGCGTGACTGGTTTGATGGGGCTGGTCAAGGAAGACCTGCCTAAGGGGGTGATACTTCTGAAGACATGAAGGGGCTGGTTATGTACTCACTACAGGCAGCTTTACAGGAAGCCTTAAGGTAGGACAGAGCTTAGAATGTGTAACAGAGAACCGTTATGGAATGAAACTGTGACCCCCAAATTTATACGCTGCAGTGGTATTCCCCAGGACCTCAGAATGTGATCTTGTTAGGAAAGTGAGTCTTAGAGGGTGATTAAGTTAAAATGAAGTCATTTGAGTGCACCCTAAATCAACAGTACGGATGTCCTCCTAAGGGTGGATATATGGACACAGACAATCTACAGAGGGAGACGGCATGGACCCTGCAGGACTTCCATCCACACACCAAGGAGATAGGAGATCCTCCCTACCGCTCTCTAGAGCCAACTAATCCTGCTCACGTCATGACCTGAGACTTTGAGTCCCTAAAGGTCTAAGGAAGCAAACTTCCATTGCTTGTCAGGATCATTTTGTGTCCTGGCAAACTAAGATATGACCTTGTGGCTGAAGCCCAAATTGTCAGAATTGGGAATGATCCCACAAAGTCCCAGAGGCCACAGTAAGAAGGTTGGACTGTTTTCAAAGGGCAATTGCAAACACCTAGAGACTTCTTAGCAGGAGGGAAGCGTGGCTGGAATTTATGGGAAGTTACTTAAGAGGCTCTTTCAATGTTCCAGGAAAGAAAGAGAAGGCATGAGCTTGATGAGAGTGGTCACGGGCAAAGACAGTGCCGGTGAGTTCCAGACATTTTGGCAAAGGACCAGCAGGGCTTGTTGATGGATTAGAAGTGGGGGAAATGAAGAGGAGGAGGATGGAATCAGACCGATCCCTTTCCTCAGAGGACTCAAACTATCTGTACATTTGATGATCCCTGAGCTCCCTGACCCAGTGTCTTCGTCTGGGCCTTTCAATTACTGGCAACTTTCTTCCCCTCAGGCTAATGTGTGTGGCTCTACACTTTGAGGTCCTTGATCAAAAGCAACCTTCCCAGGGATTTTTATTTTTGGCTAAGACAGTGAGATCCGCCTCATTCTCTACTGCCTCAGCTGCTTCCTGGCCCTCCAGTGTCCCACTGGCATCCCCGTGTCAATCTTTGTGCCTTTAATTCTGTTCTCCTACTTGACTGCAAGGTCCTGAAGGGCAGGGATTTGCAGTGCTCCCTGTTGAGTCTCCAGATGGCACATAGTGAGACCACAATAAATACTCATTGAAAAAACAGCGCAAAAATGGTTTTGAAATCTTAAAGAACATTTGTCTAAAGGTCTTCAGCAGGAAAGGTACTTTTACGGTTTTAGGACGAATGAGACAGTCATATTGTAAGTGGAGCTTTGAAAAGCATGCAGTCTAGAATCCCAGGCATGGGCCCCAAAGTAGGGGAATGTTTTACTGTCCACACTTGCCTCACTCAAACACTGCATTTTAGAACGCAAGACTTTGAAAAGTGGCCCTTCCCCTAATTTCCCATAAGGCTCTGTTTTTTCTGTTTAGTGTTAATCAGCAGCTCCACCCTGCCAGGAGAATAGTCTCCACAAATCCTACATCTGCCTGGCAAGGGCCCAAGAGCAGGCTGAGGGTGGTAGCTAGTAAGATGGGCCCCAGGCATGATAAATATATTTGGTTCCCTGTCTGTTTTTCTTTCCACCAATCATGGTCCTGGGGCCCACACAAAAGAGGGCAGCTTCCCTTTATTTAATGCCTGCTCTGGATCTCACAGGCCCACATGCTGCCTGCCTTGCCGGAAACAGGGATATATTTAGAAAGCTACTTCTGGAAAACAACCTCCAGGGGCTCTGTCTTTGTGGAAGGCTAGCAGAGGAGTGGAGAGGCCTTTGCAATCACTTCTTTCTGTGGCCCCATTGCAAATGAGTCTCCACCAACCAAATGAGACTGGCCCTTATCGGCACAGGTGGAGGTCTAAAGAAGAGGTTGGTGACTTCTCTCCTGTAAAAATTCACATTTCATTCCACTGGCCCACTGCAATCATCTAGGCCACAGGGTGAGAAGACAGTGTGGTCTCTGCCTTTTGGATGAGCTGAAGAGACAGGATGCAGTTTTCTCGTTGACTTTTAATCTTCCAAGCAGTGAAAACTGAGACCACATAGACAGGATAGTGAGAGACAGAGGTATCCCAAGTCTTCACTGTCATTTCTGCTCCTATGCAAACCTCTCTAGTATGCGGCAGAAGCCTGAGGGGGCAGACTCCAGCATTTTTGTCCCATAGCCTGCTGTTCTTCATGTATAATGGGAGTTTAATATTGAATGGGTTACAATATCCCACTAGCTCACACTGTTTGGGAAAGTGTGACCTTAGAGGTCAAGTTGGGAGGTGTGTCCATATGCTAGAGTAACAGGTAAGGTCTCAGGTCCCCATCACCGAATCCATCTCCAGTCACGTCATAATGACGAAGGTTCCCTTTGGGTAGTGTTAGTTCTTTCCTTGGCACAGGACACGTTTCACAGCAGATGGAAGATGCCCACAGGACTGGGATGGAAAGGAGGCAGAAGACAGGGCATCACTCAGCCCTGGTGGAGTCTGAAAGCCATGGGTACCACTGTTTCCTACCTCCCTCCTCCATACAGCTTTGCCAGCATTAGCTCATTTGTTCTCAGTAATTCCACGAGGCAGGTCCACACGCATGCCCATTTTACACACAGGCACACTAAAGAACAGACAGGTGAAGCACCTACTTATAGTTCACACAGCTAGGATGTAGTTCTGCTTCAGAAACCACAGCACAGTCCATGCGTTGCTTGTGAACTTTGAAGGTAATCTCTAAGCCACAGTCACCTGGTTAAAACTAGTGTTAACCATGTTTCAAAAAGGAGTCAGTCTGAAAGCATCACAGAAAGCTGCTTTGTTTGCTATTTTGAGATTAATCACCTTGGCTGAGTTGGTGCTGCAGGCCAGAAAGGGACTGGGAGGTCCTCACCTGTGAGTCAGCACTATTTCATAGCTGACGGACTGTCCTCACACCTACCAGATAGGCCATTCCTCCTCTTCAGCTTTGCAAAGGCCAGACAGCTGTACAAAATATCTTTGGCACCACTTCTTTCAAATCCACCTCAGATGCACACACTTCTGACTTATCAAGGGCTTCCCAATGCCATGGTGAACACCTGAGGTACCACCCTGGTGACCTGGTACCACTTCAGGTTCAAAGAGGAGACTGACATGGAGAAGTGTACTGGTCTTCGTCCTTAGAGAAGAGCCTTCCTCACACAGACAGCACTGTGGTAGTCTTGGCATCTGTCCTTCCCTTCCTGTGCGCTCATTGGTTCTGTTGCTGTGATAAAACACTAACCAAAAGCACCGTGGGGAAGGAAGGCTTTATTTCATCTTAAGCTTCCAGGCAACAGTCCTGTCTCTGAGGGAAGTCAGGGCAGGTGCTCAAGGCAGGAACCTTGAGGCAGGAGCTGAAGCAGACACTATGGAGGAGTCCTGCTTACTGGCTTGCTCAGCCTGCTTTCTTGTAATAAATAATCTTGGCCTACTTGCCCAGGGGTGGCACTTTCTACACAGGGGCAGGGCCTTCCCATATCAAGTCATTAAACAAGAAAATGTCTCACAGACTTGCTTACAGGCCAATCTGATGGAAGCTGTCTTAGTTAGAGTTTTGCTGCTGTGAATAGACACCATGACCAAGGCAACTCTTACAAAAATAACATTTAGTTGGGGCTGGCTTACAGGTTCAGAGATTCAGTCCATTATCATCAAGGCAGAAACATGGCAGTGTCCAGGCAGGCATGGTGCAGGCAGAGCTGAGAACTCAACATCTTCATCTGAAGGCTGCTAGCAGAATACTGACTTCCAGTAAGCCAGGGCGAGGGTCTTAAGCCCACGCCCACAGTAACACACCTATTCCAACAAGGCCACACCTCCTAAAAGTGTCACTACCTGGGCCAAGCATATATAAACCATCACAGAAGCAATTCCTCGATTGAGGTTTGCCTCTTCCCTGGTGACTTTTAGTTTGTGACAAGTTGACAAAAACCAAACCAGCACACCCTGTGTCTCAGCCAGTGGCTCAGGGTAGGACAAAGCCTGTGTCAACTCCACTGGTTAGATCTGACTCAGGTAAATCAACCAGTGTTGGCTCTCAATAGCACCATGATTGACACAGAAAAGGGCATTTACTTTATGGTAGTGCAGAATAACACTTATCAACGTAGCTTCATATTTGGGAAAAGAAAATTTTCTGCTGTGCTGTTTAATGCAGGGTACAGACATGAGGGCTGGGACTTCTGCAGCCATTTGGTAGAAAGAAGAAAGCCCGTGTTTAAGGGAACACAGTTCTGTACATTGCGGAGGGAGGAGCTGACATGTCAATCATCCCTGGACTTGCTGTAATCAATACATTTCCTGTTGTCTTGAAACAGTTACTGAGTTGGGTTTTCTGCTGCTTTTAGCCAAAGCATCTGAACTGATAACCACTGCTCAGACTAGAAGAAACAACAGTGTATACGAACATGTGTTTACAGCTTGGATAGTGTGTTTGTGATTCAGCCGTATAAACGTGCCCACTTTACAAGTCTCAGCTCAGGAGTCACCTCTTCTGGCTGACACTCTTGTTTGTTCATTTGCTCAACAAATAGAGACACTGCATCTACTATATACCAGTCCTATTCTGAGTGCTGAGGTTTCAGGAATGAATAAAACATGATTTCTGCCCTTGAAGAGTCGAATGGAGAAATAATACAAATAAATCAACAAGCGGAAGCCAGGGGTGGGAGTTAAGGACTGTGGGCTGAGAACTAGGTTTTATTGGGACAAAAAAGATGAGATTCTAAGCCAGACACAAAGATAGGCATGGGGAGGGGGGATTGGAAAAGACTGTGGGCAAGATGACATTTAAAATTCTGAAAGTTTTGCCCACACCAGGGTGTTTACCTTGAGGAGTATGTAGGACAATGTCTTGAGATATTTTTGGTTGTCATGAGTCGGAGGAGGAGCTACTAGCAGCTATCAGGTAGAGCCAGGGATACTATCCAACACTCCTGCACAAGAGAACAACTCAGCCCCAAGTCTTAGCCTCAGATGAAGCCAGCAGGAAGACATGCTCGATACAGAGTGATAAGCACGTGAAAATACAGAGAGCAAAGAAACCACAGGACACAGCTTGGGGAAGGGTTCCAGCTGATGCTGGCTCAGCCACAGCATTAAGTCTTGAGCTGCTGGGAACTTAGACCATCACTCAGTCAGTGGTGATGAACAATGGTGACTGTACTGCCAGTAGCTGTGGGACATTCAGGGAAGATCAGACTTCTGCAGGATCCTCTCCTACCCCACCCAAGTTCATTGTCAAATCTGTACCTTTCTCAACCACTAATCACAACCTGGGATAGATCCCAGAATTGATTTGTCATCCCCTCCCAGAGCCTCACTCAGGAAGGAGACACTCATGCTGGTGGAAAAGGTAAAATCATGCAGCCTTAATAAGCCTTTGAAAAATCCCTTAAATAACCCATGCAGGACTGCATACACGGCCTTGTGCATAGTCTTATAGAAAGGGGGAAAAAGAAATTTATATATACAAGATGAGCAGAATATACATAAAAGAAAAGTTCTTAGCAGTAGGTTAACTTTTTAGTTTTCTTTGAGGGTCATGTTGTTGATCCTGAATCAGTTAAAAGCACACAGGCTACGATGGTTTTACCATACTCAATATGTATGATGCAAGCGTAGTGGTACAAGCCTTTAATCCCAGCACTTGAGATGCAGAAGCAGGCAGATCTCTGTGAGCTGGAGGGTCAGCACAGTGAGCTCCAGAATAGCCAGGGCTGCATTAGACCTTGTTTGTCTCTCCTCCACAAAAATATGATGGACAACGGAAGGGATAGTGAAACCCTAGGATTGTTCTCATGTGAACACCAACAGACATTGGTTCCCCAAAGACTTAGGGAGCCACAACTAGGCCAAAGGGCACATAGGCGTAGAATAAACTAGAAGACTTGGCTTGCTTCCCAGGACAAGAGGGTCTAGGGGCTAGGCATATCTCCAGCTGCCAGCCTCAGAGATCATCTTTCTAGAAACACTCATCCACAGGTGAAACAGGAGCTTTATCTAAAGATACCCAATCATTGGTCTATAAAGCCAAACTCCTTTCCTCAAACTCACTACAACTCTGCAGGGCCATCTATGCTCCAAGGGAAGTCATCTGAAATCTCATAGTATTTATACACCACGGTCTGGCTTCAAACTTTTCCCATTCCTGCTTTCTTCCCTTTGACAACAGGTATTTATACAAAGATAATACTGCCTTTGGGGCTACTCCAAGGCCAACAGGCAGTGGAGTCTGAGAGTCTGAGAGAAGCTTTGACAGCTGGGCAGGAACCCAGGATAAGTGAAGGAAGACCTAGAGCACAAGGAAGCTGATGGAATGAGCAGGTGGATAGCACCTGAGTGGTCCTGGCAGGAGGAAGGCTTGTCACTTGTCGGTGGGAAGCTGTCTTCATGGAGCCTGCAGAGTAGAGTCACTGCCTCGCAACCATACCGTCAAGAATCACATCTTCTACCCACATCCTCACACCTTGCTAAGTGCCTTCCAGCTTGGTACGGTCAATATCTTCTTAGTTAGCCACCAGCTTGATGAGATGGCTGTGCCTATAGCCCCTTTACCATCAAGCACCTCAACCTCTGCCTTGGGGTCTCCTAGGGAGCCTGAGTCCCTAATATCAGATATCCCCTTCAGACTGCAAGCCCTTATAAAATACAGTGTTTTGCAAATGAGCTTAAGGCAATACTTCAAATTAAAGTCATTACAGTGTAAATTAGTTGGCAGAATTGGGAAGAAGTTAAGTGCTGTGCTGGGGACTATGTGGGAAAGTTCTGGGTGGGATAGGGATCCACACAAGAGAAGTTAGCTAAGGGAGTCGTGCTGGGGACTATGTGGGAAAGTTCTGGGTGGGATAGGGATCCGCACAAGAGAAGTTAGCTAAGGGAGTCATGCTGGGGACTATGTGGGAAAGTTCTGGGTGGGATAGGGATCCGCACAAGAGAAGTTAGCTAAGGGAGCAACACGCAGGTTGCTTCTGGAATGAAGGATCTGTTCATTCAGAGGAAAGGGCAAACTCCAAATCTAGCTCTTTGCTTCCCAGTGAGGTCAAAAGCTAATTGAACCCTCAGTAGGAACCTCTCCAACACTGCAGGGCATGTCTGTGATCTGCCTTGGTCTCTATTAAAGCCAGAAGATGCTGGGAGAGAGGGAGGGAGTTAGGGGCCAGAATGCTTTGTATTCATAACAGGATGACCTAGAAAACCCCAAAGTTGCTATGTCCCACTGCATACAGTCATGGAAGCTTTCCATACTTTATCTCCTTCATATTTTATCCCCCTCTATGTGGATGGAATCTATCCAAATAACTATTCCAATTCTTGGCCTTTTAGGAACCACTGTTCACCTGTGACAAAGGGAGCTGGCAATCCTGTCGGGACATGGCTACTCATGTAAATACCCATTACATGAGACAAAATGTTTCCAGGCTTCATGAGCTGGAGACTGAGCTCTGAGCTTTGGGTCATCCTCTATCTATATAATAGTTAATTTTCATTGTCGTATTGAG
The DNA here is from genome assembly GCF_004785775.1 of Grammomys surdaster. Lineage (NCBI taxonomy): Eukaryota > Metazoa > Chordata > Mammalia > Rodentia > Muridae > Grammomys > Grammomys surdaster. The sequence continues at coordinate 8,390,099 of NW_021604618.1, forward strand.
TGGATTTAGAATCATCATTGAAACATGATTCCTAGTGTGTCTGTGAGAGTGTCTCCAGAAAGATCTAACTGAGCAGGGAAAACCTACCCTGAGTATGGGTGGTGCCATCTTGGGGTCCCAGAAGGCATAAAAAGGAGAAAGTGCATTAGGCATTCATGTCTCTCTGTTCTTGATAAAGACACAATGCGTCCAGCTGCTACGCCCTCTTGCCACCACACCTTCACTGCTATTAAGAACTATATATATCCTCAGAGCGGAAGCTGAAGTAAATGCTTCCTTCTTTAAGTTGCTTTTGTCAGAGCAATGAGAAATGTAGCTAATACACAAACCTGGAAACTCAAGGGGAGCCATTGTCGTGATAAACCTGAGTGGTCTTCAGATCTCTGGACCGGGTTTGCATGTGGAATGCGGAAGAGTTTGGAATTTCAGACTAGAAAAGCCCTAGGATGCTGTAAGCAGAACTTAATGGGCCAGCCTGGTGGGACTGTGGGGGGTCAGGTGCCCAGAGAAACATGAAGTGGATGTCATGGCTCATGTAGTCTCAGAGGACAAGGACTCCACTGGGAACTAGGCTAGGGGCTGTTTATAGCCATTCTGGCAAAGAATCTGGCTGAATTCTTCCCATGTTCTGAAAACTTGAGTGAGGCTGACTTCAGAAATAATGGACCTTAGTATTGGGTGGAGGAATCTGAAGACAAGATGCTCTCCAGGCTGTCATGGTTACCGTTCACGGCTTTGATGTAATTCTCCAGTGAGAGACAACAACAAATGGAGTGAAAAAAAAATGTATGAAAAGTGTGAATTTGGAGATGCAGATGAGGGGTGTGGCAGCAGTTTGTTGAAGGGATTAGCCCCATTAAAAAAAGTGCTCTGAGCTGAGGCAAGAAGAAAGGAATCCTGAGGACAAGACTCCCACTTACAGGCTCTAACTCCTGAAAATGCTAATTCATCCCAAAGGAGAGGGGCTCAACTAAAAATGTTGCAGAAGCCTCACACTTGAAAACAATTGCCTAGGAGGGTGTTTCCTCAGTCTCAGCCACCAAGGCAACAGTGACTGCTACAGCTGTGGTCTGTCAAAGCATTTTCTTGAAACATGCCTCTGGAATAAGGTCTGGTGACTGTGACATGGCCTCTTCTGATAGGTGCCCAGGGATCAGTCACATTTATGAAGATTTTCAAATCTATTGCTTACCTCCTAAGCTGTGAATTTGTTGGTCTGCTCCAGGAATGCTCACCACACAAAATGGCCCTTGGCTTATGTCTCAGTAAGGCCAATATGAGTTGATAGTATACCAATTTTATAAAGCATTTAATAAATCTGGCCTCTCAAAATTATAGCCTAACCCAGTCTACCTTAAACATGCTCAGAACAGTTATACTAGCCTACAGATGGCCAAAACCATGCAACAGGAAGACTGTTTAGAAAGAAGTTGACCATTTCATGGATATTTACTGAGCACGAAAGCACAAAACATAATATACCCAAAAGACTGGCAACAGGGGGCATCCTAGAGTATGCTTACTCAGATCATGTGCTATCTAAAAGTGGTTCAGCGAATTGGTGGGGAACATCAGACCATGCATCATGAGCCTAGGAAAAGATCAACATTCAAAATCTGAAATACAGGTTCTTCTGAGTACACACTGCTTTATGAGCACCAGGAAGTAAAATGTCACAAGTAAAGCTCTACAGTTCTATGGATTCAGGGGAAGAATTTGAGAGAAACTCAAAGGAACCAGCTTATAGTGAGGGACAGGCAGACGGATAGGGGAAGGAGCCACAGACAGATAATAAAGATGGCAAAGTCTAGCTCCTTCTTCACCTTCCTTATCTGAGCAGCTTGAGATAATGGCCTGGAAGGCTTTTTTCTCCCACAGATAGGACACACTGGCCAGCAGATGGTTTTAGCGAGTTCAAAGCTAGACCAGGACAGGGCTGCCCAAACTTTAGGCCTATCAGCTTCCTTGCCTTTGTTTAAACTGACCAAATTAAGAGAAGAAGATCCCAATTCTAGCCATCAAAGACTCTTTAAAAAAATCCCCAGGCCTCAAGGAGGACCTGGAAGTTCTTTTCCTGAGTTCCTCTCCCATTCTGCTTTGCAGGGGCTCTTTCTCTGTGTGCCTTGCCACAGAAGTAGGTTTTCATTGGTTGATTCTGCCTGCTGTGTCTTGAGATTTTCCCTGCTGTTACCTGTTGTGGTTAAAATTTTTTTCTTGCTTTTTAACCCCTTAACTGGCAGAGAAAACAAACCCAATCCAGACTCCCCAGTTGATAACAATGACATTATTTTTCAGAGCTTAATATTCATTCTCAAAGCTGTGGTTCTAACAACCATTTCAGAGGCTCCCCCATGGTCAATGCTTAGAACTGTTTCCATTTCTGTCATATTTTCTTTAAACTCCCAGGAACACATCATATGGTTTCAGGGATAAGAAAAGACAATATTCTTTAAGGGTAGTCCCTGGTAGGTCAACCATGTTCCAGTGAATGGCCTCACATTCACAACTATATGGGTGCTAGCCTCATACCCACAACTATATGGGTGGTACAAATTGGATTGGAACAAGAAGTTAGGTGGGGTTGGGGAATAGGGGGGCAGATCCTGGAGGATTTAGGGGGAAGAGTGGGGTTTAACATGATCAAAAGTGACATCAGGGCTTGCCGTGTACCTCAGTGGTAGAATCGTTGCCTAGCTAGCATGCAGGAAGCTCTGGGTTACTTATCCAGCATTGCCAAGCAAAGAAACATGCATCCTCCCAAAGAGACAAAATAACCAGCTGAGTAGGTGCATTTTAAATGCTGGGGTTGGTCTGAATGTTCCCAGACCTCTAGAAGCAAAGGCTGTCCCATATGCACACACTGGGGTAAGTGATTTGGGTATATGGGAAGAAGTCATTTCAGTACTATTCTGCCCAAGAATCATGGTGGGACATTTCTTTTTTTTTATTCATGGATTCATTATTTTCTACATGATTTTCATTCAAAAATAACATTTTGTTATTTTAAGATAAGCTTTAAAAGTGATTTTTAAAAAAATATGTGTAAAAAATTATATGTCTATGTGTCTCTGTGTTAGGTCTGTCATGGGAATGCGTGTGTCTTAGGAGAGCAGAAGATGGTGTTAGACACTGTGGAGCTGTAGGCACAGGTGGTAGTGATTCATCCTGTGTGGGTGTTGAGAACCAGTCCCCATCCTCTGCAAAAGCAATACACACTGCAGACTCCTGGACCATCTCTCTAACTCGAAAAAAAATCAACATTTTAAGTAAAATTTATACTTAGAAATCTAGAGAGATGGTCAGCAGATAAGAGGGCTTGCTGCTCTTGCAGAGGACCAGAGTTCAGTCCCAGTACCCACATGGGGTGGCTCGTAATGGCCTATGACTCTAGGTCCACTGACCCTAATGCCCTCTTCTTGCTTCCATGGGCAGCAGCACACACAAACGTGAGTGCACACAAATATACATGCACACATACAAATGAATAAGCACTAAAGATAAATCATCTTAAAAAGGAACTAGATGCCAAGTGGTGGTGGCACATGCCTTTAATTCCAGCACTTGGGAGGCAGAGGCAGGTGGATTTCTGAGTTTGAGGCCAGCCTGGTCTACAGAGTGAGTTCCAGGACAGACAGGGCTACACAGAGAAACCCTGTCTTGAAAAACAAAAAAAAAAAACAACAAAAAAAGGAACTAGACATGACCATATGCACCTGTAACCCCAGGGCAAGGGATAGGCGATATGGCGACTCTCGGATGATCAAGGCTTGCTGGGTAGGTGGCAGATGACTGAGGCATGCTGGGTAGCCAGCCTAATAGGAAACCAGTGAGCTCCAAATGAGAGGCTCTGCCCTGGAGGAAGGGTGGGTGTAGGGTGGAGAGTGCTATTGGAAGATATCTGAGATCCTTCGGTGGCCTCTACACAGGTATAAGTGGGTACAAGGGCCTATGAACACAGGTACACACACACACACACACACACACACACACACACACACAGAGAGAGAGAGAGAGAGAGAGAGAGAGAGAGAGAGAGAGAGAGAAATGTGCACACCTACAAAAGACAATTTTTTTTTATTTTAGAAGTTATTTTTTCCTTTTCTACATTTAGTTTCATACTCTGTTTTCTACCTACCTTATGCATTGAAGGAAATAAGTTCAAAGCAAAAAATGGTTCAATGATCCACTCTGCCTGTTAAAAGTGATCAGTTTAGAGCATCTTTTACAACATAATCCATCCTTTTAGCATGAGTGTGTTCTCTTAGGAAATGGTTACTAAGTAGGTCACGCCACTGAGCGACCTGGCTGATGGACTGACTGAACAGGAAATTCGGAATTGTTGCTGCAAAACATGGCAGTTCCAAACTCTTGCAGGGGTCTCTCTCTTCAGATATAATAGCCCTTGCTATATGGGAAATTTTCCCTTCAATGTTTATTATTAAATTGTTTTCATAGAATATATTTTATTCATATTTTCCCCCTTGGACCTCCTCCCAGATGCTACCTACTTCCTTATCCATCCAACTTCATTCTCTCTATTCCTCCCTCCTACCTCCCACTCTCCTTCCCTCCCTTCTCCTCTCTCGAAAAACAAACAAAACCCTCACCAAGAATAAAAACAAACAAAAGCCAATACAACAAAAATCACCAAAATAAAACAAAAAGCAAACATAAAAACCATGGCATCCACACATATGCAGCAGATGTGCAGATTGATCCCCCAACAACTGGAGCAGGGGGCTGCCTGTGACTCTGTTGCCTGCCTGTAGATTCTGTCTTAGCCACAGTGGGCTGCCTTGTCTGGCCTCAGTGGGAGAGGATGTGCCTAGTCTTGCAGTGACTTGATGTGCCAGGGTAGGTTGGTACCCAGAGGCCCTCCCCCTTCTCAGAGAGGAAGGAAAGGGGGAGGGGTTGTTGAGTGGGGAGGGAACCGGGAGGAGGGGGTCTGTGATCAGGATGTAAAGTGAATAAATAAATTAATTAATGAAAAAAAATCATGGCGTCAATTTTGTGGCTACTCCTCCTCCTAGGCATGAGGTCTGCCTGGGGTGTGATTGGTATACCCAGTCGTTGAAGAAAGCTTGTTTTCCCTTTCCTGGAAGGTATCAATTGCAAATAGCTTCTTTATTGGGGGTGGGACTGTGTCTACTTGCCCTTCTCAGGACTGAGATTCATCTGGCTCTGTCGTAGGTCTATGCATGCTGTTGTCTCATGTTGGGCTCTATGTAGATCAGTCCTGTTGGGGGGAAGACACTGTTTCCTAGGAACCATCTTCCAATTCTAGCTCTTATAGTCCTACCTCCTCTTCCGGATAGACTGCTAAGCTCTGAGTGGAGGGAGTTGATAAAGACATTCTATTTAGGGCTGAGTGCTCCAAAGACTCTCACTCTCTGCACACTGCTCAGCTGTGGGTCTCTGTGTTGATTATCATTTACTTCAAGAAGAAATTTCTCTGTTGTAGGTTGAGGGATGCTATGATCTGCATCTTAGCCTAGTGTGGCTCCTGTTGGTCCCTAGTAGAGAATGGTTCTGAGGGTCAGCAGGAGTGGCAAATGAATGGAAATGTCCTTAAAGGAAGGACTTAACGGGGCAGTGAGGCAGAGCCAGAGGGGCCCTGGGTCCAAACGAAGAGGCCAGGCGCCTAGAGGACGGAGGTGAGTTGGAAGAAGGCTATGAGAATTTTGAAACAACCTAGGCTGTTTTCCATTCTATGGCTAAGATTTGCTTGTGTAGCACAGTTCACCTGCTTATTTGTATATTTTTGCATTTATTTTTATACGCAGGCTTTTCCTTTGGGATTCTAAAGTAGTTAACGTTTAATTCAAAATTAAATCAATCTCCCTGGTTTTTTGTTTCCACAGCATCATGTTTTCTTAACCTGGCAGAAAAGATTGAATGTTTTGGCCTAGTTTGAGATTGCTAGACCTTGGAGGCAGACTGGCACATGTCCAAGCAAGTGACAGGTTCACTGCTGGGCTAATGGATTCTTTTGCCAGGAGTGCTTTGACATTTTTGGAAAATAAATGCATTGTTTAAAACTATTACTCACTTCTTTCTCTTCTTTCTTTGCTGATCTTTTTATTTATATGTAAGTTTTCTACATAAGGATTCCTCCGAGACCTGCATCTGGTCTCCCACAGAAGTTTAGAAATACAGGACATGTCTTATGTAAGATCAGCTAAATAGCAAGGAAGAAGCCATGTTGCATGCCGGTTAAGAGCATGACCCCAGAAGGCGGACAAACTATAGAACTAGTCGGAGCTCTAGTTTCCTCTTCTGTGCAAGGGTATCATGACTGGAAACCATGAAAATTCAACTAGTTATCACACATGAAGTGAGCAGAATAGGATTGGTCTGTACTGTGCAGGCGAGAAAGGTTAACTACTTTTCATGGCTAAAGGCTCAAGAAGAGACAAGAGAGATAGTCCTTAGTCTACGGCTAAAGTCTTACAATTGTCTCCTCTGCGAGCATTTTTCCTAAATAAACTTACAATATTTTTTAAGATGACATATATTTCTCAAAGAAAAGTATACACACACATGTATAAACATATACACACATGTGTGCATGTTCACACATGTAGCCAGTCTTTGGCTATATTGTGGGTTCTTTCTTCCACTCTTCTCCACACTTTTTCTTCCACCCTTCCAACTCCCTAACACTGGATAAGAGAGAAAAAATGAAAGAGGGGACAGGAAAGAGATCCATGAATAAAGTCGGGGTCAGAAAGGGGGTGACATTATCATTAGATAACTTCCTGCCGATTAGGTCGTTGAGTTCCTTGGGGCAAATTCGATCTTCACTGTCAGGATATCTAATTTCTTCTTGTTTCTCCTTTGTGCATAACTACTTAAAAAGCCACAAACAAAAACAACCAACAACCAACAACACACCATGCACCTCAGGGCCCTAGAATTTATATACCCTCTGAAAAGTCTCCAGAATTCCAAATGTCACACAATCACAGAGCTATCTGCAGCTGGCAAAATCATGCCTCTGTTAGAGCATGAAGCTAATCATAGTTGCTGTGGACAACCTGTGGCAGCTCCATATCCCACACCTGGGATTAAAACAAAAACACACTCATAATATTTTTGTGTTCTTTAAAGAAGACAAAATTTCAAAATTGTCACTACATGCCCAGGTTCATACACATCTGTGAAATATGAGCAATCTATTACCCTAGGTAGCTTACTGACCTGACCTAAAGTAACAGGTAGATGCTGAAAGTTATGCTACATGGCCAAACATATGCTGTGTTATTTTAAAACTATTGGGAGACCTCTGGTCTATTTCCCCATAACTATAAAAGTGTTTCTGCCCAGACTCTTACAAGAAAGTTATTAATGCTTGTTTTGACTGAAGAAAACCAAGCAAGCTTCTAGTGATGATGCTCTTGGCCTCTTGACAGGAATGCAAGGTTGCAAACCTAAAACTTATGCTGACTTTTGTAAAGCCAGTGCTCT
>NW_021604618.1:8397575-8407823 GCF_004785775.1 Grammomys surdaster
GTTCCAATGTATGTGCATGTCTGTGGAGGTCCAAGGTTGATGTGGGGAAGTTTTCTTTATTACTTTTCTACCTTATTCATTGACACATGAACTCAGTCAAATCCAGAGCTCACTGACATTGTAAGTCTTGCTTAGTTAGCTTGCTTTGGGGATCCATTGTTTCTGCCTTCTGTATCACAGACAAACTGTCATGCCTACCTGGCATATACATGGGTTCTGGAGTTTTGGGATCCCATCTTCCCAGCTGTGTAGCAAGTACTTTAACTGCTGAGCCATTTCTCCGGTTACTTCACTTTATTTTTGAGGCAGAGTCTCTCACTGAACTTGCAGTGTATCTTTTCTAGGTTTGCTGGCCAGTGACCTCCAGGGCTCAGGTCAGCATTTGCAGCCATGTTCAACTTTAACATAGGTGTTTGAGGATCCAAACTCAAGTGAGAGACAGCAGACACACTCACTCAGTGAGCCATCCCCCTAGCCCAGAATTATTTCTTATAAGGAGAAAAATGTCTCTTTATGAGAATTCAACAGAAAAGCAAAGATGTAACATCATAACATGTGGTCGGGGTGTCTAGAGTTTTGTAAAATGAAAATCTCGAGCAAAGAAATAAATAATCCGTGTCACTGTAGAGAAAGGATGAGTGGGCCAGGGTTGTCACTCAGCGATGGATGCTTGCCGAGTGAGTGCAAGCCCCTGTGCTCAGTGCTCAGCACTTGAGAAAAGACATGAACATCTGTATCAACACCACATTAGAGTTCAATCAAGCCAGATCATCAGAGATTCAAATTACCTGTTTTAAATCAGACCATTTAAAAAGCCCATTTTAAGGGCTTATACCAAACAATGATGAATCTCAAAAGGGAAAGCTTCAAATCAGCATAACATATTTTTTAAAAATATCAAGTATTACTCTTGTTATAGTAATACAATATTACTCCTGTTATAGAAAACAATTTGTAATTAAAGAACTATTTAGGGAATGAGAAAGAAGTGTGTGTCTGTATTTAAATAAAACTGCAATTACATCAAGAATCTTCGAAACTGTGAGGTAGGGAGAGGAGCGGCGTGCATCTCCACCTCCAGTGTGGAATCAGTCACATGAGCTCCTGGGTGCAACTCTAAGTGCAGGATGTCTCCATCTTGAGGGCTGGCCCAGGATTGATCCTCCACCTCTGGAGAAACCCGACAGGACACAGAGGAGTGGCTGCGGTCTGGACTCATCTCTCAGCCCAGGCTTGTGCTTTGTTACACGGAATCAGCTCTCACTGTTTGACATCTGATTGTTACTATGGCTCACTAAGGAGTTATGAAATCAGGAACAAGTGCAAATCTTCAAAACTGTTACAGATTAAAAGCAGCCAGGATTCCACAAACTCTAATGCATTGCTACAGTTCTGACCATGTTTCTACCGGTAAGGGGGACGGGATTAAGACCATTTACAATCTCCCTTGAATTGCATGTAATACACCGCAGAATAGCACAATTTAGAAAGCACAATCACTCTCACGTGTTGCAAAAGCTACTTTGTAAAAAAGAGGAAAACAAACAACAACCATCCCCCCCCTCGACTTCTTCCCTCCCCAAACACCACCACCACCACATAAAAAACATTGCTGGGCATCTCGAGATGTCAAAACAAGTAATAAACTGAAATACTATGTAATGCCGTGTCCTCTGGCTTTCTCAGGGAAGCTTTTGTCCACCCCAGTCCACCACACACTTACGTCGTATCCGCTGTTCCGGATTCCACGACGAGGTCTCTCGCGTGTGACCAGAAGATCCATCTCAGTTTCTCCGGGACTCGGGCTATTCAGAGACTGCCGGCTTCGGTAGACAGAGTTCTTCATCTGTTGCCTGAAGGAAATCCAACAACTGTTATGATGCAGCAAATGTCCTGACAGATGGAATTCTCCACCGATCCAAACCTACAGGCAACCAGTAGAGGGTTTGGATTGGCCTCAGCAACCAGTAGAGTGTTTGAATTGGCCTTGGAATCTCCTCAGAACTAATGGTACTTGGTTCTTGGCCGGCAGCGTGGAACAAGGCACCCCGCCCTCCTGAGCCACCCCAGATGCTATGACTATCTGGCTGAATTACGTGTTTTTTCATATCAAATTAGGCAACTACAATCAATTGGAGCAGTGAAACCTCATCTAAAATTCTGCTGATGGCAAGGCCAGGGGTTCTTTGTTGACCCTCGAGGACAGCTAACACTGCGGAACAAACTTGCCTTTGCTGACTTTGCTGACTCAGCAGTCTCTTGTTCTTTTCCATCTTTTAGATTTCAGGCATGGACTCCTACAATGTGTTAGTAAATAAAGCCTGTAGAGAATGGGCCACGTTTGATGCTGTGATCATTGACTGATTTCTTTTCTACAATTACCAAGTAGATTCTCTTTTTAGCAAAGACCATAAGCCTGGAGGCAACTTGGGGCCCACCACCCAGTCACCAATTTTTACTTTTTTTAAAAAAATTATTTATTTATTTATATATCACCAAGTGCCTAGCCTGTGCTAAGTACCTGGGAGCTGAGCATCCATGGCCCTGGTAATCCCACTATTTACATCCTAATGGGAGAGACAACTGGCAGGCTAACTTCAAAGTGATTAGTGTTATTAAGAAAAAGAAGGAATATTGGGAATGTGGTTCACTCAGTAAAATGTTTGTCTTGCATATATGAAGACTTGTGTTCAAGTACCAGAATATACATAATAATGATAATAATCATAAAATTAATAATAATAGTAATAACTAATAATAATGCCACTCATGGTAGTGCACACTTGTAATACCATATCAGGAGACAGGAGTCTCTCTGGGGTTCACTGCCTAACCAACCTAGCCTGCCTGACAAGTTCCACGGCAATGAGAGACCTTGTCTCAACAAATGGTGGGTGAATACTGAAGGACGATACCCAGGGCACACAATGTACATTCGTGTAAATGCACAGGCACACACATACAAATGCACATGCACACACATGCAAATGAACACACACACACACACACACACACACACATAAAAATAAGAAGCTAAGACAGAGAATAACTAGAATGGTCAGAGAAGGATTCTCTAAGGAAGCAGCAGCCTTTTAGTTGAGTTCTAAGAAATGCAGCCTCTGAAGTGAGCACCAAACCCAGGTAGCAGTAGCTCATTCAAGGTGTCAGCTCAGCTACTTCTCATACATTCACACATTTGCCACTGTCTTGTTTCTGCTTGTCACTGGAGGAATCTATCTACAGAGGGGGACAGAAACAGCCACATGAAGAGAATGTGGTCATGCTTGTTTCTGCCCCCACCACAAGTGGCAATGTTTATCAGCTGGAGTGAGACTCATTAAAGACAGACGACTTCGATGGGATTCTGCAGAGTAACAGGGATGAAAATTCCCCTTCATTCAACAGCAAAATGACTTCTGCCTCCAGTCCATCTTCAGAGAACTCTTAAGTACAACCTAGTGCATGTTTCAGTTCAAGGATTCTAGGTTTTCGTAGCTGGGAGTAAAGACATGGTGCTATTTATTCCCAGTAGCTGTGAAAAGCCAGAGACTGAGCACACACACACACACACATTGCTTTATGAACACAATAAGGTGGTGACAGAATTAAGTCATATACAATCCAACAAGAACTTCAAGGCTCTGCCCTAACACTTAGCCATGAATACAACAGACATGCCTAGATCTCCTCTATCATGAGGAACCACGCTTATTTGAAGAGAATCTGTTTGTTCTTTTTGCCTTCTTGGTCCCATGATACTTACCCTTGTGGGCACATGCATGACTTAAGTTGGGTCCAGTGAGACTGAGTCTCAAGGCTATGGCCAAAGCAACTAGGAAAGAGGGAATTTTTTGGATTTGAGGGGCATGTGCTTAGGGTTTCTGACACCTGGGGTTTCTGATAGCTGGTTTTTGTCATCATGAGGTTTTAGCCTGCCTTCAAATGAAGCTTGGAAAAAAGTGAAGAGAAAGCAAAGACAAAACCAGTATGGTCCCCTTGATTGAGCCAGACTAAAGCTTTGGCCTTGACTAATGCTAGGCAATCCAGTCCCTTTAGTTTAACCAGGTTGTTCTGGATTTCCAGTTTGCAACCAAAAGAATCCTGGCTAATATGGCAGCTTACAACCTCCCATTATAAACAGTACCCTCCAGTTATCTGCAACTAGGGGCTTCCTTTAGGAAAGAAGCCTGGGTCCAGCAGGCTTATGAGACAGAATATGTTCAGAATGACTCATACTTTAAAGGAGATTCCAAAGAATTTGCATCTTTGACTTAATGACAACTATGTTTTTGGAAAAAAGAAATCACATCTCATAGCTACCCGGTCACTGTCAGTTAGCCCATTAAGAAAAGCTTTTCTAATATGATGGTGGCAGAATAAGCTGGCAGACTGGCAGTGGGTTATTTCATAAGTATTAGACATAGACTAGTGAGGAACGTGGTTATGTTAGAAGCTTTGACACTGGAGCGCTTACTGCTTTATTCTTCCTTCAGAGAAAACAATGCATTATCATGGCTAGCCTTTTTTGTCAGTGCTGGGAATTGAACCCAGGGCCTTGTGCATACCAGACAAGTGTTATCCTACGTTTGAGCTACCTCCTTAGCTCAAGATGTACATCTGAAAGATTTATTTAGCATGTTTCAACAACCAGACTTCCACTGTGGGTGTGTGCCCGGTGTAGGACTCTCCACTTGGCAATAAATCAGACTGTCATGTAAAGGGATACTTATTTATCAGCTGATGCCACTAGGCACACTTGTTCTTGTTTTGCAATAATTTATAACATGTCAATTTGAGTTTCTTCCCCTCTGACAATATTGTTGGATGGGTTATGATATATTTTACTTGAACCTTTAAGAACTTTCAGCAGATAAAGAAAGTAGTTTTCATATTTTCATATATGGAGCCCCAGGGTTCTGTGGAGTCGGCGTAGGCAGCTGAGAAGGAGGAGGATGCCCAGTTTCTGTCAGAGCAACTCTGAATAGATGACTGAATAGGTTACTATGTTGTGTCGGCCTCATAGATTCATGATCTGTGAGGATTTGAGTGCAAACGGTTTGTTTTCAAGGGGGCTCTGCAAATTACCAGCTGGGGCCTGGGGAGGCAGGGAAGGATGTATGGAAGTCCACAGAGGTGTAGTAAGGAAGTGATTGGTGTTTAGGGTGGCTGGGGCTCAGACTCACTGGAAAACCATGTGGGAGTTTGTTTTAATTATTATTGTTCAATGGCAAGAGATGCCTGCTGTTGAGAAGACAGTTTATTACACCCACAGAGCTCAGAGAAAGATCCAGGCCATGATGCGGACCAGGGTGGGACACACAGTGACCAGGTGGGTCAGGAGGCAGAGGGAGAGAGCAGGAAGCAGGAGCAAAAGCCTTTAAATTGTAGCTTCTAGGAGACGCAGTGGGCAGGGCAGGGGAAGCAGTGTGAGAAGAGATGGTTTGGATGATGATGGTAGACTCCAGAAGCACAAGGATGGTCTTCATTCATCAAGTGCTTGGCTCTGGGGTGATCAGGGCAGGTGGATATTGGCTTTGAACTAGAGCCCCAGGAGGCTGTCTAAAGGAGGTGGTTGAAGCATGGTTCTATGATTGGTTTCATCTCAAGAGTATGCTTGCAGGTGAGTCTTTGTTACTTGGCATTGGGTAATCCTTGGGGGAGGTCAAGATTTTTTCCACCTGCTCCATGTATAAGTAACTAACACAAAACCTTGAAACTATGGCTATTACAGTGGTGTTTCTGACACCCAGAATCTCCTGCCAGGGGTACTGATCTATGACTCCTAACCTGTCATCAGCTGAGGATGCCCTACAACACACTAGCTACACAACACTTTCAGCTTCTGAGAAAAGTCCCTGAAGGAGTTACGGAGGCTGCAGACAGCAGGTGCAAAGCCAGCTGAGCAGACAAACCCGCCACAGACAGCATCGGCCTCAGTCAGGCTGCCCACTCTGTGTCTCCACATGTGTGCATAATATGAAATAGGGTGTTTTAACTAATTTTAGATGAAAAAAAAAAGAACTTTGAAACTACTCAGAGATTTAGTGATCAGTTAACATTAGAATCTCAGTTTTGCCTCTTCTGGCTATTTCTTTGCTCTAAAGGGAAGTTAGTGATGTTCTTGCTCACTAGACAACGATTACTTCACTGTGCCCTGCTCTAGCTGGGCGGCTCACAGCAGCATCTCTCAGGCTTGTGCTGTGAACAGCAATTAAAAGCCATCTCCAACCTGTGAGAACAGATTAAACAGCAGGCAGGCGGCTGGGTGGAGGCAGCAGCAGTGAGTCAGGAACCATCCTGAGCTGGGTGGCGTCAGCACGCGGCTGGGTGGAGTCAGCACGCGGCTGGGTGGAGTCAGCGGCAGCTTGTCAAGAACCGCTGAGGCGAGGTCGCTTACTTTCCAATTAGGCTTCTCTACCAAGCCATCTCTTTCCACTCTATCTCTCACCCCCATCCCCAGCTCATCTAACTCATGGCTGTCTTTTTTTCCTTAAGTAGTGAACATTTGAATGTTTTTACAAACCATTCCTAGTGCTGTAGAGACAATGGATATCTGCTGAGAGTGCACACAGCAGTCACAGCCCACCGGTCCATCACGGGACCTTACAGCTCCCAGGGAAAAGCTTTGCTCAAAAAGAAAATCATTGAAAATGTTATCTCTCCAGTAACTTCCAAGCTGGGGAAAAACAGGTCTCACCTCAGTCCATCCGAGAAGCCTGAAGCACAGTCCCCAAGAACAAAGTACAAATTAAAGTTGCGATCAGCCTTCCTGTCAAATCCATACCTTTTCTTTCCCTCCTCCTACACCTGCTAACATGGTGATGTGTGCATTGTGGGATTTTATGCCCTCGTTTGTCATACCAGCTAACCAAGCCCTGGCAAATTAAACTCTGGCTTAGAAACCCCTCCTTTTTTTCTTTACCGTCAATAAATTAAGTTGCTTCAGTTTATTCCAGCTCTCAACTTGGTTCTGTTGGTTTCATCCAATTCTGTTCATTTTTTTCTCAAATTTATTTTTATGTTTTAAGCAAATGTCCATTTAGGCCAGGCTCTGCCCTACTCTGTCCCTAGTGTGTGGAACATGCTCGTGTTGTGGCTTCTCAGTGGCTGCAGTGTCTGTGTGCCCAAGGCCAGGGGATTGCCAAGGAGAATGTATCCTGCGTAGAGGTGGTATCAAATTACAGAAGTGCTGCAGGCAGGCAGGAAGGGAAGAGAGGCAGACAGGAGAAGCTTTACTAACCTTTACCTCTTTGCCCAGCATGGGAAGTCACTTCCTGGTTAGCCACAGAGCTTGGAGATAGCTGCCCACTTTGAATGTTTTCCTTTTCTAAAATTCATGTTAAAATGTGGTCACTCCTACTGGCTAACATTCACAGTGCTGGAAGGTTCTACAGATTCGGGGGCTGGTCACCATCAGTCTTACTCAGCTATGAGCCCTGCAAGCTATAGTAATGATTGGCTGGTTAAGATGCACACTGGTGCAAAAGCAGCAGAAGTAGTATGAAAGGAATCAAACACTTTTTAAAATTGCATGTAAAGCCCACTCCATAAGCTGGGCCCCATGCCTGGTATCATTAACTGGGCCAAAATCCTGTGGCTGCCTAGCTCCTAGGGGGAAAACCTAGTACTACTGTTCTGCTAAGTGGGCATAGTAAAAAGTTACTCCCTGAGTTCTTCTAAAAATATCCTCATTGATTTTAATTTTATGTGTTTGAGTGTTATACCTGTGTACATGTGTACCACATGCATGACTGGAACCCACGGGGGCCAGAGGGCGTTAGAACTCCTGAAACTGGGGTCACAGATGACTGTGAGCAGCTGTGTAGGTCCTCTGAAAGAGCAGCAAGGGCTCTTAACTACTAAGCCTCCTCTCCACCCAGATCCATGAGTTCTTATCTTTATACTCAGCCCTCTTCAGAGAAGCTTCTCATCAAAGACCAGCAACCAGTCAACACGCCGAGACTAAGAGACTGGGGTGCTCAGGTCTGAGTGGGACATCTGCACCACACCAACTTCCTCCACTGAGTAAGAGGAGGCGGAAAGATTGTCAGAGCCAGAAGGGGCAGATATCTGTAGCGGGAGAGTATTTACTAGACGTCACTGTTATACACATGAACTCACAGCGGCTGTGACTGCAGACACAAGACCTGTACTAGATCAAGCCTGCCAACATCCCAGAATGGGTCGGGGAGGGGATCATGAGGTCCCACCTCTAGCTAATGGGAGAGGGGTAGTCACTTTTCTTCAAGGATGCAGGCTACCCATGCTCCAGGAGATGGGTTTACACCCGTGCACATACAGGATGCACTAACTGGATTCCGAAGATACTAAATTTGAAAAAAGAATAAAGTAAAAGACAGCACATGAAGTTCAGAGGGAAAAGGAGGGGTTGGGAACAAACTGGAGGAAAAGAAATGGGGGATCGTTTGGATTCAAATGTACTATATGCATGTATGAATATGAAATAAAATATTTAATTAAATTTTATGGCTGCCTTGGTCACGGTGTCTTTACAGAGCAATAGGACGGTGACTGAGACAAATGGCATTGTAAAAGAGTGAGTTAAGGCCCCTTGCTCTTTGCCCTTCCACCCTCCGCTATATGTTAGGACAGCAAGCACCTTTACCAGATCCTGGCACCTTGATCTTGGACTTCCCAGCCAGCAGAATGGTTAGAAAATAAATTTCTGCCAATTACAAATTCCCTGATCTCAGGTACTTTGTTACAAAAGCAAAGAACAGATGGAGAGAGAAACCAGTTCAAACCGCTTGGTCTAGCTCTGCTTCACAGATCTGTCACAGAACTGGACAGATCTGTGAATGACTGAAACGAGCTAGCATGGAGCCAAAGTGTGGCAGGCACTCACTAAGGCTGGATGAAAACATGGGGCATGCAATCTGCCTTCCTGTGTGAGAACCACTAGCATAATTGAACAATGCAATGGCCCTTGATCTGGAAGTTGCGTAACCAGGTAAGTGATAATTATATTTCACCCAGCTCTGAAATAGCTCCTGGCTTGAAAATATCATTAAGCTAAAGGACAATTGGGGTTGTTTGCACCACAATATTTTTAACGGCTTCAATTTGACTCTCTTTCAGACTCATTATTGAGTACATGCCTGTGGGAACCAGATCAAAAGCCTGCAAAGATCAAAGTCCCAAGGTAGGATCAAGGAACACGGGTATAATGCCCCAGCTGTCCTCTGTCCTCATCCCATGTTACACAGGGACATAAAGTACAGCCATAGAGCATGTACCTGTTTTTAGACTCTGCAAAGGGAGCACACAGTTCTGGGTCTGGGTCCAAAACATGCTCCATTTCTTTTGGGGCTTTCTCATACATCTTCCTCTCTGTCAGGCCTTTGTTTGCTTCCACTGGGGGGAAGTCATAATACCCTTTCCTCTTGGCTTTCAGGCGCAGCTTGTTCCTGTAGTGCTCAATGTCCGATTTCTGCTTCAGAGCCTTGTTCACCTTGGAGGAGAGAGAGAGAAAAGAGTGTCAGGTCCACACCTGACTCAGCATGGCAACAGACAAGGAGCTTTTTTCTGTAAGGTCAGCTGACCCAAAAGACCAGAGGTGAAGCATGGGAGAGCTTTTCTGAGAATTGTGACCTTATAATAAATCCCCCCTTGTCAGTCACCAACACCAGTCCTTGTATAAAGTGGATCTGGCACCATGGTGTTATAAATAGGTTTGCCCATAGACTCATGTGTTGAATGCTTGGCCCATGGTGAATGGCACCATTAGGAGGTGTGGCCTTGTTAGAATACGTGTGACATTGTTGGAGGAAGTGTGTCACTGTGTAGGCTGGTTTTGAAGTCTCATATGTGTGTGTATGTGTGTATGTGTTTATGTGTATGTATATATATTCAAGCTCTGCCATGCTTCTTGTCATGATGATAATAGACTGAACCTCTGAAACTGAAAGCCAGCCCCAGTTAAGTGTTTCCTTGCCTTGGTCATGGTGTCTCTTCACAGCAATAAACCCTTAAGACTCACTGAATTATCTTGCATCCTTGCCTCCCACATCTGTCTAGACTGTTGAAGGCCTATGTCTGACTGTATACTCTTAGCTAAGAGCCCATTCTGTTGTGGTTCCTACTCTGCCTATACCCTGTGGTTCCTCAGTGTGGGAGCCCAGCTGCCTGGTTAGTTCTTGGTGCTCTGAATCTAGCTCCAGCCTTGAATTACCTCATGGCTTTCTCTGTCCACTTAGCTGGGGCTCTTGGGATGAGTCTCAAAGTGGG
>NW_021604618.1:8412823-8412919 GCF_004785775.1 Grammomys surdaster
TGTGCTTACATGTGCAATGCCAATGTGCACAGTGGCCCCACTGTGTGCGCATACATGTGCAATGCCAATGTGCACAGTGGTCCCACTGTGTGCACA
>NW_021604618.1:8412929-8429098 GCF_004785775.1 Grammomys surdaster
CATACATGTGCAATGCCAATGTGCACAGTGGTCCCACTGTGTGCACATACATGTGCAATGCCAATGTGTACAGTGGCCCCACTGTGTGCGCATACATGTGCAATGTCAATACACACAGTGGGCCTATGTAAATATTTGTAAAGATTCATCAAAATATAAATATATTAGCTCATTGATAACTACTTCGGAAGGAAGATGGAGAGATGGCATTTTCAACCCAATTTCCTGTTCTTTGCCTGAGATAACGCTCTTCTCTCTTACCTACTGATCAATCGTCTATTATCTCTAATTTTTTGTGATAAAATCTTTCATGGATGTGGTAGATTTTTTTTAAGTCAACCAGACTGACCACCCAATGAGCCCTGGAATCCACCCATGTCTCCCTGCCAGGGCTAAAATCACAGATGCATGCTGGGATGCTTCACTTTAACTTGGGGTCCGACCCCAGGTTTTCATGGCAAGCATTTTACCAACTCAGCCATCTCCCCGGGGAAGCTGACTGACATTGACACCACCTAGAAAGCAAGTAGGGGGCTATTTCAAGCTTGCTCACAGAAATCAATGTCAGCTCAGCATCTCTAGTGGCCAGCTCCTTGCCCGGGTGACAGTGTGCTCTCCACTCCTCTCAGTTCACCCGCCTCCTATTACCCCGACAACACGGATCCTAATGGAAGTCGAAGTGTGCCGGAGTGCAGCATAGAAGGGCTGCAGGCTATACTCATGAGACGTTTGGGAGAAAGGAGGTCATTGCAGGTGGGAAAATGCTGTGAGCGTTGGATGACTTCGACTTCCCGTCACTGAAGCCCGGCGTGTGCAGAGGTACAAATGGAGGCCACTGGACACAAGCTGCACTCCACCTGCTGACGGATCACTGAATCCCTGTGGGCCAGCTGGCCCCTCCGCCCAGGCGGTGGGTGCTTACCTCGCCATTGAGCGCTGCTGAGGACTCCTGGCCCCTGTCGGAGGAGGCGGGGTGCACTACGGGCAGAGCTGACGGTTTGATAGCGATGAGCTGGACGGATCCAGAAGACGTGTCAAAGGGATCTGCTGCCGCCTTGCCAGCGCTGTCAAAGAGCCCTGCTCCCTCCTCTTCATCACTCGCTGTCACTAAAGCCAGGCACAGACACGTGGGATTTAATATGTAGGGAGCTACAGGGCTGAGATGTGAGGGATCTCAAAATGCAGAGCCAACAGTGTGTGGCTCTGCCCACGGCTCACTAGTACCCACGGCCTACCTTTAAATTTCCGGTTGTACCATTTAACTTGTTAGTATAGTATCAGTAAGTAGGGAAGAATTTTAAAGGTTGAAGTTAAACAGAAAGAAAAAATTATTTTAAAACAGGGACAAGACACATTTGAAAACAATAAAAAGGAAGTTCATTCTCTATGTTTATATAAATGAGAAACGTGAATTTGGCCAAACCCACATTTATTAAGTCTGCCCACCGCCAGCACAACAGTGTTTAGTCCCGTCTCTGCTGATGAAGCTATCATGTTTCCCACACTAAGTGACAAGTTTGCCCAGGTCAATTAGCCACATGTACTGCTGTGGTTGTTTCTCTCTCTCTCTCTCTCTCTCTCTCTCTCTCTCTCTCTCTCTCTCTCTCTCTCTCTCTCTCTCTCTCTCTCTGTGTGTGTGTGTGTCTTTCTTTCTCTCTTTCTCTCTCTCTCCCTCCCTTCCCCCCGCCCCAAGGCTGTTTCTAAATGACTTAGGTTTTTCATTTTTATTTTTTGTCTATAACAAAAGAAAGCTATGAAAAACCACCAGAGAACTCACTCACAGCTACAGACAACTCCTCTAATTACACGGACTCATTGCCTCCTACGTGCTGGTAAATTAATTCTCCCATCTGACAGAGGGTTCTGCTGTGACGGCTGCAAGACACCAGTTGGCTTTGTGATTCCATAACTAAGCTGACAGAAGGTGCTTCGAGTCCAGCCGTATCTAGCTTATTTACTTGTTTTAAAATCATATTCTCATGAAGTAGGTGTAAGAAGGACAGCTGAACGGGCTCAGCAAGATAAGTTAGGCCTGGTAAAGCAACTGAACTAGCAGGCAGTTTGGAAGCAAAATAGGTGTTGCATAAAATATGAATGTAACTTAAATGTGCTCATCTTTCCTCCTACCTGCTCAAGGGACTTGGGGTGTTATTTAAATTATTGAGAAACCTAGCATGTAGATCTCTCATGATTGTCATTTACAATCACAGATCTGTCAAACTAAAACAAGGAAGTACTTATTTTATAATGTAGCTAAAACAGCTTACAGACCAGGAGTGGGTCATAGATGGATTTCCTTTTTTAAGTTTCATGGACTGGTTTGCAAATACAAGGTCACCAAAGCAGCCAGTGACAGAAGGAAATATCTCTATCAGAAGTGTCACCACACGCACATGTGGTTTTAGAGGGTAGTTTCACTGCATGATATATGCCTGTCCACCTTCATCACCTACTTCCTGGTCAACTACTGCAAAACCCTTCGGTGGTTTTTGTTTCCATGGCATCAGCTTTCCATGCTGGTCCCATTCCCACTGCCCTGACGTTTGTAACCAAGAGAGAAATGATGGTCACATGAACAACATTGTGTTGCTCCCAAGCCTTGGTTATAAAATAGCATGATGGCTTCTCCCTGTTCTCTCTTGGGTCACTTATTCTAGGAAAATCATCCTGCATGTTCAAGCAGCCATATGGAAAGGCATGGTGGCCTCTCACCAGAAGACACACGAGTGAGCCATTTTTTCATGTCTACAGCCCAAGCCAACATGATTGTGACTTTATGCCAGATCCTAGGTCAGAACAACTTCACCAAGCCATTACAAAGTTTCTGACTCACAAACATTATGTAAAATGATAATGCATTTATGGGTAACTTGTTACACGGTGTTGTATAGCAGTTTCCTCTGAGATTAAAACACCCATGCTGTAAGGAAGCTCCTTAAGACAGAAGGTAAACAACTCCAAACAGCTTCAGGAGGTTCCTGGAACTGACTAAATTCATTAGGCCTCTTTCCAAAAAGTAAACAATAGACTGCACTCTCAGAGAGGCTGAGCTGTGCAGGGAAGACTCTGAGACTAGTCTAGCTGCCTAGAAGAAGCAGAAACCAGCCAAACTGCCTGGAAGTTTGAGTCACTTGCAAGGGACATTCTCTGACTTGTGGAGCTTCCTGTAGGCTGTGCAGGGTGCTCCAGGTCTCCTGCTTTTGAGCAGTCACCCATGCTGGGGTGGGCTCTGGTGATGCAGCTGTCTGAGAGTCATTCCTGTAGTAACCCCTCACACTTACTCAAGCAAGCAATCCCCCTTTTCTAGAGATAATATGTTTGGCTTAGAAGTCCAAGTACCTGTACTTGTTTAGAAAGGCATCCTATCTGTTGACTTTTATTTATTTGTTGAGACAGGTATCCTTGAGCCCATGGAAATCTCCCTGCCTCTGTTTCTTGAGTGCTGGGGTTACAGGCATGAGACACCACACCTGCTATCAAGATGGTTTTGTGGTTGTTGTTTTCCTTTCAAAATCCTACCTGTCACACCCAGCCTTTTCACTATATTTAAATAACTTCATGTACTGGGCTCTAAAGTTGCCTCACAGCTAGGCTAATTAGTGAGGCTGTGGAACCACAAAGACCTACACCAGCCATTTTGGTGGTAAAACATTGTGTTGTCCTTCCTTTACAAACTCCTATTCACCAGAGAACAAGAGTCAGAAGCCACACATGCAGCAAGCCTGGTGGAAAACAAGAATGGTCTGTACACTGACATTTATTAATTAATCTAGTGACCCTGGCTCTAGATCGGACATGAGACGGTAGTATTTGAATATTTCACAGGGGCCATATCTGCATACAAAGCATTCAGTTCTTTTTGTAGCCTGTCAGATGATGAAAGATGCACTTCTGTTTTCTCCACAATTCCACTGTTGATACCTTCCTTCCTTTGTTCCATCCCCCATCCAATCACATATATGTTGTATTAACGATGTTCTTATTTAACTCTTACTTCATACGTGAGATGAAACATTTAAGTATCCCAGGAGTATCAGTCACACACTGGTTAATTCACTAATTAACGAGGGAGTAGTCGGGGCTGAACCTGGGGGACCACCACTGTGGTGTGTAATTTTGAAGTAGGGTCTCATTAAGTTGTACAGGTCAGGCTCAGACTCTGGATCCTTCTGGTTCAGGCTTCCAAGCAGCTGAAATTACAGCTGGATACAACACCATGCCCAGCAGGGTTGATTTGTTTTTTTTTTTTTTAATTATAATATGGTTTTTGGTTTTTGGTTTTTAAGTGACAGACTTGTTAGTCAGGCTCACAGGTATACAATGAGCCCCTGAGACTTGTTAAGGGATTAAAAGGAAGGAAGTTGGGGAAAGCCTCCAAGATAGGCAGAATTTTGGAGGTCTGTCAGTCTGTTGGACTTGGAGTTGGAAATCATGACTCTTTACCCCAAAATTAGAAAAGGCTCTAAACAAACATCATTTTGTCCCAAAAAAGTTTTTTTTCCCTCTCAGTAAATACGTACTTTCTTATAAATAGGGGCTGAGGAGGTGAGACTAATTCAGAGAGGATACAGAAATCACTCCAAATTCACAACAGACTACAGGATTCACAGGGCAGAATAGAGAGGCCTGGGATGGATGCACACTGGGTATAAGTCTGCGTATGTGTGCCAGCATGTGTGTGTGCTTACACAGGAGAGGCAGGGAAGGTACTAGATGGGGTGACTTCTCACCATTTCTCTTCCTGGACTCCTCCTTTGTCACTTTCTGCTGTGTCATTCCATTCTGGGGTGAGCGCCTCCCTGAGCTGGGCTTCCCTGATTCGTTGCTGATGACAGAGCCATTCTCACTGGGCGACCTGCTGGAGGTAACCATAGCAACAGGGTAGACAGTAAGTTTCAACTAGAACAGCCTCCTCTCAAGGTTATTTTATTTGCACAGTTTATGTCTGTAGCCTCTCATTCCAGTTTCAGTGGCAAAGAAGAAATGCTATGGGAGAGAAAAGAAACAAAAGCCACCTACGCTTGCACTCACCCACACACGCTCCCAGGTGAGGAGCCCGGCCAGCTGTTCTCAAGTGCATTTACTGTTCTGGGCTCTTTGGAGAAGTTCAGCAAGCCCAGCCCGAAGTCTCATCTCTGTCTCATTAATCCATCACCTTGGTGACTTTGGAAATAGTAGTGACACTGTCTGTGTAGTGTGACCTCCCTTCACACAGCTCTCTGGATGCTGAGTGTTTGAGTCACATGAGCATCCTCAGTCACGCATAAAAACCACACTACTCTTGGCCTATTCACCACAGCACAGACCTATGTGACAACTACAGATTAAATCTCCCCACCATGGGATCTTCTCGCTCGCAGAGCTGCACACCTGCACACTCTTGACTAGTAACTGCTTCTATTTTGAAACACTAATTTGAGCTGCAAATTCCTCCAGGGAAAAAAATATTTTGTTGCTTTTTTCTGTGCAAAGCATCATACGAGTCTATTGACATCTGAGAACAAACAGCTGGGGCACCCTCTATGTGCCAGAGACTGTGTTGAGCGTCTTCAGACCTGGTCACTGGTCATAATAATGGCTGATGATGTGGAGATGGCTCGCCTTGGTCAGAAAGTGAGAAATGTGAAAGTCATGGAGGCCAAGAGTAGTTTCCAGGACTAAGCGAGGTGGCAACAAGTCACCCTCACCTCAGAACCTCCTATATGTCTCAGGCAGCAGCCTCAGATAGGAGCAGGTCATAGGGCCTTCATTCCTTCTTCAGGACTGAACTGTCACCTCTAGAACTCTGGGAAAATGGGCTTCTGACTGCTGCCTCTGGAGGTGTGCCAAGGCCCACCTCAGGTAAATAGTAAAAAGACTGACCTTCCTGTCAGGGCTTGGGAAACGTTCGCTGCATCCTTCTTTGGATGCCTCTAACTTCCTTTGGAGTCTCTAACTCTATCAGAGGCTCTGATCAATTCTGTCATGGATTCATTTTGTTTTATGCAGCATCTCCCAACTTAGGTGGCTGAAAAATCTTTAACATTTTACCATATTAGTTCTACAAAGACTATAGGTGGAAAATATGAATCAGACATTAATTGATTGAATGTACATTTATTACATATATAATTATGTACCCAACAACTATTTGATCACCGTATGCTGCTGGGGGCGGGGGCACACACAGAGACACAGAGACACAGAGAGGAGAGATAAACCCTTGAATTGTTTTCAGAATCTGAAAGCTAACAGCACCTACTCTCCAGCTGGCTTTATTGGATAAAAATATTTTCATTTAACTCTGGGGTGGGGGGAGTATTTTGTAATCTATTTGTCATTTGTAAGCTGCTTAGTGATTTTTGTAACGTTTTCATATCATTTCCCCATTTGATCCTGAGAGAAATTTTTGATGTTTCTCTCACTCTGAGGAAAGGTGTCAATGAGCACATTTCTGTAGAGAGAAAAAAAACATCCAATCTGCCTTATTCTTTGTTTCTGTCTGTGTACCTCTGTTTACAGTGAGTATTCAACTCAACACTCCTCATCAAAATCGAAAGTGTGTGATTTATATGTGCACATGACAGTAGTAAAAGTACCTTTGAAACCTAATACACATCAGCTGTGAGCTTGAGATTTAAGGTTACAAAACTCTGTGGTCCCCTTTCTGAAACTGTGGGTAGATGTGGAACTTGGGTAGGGACTAATTCCTAAACAGCGTGGCTCATCTCTATTTAAGAGACTATTTCAAATGACCATTGTTCCTATGAGTTTGCTTATCAATCACCCTTGATCCAACCCATAATCCCAGCCATAGGACCTGAGCAGATACTGGGCAGCCTAGCTGTGACTAATGCTCAGACTTCTGCTTAAAATAATTTTTTAAAAAATTTAATTATTGCAGGGCAATTATTGCCTTTAATCCCAGCACTTGGGAGGCAGAGGCAGGCAGATTTCTGAGTTCGAGGCCAGCCTGGTCTACAGAGTGAGTTCCAGGACAGCCAGGGCTACACAGAGAAACCCTGTCTCAAAAATTTTTTTTAATTATTAAGTCATTGATTTTTCAGTTACAAAATTTGGGGGGCTGATCTAGCAGACCCATTTGGGAGGACCTGCAGTCAGTCCTATGGACTGAGCTGGAATGAGAAAACTGACTTGACAAGATGCAGAAATCAGAAACCTGGTTGGTAATGGGCCTGCTCTTGGGTGTGGTACTTAAAACCTCACCTCCCTAAATGGAGCTGAAGAGATGGCTTGGTTGGTAAGGTGTCTGCTATGAAAGCAAGAGGACCTGAGTTTGGTGGCGCGTATTTGTAATCCTAGTGTGGGGCTGAGACATGTGCATCCCTGGGGCTTAATGGCCAGTTAATCTACCAACTGGTGAGAGCTGGGTTCAGTGAGTAAAAAGAAGGAGAGACCTAGGGAAGACACCCAACTTTAACTTTTAGCTTCCACATCAATGAGGATTCTCTCTCTCTCTCTCTCTCCCTCTCCCTCTCCCTCTCCCCCTCCCCCTCCCCCTCCCCCTCCCCCTCCCCCTCTCCCTCTCTCCAAATGATCTTAGACTTCCATGATCAGATATACAGGAACAGAGATGGCTCATGTGACAGCCTGGGGGAGGCCACGACCAGTCCTTAGCTAAGTTACATTTTTATGATGAGATAATGAAGCAAGGGTAGAAATCGTGCTGCAGTGTAGCTGCCCACCCCCCATTTCATAAGCTAGCATTTCTTGATAAAAATGGGAATAAATAATTGAACTCAATTAGTAAGATGTGACTCCTTGCTAACTCAAGGAGAAGTGCTTGTTTTCAAACAAGTTTCAAAAAACTAATCCCTACAGAATTTAAATTACTCAATTTGAATAGGTAGAAAAGAATTTTTATTCTTCCCAGAAATGCTACACCAGTATCTGCATTTAATAACTCTCCCTTTTCAGTTTCTTTAAGTGGGTGATAAGCCGTCAACATAGCTTTACTGTGCTTGGCAAGGATCATCACAAGAATAATATTATAGGGAATACAATGGATGAGTCTTTCAGATAAACTGTCTGCCTTATGCGTGCTGCAATTCTTCTTGGTTTACTACCCATGCCGAATAGACCATTGCAGTAACTGAACAAACTTCGTTCACACCTCCATGCAACCTAACTTTGGGAGTCTTCTATGGTGTCTCCAAACTTGATCATGTGACTTGGTTGGCCAACAGGAAAGAAATAAACATGACAGACAGCGACTCAAGAAGTGTTTGTATTTGGGGCTGTTTTTCTTTCTGCCCTTGGATCCTCACCTTGTGAAAAAGCCTGGTGGAACTAGTCTGCTAGAACACAAGTCCATGTGGAGACAGGACGGAGCGTTCCAGGCCACCCTCAGACATGGCTGTCAGCAACAAGGTAGCCTAGTTGACTCAGTTTCTATTGATTGATGTGCAGGTAATTCCTGATAACGTCAGCTAGCCTGGCTACACTGGAACCATGTAGCAGAGCTCAAGCTAGTGACCCACCTGAATCATGAGCTGAGTCGTGGCAGTTTGTTTGAAGCACTGAAGTTTTGGGGTGATCTGTTATGGGCAAATTGATAACGAATTCATATGAGCTCTGCCTTATTTTCCACATGAGGTGGAATCTGCCCCTCTGCTCTTCTTTCCTTTGTTTTAAGAAGCCAAGGGCTTCTAGAGTAAAACAGCACCTGGTTGCTTGACTTTAGTGCAGAATTTCTGTATTTGATACGGACAACCCCTTCTTCCGAGAATCGCTGTCTCTTGGCCTCTCCTCTCCTGTCTTCCTCTCATCTCTATTTGCATTTTCACTTTCCTTTGCTGACTCTTGATCCTCTTCTGTACCTCTAACCACTGTGGTGCTGTCAGGGCTTAGTTCTTGGAGCTCGTCTTCCCTTCTGTTCCTAGCCCCTCCTAGGTGACTCTTTCTAGTCTAACAGGGATACAGCACTCCACCAACTCGCTATTATGTCTACTCTGAGCCTCTCCTGAGAACTCCAGACTCATGGAGAATGAGCTCCAGAATCACTGCTAAGGATCCGTAGCACTTTCATTTGTGTACCTACCAGTGACTGATATGTTCATCTCCCCACAGGCTTCGCTAACACAAACGCATGGCAAAGACATTTCCAAATCCTACAGCCACCTGCCACCAGCTTCCTTCACGGCATTAACAGCCCATGCACGATCACTCTCTGTCCATGTCACTGTTCCTTACCTGAGCCTCCTGGGGTTTCCTTCTACCCTGACTCTCTCTAGTCTGTTTTGTACACAGAGCCAGAGAACCTTTTCTATACCACAGCATGTCTTTCTCTTTTCCAGCCCTCCCATGGCTTCTGATCCTTATCTACAATACCAACCCCAGTCTGACTTCAGTCTCTAATAGATGATATGACCAGCCACGGGCAGCTTCTGTGACTTGTGTGCTGCCATTTCCTCCCTGGTGCACACTAGCCTTCTTGACCATATTGCTTTTCTTCAGGCATGTCAAGAATTCCCCTCCTCTGGACTTTGCACACAGTGCTCCATCTGCTTGGAACATTGCTCCCTCAGCAAGCTCCATGGCCGACAAGTCATGTCAATGGTGTCTTTTTCAAATGCCACTAACTGTTAAGGTCTTCCCTGGTTTCCTGTCTAAACCAGTACTCCCCCTTTCTCCCTACCAGACACATTTCTACAGTCCTACTGATGTCAATCAAAGAGCTCTGGTTATTTTTCCTTTCTTTTTTCTCTTTTTCCATCTTCATGTGCATGTGGTATACAAGAGTGTGTACGAGTGTTTGCATGTGTGTAAGCACAGGCATGGGTGTGCATGTGTGTGTGGAGGTTTGAAGTTGATATCACTCACCATCGTCAACTGTGTCAAAGAGCTTTTTGCTCATAGTAGATACTCAGCATGGGGTTCTGAGTGAAAGACAGTAGCTTTACTGAGACACTGCTGGGGAAACACACAACTGTCATGAATCCAAGCTACCCTTTAGAGGTGCTAACAATGTATGACATCAGAGCCAAGTTTGTTGTCATAAATAGAAGGGCTTCCTTGACACTGCTATGGCTGATCAACCACAAGTCCTCATGAGGGCGGCTTTCACGAAGCGGGCATTGATTCCCACCTTCTTTCTGCTCTCCTTTTCAATATTCAGGGCGAGCACAAGGGAGTTTTAAACAGAACAGTGGAGTTCACCTGAGGGCCATAGCTTTCACCATCAGCTATTTCTCTTGCTGACAAAAGGATGGAATCTGGCCATGCCTACCTCTTTCTGGTTTCAGTGGACTTAGCCGTCTTGATAGTGCTGCCGTCCTGAGCCGTGTCTCTTTCCTGAGGAGTATCTCTGACAGGTATGGGGAGGACCACCGTTTCCTGAGTCACAGGGATGACCTCCTCATCTGCCCCTTGCTGGCCCAGATGCTGCTTGGCATAGTCAAAGCCTTGCACAGGCTGTGAGGAGGAAGAAAGGTTGAGGTCATACTTCTAGAGAAGTTTCTCTAACAACAGCTTTGAGAAGAGACAGACAGTAAAATATATGTGGTGGGGTCAAACCCAGCTTTCTACTGTATGAAAGTTAATTCAAATCTGCATATCATTTTTCTTACGAAATCAGAATCCAAGTTAATTCTACAGGATTAAGAATCTCCACAG
Organism: Grammomys surdaster; assembly: GCF_004785775.1. Classification (NCBI taxonomy): domain Eukaryota; kingdom Metazoa; phylum Chordata; class Mammalia; order Rodentia; family Muridae; genus Grammomys; species Grammomys surdaster. The sequence goes on from NW_021604618.1 coordinate 8,423,544, forward strand.
ACCAGGCTATCCTGTTGCTTGTCTGTGGGATATGTGGGCTGCCTTGTCTAGCCGCAGTGGGACAGGATGGCCTAGCCTTACGGAGACTTGATGTGCCAAGGTGGGAGGATACCCAGGGGGGCCCCCACACACTCAGAGGAGAAGGGTAGGGGGATGGGTAAAGGATTGTGGAAGGGGTGACTGGGAGGGGCAGTGAGCAGGAAGTAAAATGAACAAGTAACAATAAAATAAAATGGAATCACCACAGGTACAATTTGTTCAGAAAACTGAAGAGTAGAAACAAGATGCGATCGGTGTTGGACAGGAAACCTCTTTCAAGGACTCTACACCACTCACTTTAAGTCAATAAATGCCGCTAATTAGAACCAACTCATCGTGGGTATGTTAATCAAGGTATGGCAGGTTCCATATTGTCCCCCGCCTAGAAATACCTAGTTATCCCTGTGTGTGACAGTATGTACTCAATTTTACCAGGGCAGCAGGACTACAAACCTTAACCTTCTCATCCAAGAAATGAAGGCTGTCTGTTTTGCTTTACACCCACCCTTTGCTTAGTAAAGCAGAGCACAGATCTGAGTAGTAGGAGATATGTCACCAAGCATAAAGCTACAGTCATTGAATAGCACTTGGAATATAGGGAATCAGTTTTTAACCCAAACTTCTCTTGGAAGCATGCTGCCTCTGATGTCAGTCATCTTGGGATACAGCAAGGCTTTGCCAGTATCTGAAACTCCAACTGGATGAAGCAGCCTCAAACAAAATCCAACAACCATCTATTAGTGGGGTGGTAAAAACAAGAGGCATGTGTAGCCATCCCTGGGTGTGTTGCTGTTGCCATGGGGATAAATCAGCAATGCAAGTTAGGGTCAAATGCCTGATATATACTAAGTGCTCAGTCTGTGTAGGATATTGCTATTTGCTTCCTTGCTAGGTGACAGCCCATGTGATTATCATCAAGAAAACATGGAGACAAAACTCACTTGCTACCATGCAGGTCCAACCATTAAGACATCACCTTGTCATTTATAAAGTTCACACTCAAGAACTATGCAATCAAGTAACAAAAATTAAGTCTCAAAACAAGCAAGCAAGCAAACAAACAAACAAACAAACAGAGAAACAAACCTAGATACTATTTAAGTAAGTCTATGATTTTGTGTCAGGTTATATTGATTGCTGTCCTGGGGCACACGGGAACTACAGGTTGCAGGTTGGGCATACCTGGTAGACTCTATCAGAACTTGTTGCCATTAGTCCCTCCTCCCGCAGCAGCTAATGAGGCTAGGGGTGCAAGAGGAGTGTTCCTGCCTGGTTTAAGTTTTGGCTTTTGTGATACTGGGGAATTTAGCCTTCCGCCTCATGCAGGCTAGGAAGGCACTCTATCGCTGAGCTATATCCCTGGCCTTGCTCTAACCAGATTTAAAACGTCACACTCTGGATTGGATGACAAACCTGTCATACCTCACTGCTGTGTTCCAGAACAGGGTCAGGGGTTTACTGTTATTCCAGCAAAGCTTCTTTACCAGAGCTACATGGAGCTTCATAGTGGACAGTTCCTCAGCTCCCTGCAAAGCTCAGCCTGGAAATAAGTTTACCTGAGACAGTCTCCTGAGTATGACCAGTGGCATTCTGAGGCCAGGACCTGGTGACTGGGTTTCTGAACTAGTGACTGCTAAGAAAAGACATCTCTCTTTCCCCTCTTCATCCTCAGTTCCACATGGTGCAGAATGGAGTCTACAGAAGTCTCTAGAACACAAATCCACTGCTCCTCAAACAGCTATGTTGGGCCACACAGGGCTCAACTTCTGGACTATTCCAGGACCACGGTTCCAGGCCACCCGTGACAGACCTCCAAGGTTCTCTTCCTTTAACCCCTGTCTTCTGGTGCCACTCCCTCTTGAGAAGCATTTTGTAGCATTCATGCTCTTGGCAAAGGCATTCAAGGCCTAGTACATTTGGCTGAGCCTTATTTCCTGTGCACTCCTTTCTAGCCACACAACTTCACGTTCCCTGTTATTCTGTTCAGCTTCATGTTCACAATACTAGTTTATGTTGCGTACTTCGGTGTGCGTACTGTGGTGTGTGCTGGAGCTACAGACTGAGCAATAGCTGGTACTGACCCTCAAGGGGCTCACGTTTCAGTCTCCTGCGATGCTAATGGCACAGCAGAGAGCACACTGTATGAACCACACCACTGCATCCTCGTGGTGGTCACAAAGGTGGGCGGTACCTTGGGCCTCTGTTATAAGGAGAAGCTGGGATTTGGAGGGGTTAGGCACTCTACTTCAGATCACATTGCTGGTCTGAGATGGAGCCAGAATTTGAATCCAGGACTATGCTGATCGAGGTTCAAAAACATCTAACCACTAGTCATTGATTCACCCCGAATTCCTCTTTCCCTTCTGCCCTCAGCATCTTATCTGGGCATCATTTACTGTGCCCAGCCTGGTTGCTGTCCTGACTGATACTATGGGGTATGAGAGGTCTCCAGCAGCCAAGACTAACCAACCCAGTGATGGAAGGCTCGGTTCCCTTCTTCATTCTCTGCCTGTGTTCTCTCTCGATTTGGCCCCTCCTCCTTCACACATTTTATCCACTGGATATGTCTGAAGTCTGGGTCACTTATGAGTGGGTGAAAAGAGAGGTATTAAGAAATGACAGCTTCCCAGATTATCATTGTTAGCAACTTAATCATTAAAAAAAAACAGTTCAGCACATAAAACATTGATTTCTCTTTTTGTTTTCATGACAAACTCATGATGGAAGCAAGGTAAATGATAGTCTTCATATTATAAGAAAAATACAAAAGCTCAGAGAGTGTCAGTGAGTACCCAGGAAAACACAGCAAAGAGGTAAAACTTGAGCCTATCTCCTGGATTTAGACTCTCCAGACCATGCGCTCAACCTTTCACTTGAAAATTACCTAAGATCAATCCATTGCTTACTTGACACATATTGGTAACTTGAAACCTCAATAATCAATATCACTCTCATATCATATCATATATACACTAGCCAAACCAAAAAGAACAAATTTCTACACTAGGGATATATAGTTTAGTGGCAGAACACTTGCTTGGCATCCACAAGGCCCTAGGTTCAATCCCTGGTACCACCACTACTAGAGTAGTAGTGGTACTCGCCAATTGTTTTAAAGGCAGACCGTTACGTTACTTTTTAAGACAAAAGTACATGAAACAATAAAAGTCAATTTGTATGTGATATTTACTATAAACCAGATATAGCTTAAAGCAATGTACAGACCTTCATCCACTTGATTTTTACCACTGTTTATCCATAAATAGTGCTACTATCCCTATTTGACTGATGGGAAATTTGAGGCACAGAGAGATAGTGTAACTGTGCTGAGGTCGTATAGGGAGTATGTGAGAAAGAGGAACACAGTGGCTTTTCTTAGGGGATGAACAACCTGTCCCAAGCAGTTAGTGCCAGCCACCACAGGCCCTGCAAGCTCCACCCTGCGTCTGGGTGGGCTCTAACAACTTTCTTCTGAAAGACACCTGTCCCCAATGTTTTTCTTTATATGAAGAAAAGGCTGGAGGGAAAGGCTACAAATTCACAGACAAAGAGCAGTGACTAAAAAGAAAGGCAATAAGGGAAGCCATGCCATGTTCTCAATGCTCTCCCTGTAGATGTCCAGTTAATAACCATGGCAACAGGGCTTGTCTGTATGCCTTGTCTTTGAAGAGGGTGTATAATCCTCACTTTGGCCTCAGCTCCCAGAAAAGCCTCACTCACCTTCTCTGCTTAGCATGTTAAGTATATTACTGAGTCTCAGGAGGGGTCCCCAGGATCTCCTCTGGCTCTGTAGTCTGCAGTGAAGTCCCTGGGGCCATCTGCCTTGGCTACCAATTGGTCACCATGGCTAACTTTCTTACTGTGCCTTGCCCCTCATTGAATTCTGCTCACACTTTCAATGCAGCAGCTGCCTCTCAAACACTGCAGTGTCCCCGACTCTCCCCAGCAGGACTGCAGCACCAGGCAGTTCCACTCTGCTGGCTTCCTGCGACAAAGGGGCTTTGGGAATTACAGTGTCTCACCCAGCCTCACTGTGGGAGAGACAGCTGCCTGAGCTACAGGAGCATAAGCACTCGGCTCATGGGACAGACACAGGTCATCTTGATTTTCAGCAGCAGGTAAAGATTTCAAGAAGCTCGGTGCCTGGGGTAGGCACACAGAAGGAGCTGTACAGAGCCAGCAACATCTCATCTGTTCTAGCTCCAGAGAGCTCTCAAGCCAGGAGGGATGCTGCTCATACAGGCAGATGAATGAAGAGTTTGGGTTAACTCAAAGCTTCCCTTTCCAACTCCAGTATGGCCTGTTTTGCATTCCTGGCCTCGGCTGTGATTCTGGTAATTGCTTGTTATGTCTAAAAAGACTCACGTCGTAAGCAAGCTCAGATGGAAATGAAATATTCTGTCTTGGAGCAGTCTCATTTTTCACAGCTCGGCAATTCCCAGTGTACCCTTCCCTCCAGCTCCGTACTGAGTCTGGGAAGCAGGTGCCTTATGTCAACAGACACAGAACATTCTTTGGGGGTTGGTGCCACAGGAGACAAGACTGTCTAATCAGGCTCCAGCTTCTCCACAGATGTACCCGCTTGCTATGTAATAAAAGTACCTCTGATTTCTTACACTCAAGTGAGCTGTGTTCATACAGACAGACCAGAGGCCAGTGTGACTCTCCAAGCTGTGTGGCCGACACAAATCGCAGTGTGCAGGAAGTCAGAGGGAGTGGGAACTTGCTGTCCCATGTCTACACAGCCAGATGGAGGTTAGAGGTTCAGAACTGGGAGCAGAAACCCGGCCAGGTCTGAGAGTGTGGGTAGGTACATAATGTAGAGTAAGCTCCAAGAGGGCCGAGGAGATGGCTCTGTCGCCAGGCTGCCTGCTGTGCAAGAATGAGCTTGGGTCTCTAGAGGCCATGTAAATGCTGACTGCAGTGGCATGTATGTGTGTCCCTGAAGCTGGCAGGGGAGGACTGAAACCCGCCAGCCTGGCCTCATTTAGTAAGCTTTTGGTTCAGAGACTGAAAAAACAAAAATGACAAGTGATAGAGGAAGACACCTCTACTGATATAAACTCTGGTCCCATATGCACATACTGCATGTGCACACACTGACATGTATATACAATGGACACACATGCATGCGCACACAACATACATGTGCACATGTACACAACACACATGTGCATACACATACATGTATATACACATACATACATGTGTGTGTACACACCACACACATGCGCGCGTGCATGTGCACACCCATATTAACAAATACACACAAGATGTGCATGTGAGCACGTGCACACACACGTGCACATGTACACAACACACATGCATGTGCATGCGCACACACACATGTATACAACACACACGCACATACACACATGTGTGTGCACACACCACACACACATGTGTATGCACACCCACATTAACAAGTACACACAAGATGTGCATGTGAGTGCATGCACACACAAATACATACACAGAGAGGGAGAGGGAGAGGGAGAGGGAGAGGGAGAGGGAGA
>NW_021604618.1:8429198-8478516 GCF_004785775.1 Grammomys surdaster
AGAGGGAGAGGGAGAGGGAGAGAGAGAGAGGGATATGCAGGCTTTAGTCACCCTCCATTGTTTGTGGTATGCCTGGACAAGTCCAATGTCTCTCTCCCTCAGATTTTTTGGCAGTTAAGTGAGAATAATGAAGCCTGCCCTGACTGTGACCTGCCTCCCAGGGCAGCTGTGATGAACAAATGAGGTGACAGACCTAGAAGAGCCAGCAGATTGTAAGGCGTTATTTAAACCCCGGGTATTGCAGATTGGACATTTCCCGCAGGGACTACTACAAAGGCAGCTATATGATTGGGAAATTAGCCTTCTGAATGTCTTCGGTCCACCCTCCCCTGTTACCAGAGGGACTTGGGGAAGAGACATGTAGATGACAGAGGAAGGACAGGGTTCTAAGCCAGGCTCTTTTCGAGAATTGATATTTGGTGGTTGCTACCCTAACCTATAGCTTGTCCATCATCACAATGGCTGAAGCAATTGTTTCATTAGTGAAACAAGAAACTTCTGGGAGTCTGTGTTCCCAAAGAAGTTTTGTGCAGGACCCAATAGACCTTATCTTGGTTGGTCTGGGCAACTACAACAAAATACCTTTAATCACGAGGCTTAAAAAGGCAGATATATTTCTGGATGCTGGAAGGCTGAGGTGCCAGCACATCTGGGCTTTGGTCAGGGCTCACTGCTGGGCTGGAGAATGTTCACTTCCTGTGTGTCTATGTGATGAAAGAGGCTAGAGGTCTCCCCAGGGCTTGCTAATCTCATTCCTGGGAGCCACCTTTGTGTCCCAGTTATCTCCCCCAAACAAACTTATAACACCTTCACATCTGAGGCTAGGAGGCTCAGACAGTTACAGGCTTAGTCTTACCGTCAGTCCTGCTGCCAGCTAACCATGCAACCAGGAGGGGTTGAAGGAGTTTCTTTTCACTAGTACAAGGAGGTGGGTCCAATTATTAAATGATACCTAAGGTCTTTTCATATTTTTCTCGCTGCCTGTTGTCTGTGCCTCGGTTTCCCTATCTGTAAAACAATGGTTGAGAGGCTATGGTGATGGCTAGAAATGACCTGTGTATCAACCACTTGAAAGTGTTTGTGGGCGAGAGTTGGCAATAGAGAAGCATGTGTTATGTACTGATTATGACAAAAAGGGTCTCTTTCAAAACGAGGACGTGTGATAACCTTTGAACCCTGGGAGAAATTCAGGTAGAGCCTCTGGGAAGACCCCCTGGCCCTCGCCATGCCCGTATGCACCTTTGCTCTCTGAGGCAGGTTTATCATGGTGTCCGGCTTGAAGTCGTTCTTGTTCTTCCTACAGAGCACAGCCGTGATGATGATGATGATGACGGTGACCACGGCGATGGGAGCCAGCACCGCAGCGATGATCCACAGGTTGTTGGGTGGATTCTTTACCACGGCTGTGGGAAAGAGCCGGTGAGAAGCACATGACAAAGAGCCCCAGGTAGGTGAAAGCCACCCAGACAGGACTCCCAATCCCGAGGCAGAAGAGGTAGACCTCAAAAGCCTCTGCCCCGGCAGCTGTGTGACCTTGGGCAAGTTGCTCGAGCTCCCCCGACTCAGTTTCCTTGTCTGTAAAATGGAGTACCAGTTTGTGGAGCTATAGTGTGGCTCCCAGCAGAGGCTCAGTTGACACAAGCCTCTACTGTTACCAAGAGCAGAAAGAGGAAGACCAATTAGTGTGTTTATTATTGGTGATCATCAAAAGAGGAAAAAAATGTGAATATTAGAAATGGATGTTGGAGTAGCTGGAGAGAGGGCTCAGTGGGTAAGAGCTTTTTCTTACAAGCGTGAAGACCTTGATTCAAGTTTCTAGCACTCCTGCAGAAATCTAGGCATGGCTGTGTTTGCCTGTACTGAGCAGAGGGGCGTCATAAACAAGAAAATCACAAGAGCTCATTGGCTAGCCATACTAGCTGACATGGCAAGTTTTCAGTCACACACACACACACACACACACACACACACACACACACACACACACACACACCACGAGACACGTATCTTGGAGTCAGGAGGCAAGAACCACCAAGGGATTACTCAAACTACAGTAGTAATATCAACCCGTGTGAGTGAGCAGTGGACCCAATGTAACATGAGCAGATGGCTCGCCCTAGGAATGGTGTCTGGGAAGCTTAGAAAGGCCTCAAACTAATCACAAGGATCAGGCTGTTCTCAAAACCAGAGTAACGAAGAAGCAAGTCGGGAGCTAATCAATGAGAACGACAGGTGTGTTCGGGGGTAGGGCAGGAATATAACCCCGAAGGGATGACAGGGAGCTGGTCACACTCTCTACCTTGATAATTTAGTTCATACAACTGTATGCATTTGTCCAAACTCATCAGATGACACATTTAGGATTTGTACATCCCCACTGTGTATATATTTTACTGCAGTGTCACAAGCAGATAGTAAGTGCTGGTCAGTGATGTGCCTGCCACATGGATTTAGTGGATTTAGGATTGAGTTTGTGCCTCACTTTGAAATACATGCGTCAGGGGATGGAGGGGAGGTAGATAAACCAGTACAGGGTAAAAAGCAACCGTAAAGTGCTAACTGTGGGTTCTAGAAGGGTGAGCACATGGGCATTTACTGCATAAATATTTCAATGTTTGGTTAAGCTATGCTAGGAAACTGTGGGGTAAAGGATGTGGAGTGAACGAGCCTCTCCCAGGACCCCACAGAGAGTTTTAGGAGATACTTCAGCCTAATCAAAAGTATAATTTCAGAAGTGGAATAAGGAAACAGGAGTCCAGAAAAAAAAATGCCTGCAGGAAGACTCACAGGAAGGAGGTGAAGGCTGCAGTGATCTAGAAAGCAGCCAAAGGTCAAGAGGGACTTGCCCATGGCAGGAAACCTGCCCTGAATGCAGGTGTTGGGGCTGGGTGGCAGGCTGTTGGGCTTCAGCTAGCTGCTCCAGCTTGGTGACACTGTCATTAAGGCCGGGGGACAGGGGACAATGTCTAATAGTTGGTTCTCTCTTTCCACTAGGTGGATCCTGGGACTCAAATTCAGATCATCAGGCTTGGTAGCAAGGCCCGTTACCCACCACCTCATCTCAGTGTTCCCCAGAACACAGCTCTCTATTCTCTCCCTCCCTGATCTGCTCTTCCTAAGACATTTTCATTCCCACTCCTCTCCGCAGCTCCTCAGGCCACCATCAGCTCACTAGCTAGTGCTGGCTCTTCTCTGCTTATCCTGCACATGAGTCCTGCTTCCATTGCCAGACTCTCCCAGGGGTCGGCCTATCCTACTAGCTCCTAGGTGATGTCTCTGTACAATGACCCTGGTCACAGCAGCAAGGCATTTGCTCATCTTCTGTCACCACTATAAGTGTGTGTGTGTGTGTGTTGGTCAGTGGGGCATCCTCAGGACCTGTGACAGGGCCTTGCCTGTAATGAATGCTTAACCAGAAGCTCAAGGCTTAAGAATGTAAACTGCTATCACACCTGTTGCAATGAGACCAAGCTAGAAGGGAAAAACCTCATCTCCATAATTACTCTACTCCATGTTTTAAATTAATTTACTTACAATCTGCTTTATATTTTGGTCTCTTGTATGTTTGGTAAGCATGAGTCTTTCTAACTGCTAAACTCTAGGAGCTGCTTGGCCCTCAAAGCTGAGGGCTTAGACCCTGCAGTACAGAAGCCCTGCTGTTATGCACCACAGGGGGATGATTTGTCTGAGAAGCTACCTGGCCCTTTTCTGACTTCAACCACCTAGACTTCAGCTGGTCCCTTGTTAGCCAAGTTCTGCCTGTTATCTGGCTGCCCTAAGGGTTCCGAATCCTATTAGTATAGAAGAATTTCTCTTTCCACGGTTTGTATCAATCAGTGATTAATCACATTATTAACTTCTGAAAACAGCTCATTAGATAATGTGCCTCTGTTGACATTGCATTTAATTGCTACTGCTCTTAGTAGCTTGTATTTACATGTGAGTTCTGTGCCCTTAACATTTTCTAAAGCTCAGAGCATCTCTGCAAAGTATCACTAATGCCTCTTTCAGGTTAGGCTGTTTTATCCTGCTAGAGATCAGGCTATCAGATTTGTCATCTGATAGAGATACACATACAGTGTATTAGAGTATATTGTAAATGCATGTACATTTATCAATATATACATACATGCATACATACATACATGCATGCATAGCAAATCATATGTATGCATATAATTAGTAGGAAAGGAATAGTTGTATACAGTGATTTCATTTGGTTTTATTGTTTGGGTGGATGATTTTCTTTTTGGTGCAGTCTATAAAATTCTTTCACCTCTACTTAAATGGGGAAGAGAACAGACGTATGCACATTAATATAGTCCTTTAGCGGTCAAAATGATATTAAAGTTAGGTCAATTGGAGTCATCCAGACGTAATGTATTCATTGGCGTGTGGTCTAAAAGTACGAAGCCATGGACAGGGTGCACAGGCGTGAGTGGTCATTTAAATTGCAAGAGGGTCAGTAGAGGACAGAGAGGAAAAGTTGATACGTAAGCTCAGAGTGCCTCCTCGCATCAGACACAATGACACAGCCTTTGCCTGCATATGCTCTCACGCTGGTCCACAGGTGAGCACATTGAGAGCCAAGGCGATTGGACAGGTCGTGAGAGATCATCTCTCTAAAACAGGTCCCTCCTGAGCTATCACACATGAGTGGAAGTGTAAGCCTACATCTGTATGTGTGCTCAAGCCCTTACTTAACATAAACATTTGCCCGAGGGAACCAGACACTAAACACAGACTAAGTGATTCCCTCCTGGACAGATGCTAAAAAGAGAAAGGATCCATTCAACCATGTTTCAAGTTTGTTTTCTCAAACACTGGAGTCTGTAGCTAGGTGATTAGATAGTGGGGTGACTCTACCCAGGACTCTACTGAGGAATGAGTGTTCAGTCTGAGCCTTCCTACCATGGCTTCTCCTCCACTCATGGGCCAGCCCATGAGGTCTAGTGGGCTTCTCTCCTCAGACCTCACCACTTCCACTCTTCTTTCTTGTGGACCCCCTTACTCAGCCTCACATCCTCTTCTGTCTGGACCCAGGTCTTAGATGGCTTCAGGAATCTTTCTGTCCCCTCCCACCTCCTATTTAGCTGGCCATTCACTGATCCTCCTCATGACCCCCACAACTTAAATCACAACGTCATCCCTCAGCATCTGCAGCCCTTCCTGCCTATGCCTTCTCCGTGGTGCTTACCAACATCTAGCATAATATTTATTTGTCTACTCAGAACAAAGATGGTGAGTGGCGAGCACACGCTCAAGGCTGAAGCATTGGGCAGGAAGGGGAAAGAGGGCTGCATGGCAGGAGGAATAGCTTGGTGTGCTGGTTTGTCTTTTTTCAACTTGACGCAAGCTACAGCCATCTGCGAAGAAGGAACCTCAATTGGGGAAAAAACGTATTCAACAGATTGGCCTGTAGAAATGTCTGTGGGGCATTTTTCTTGACTAATCATTGATGTGGGATGGCCTAGTCAAATGTAGGTGATGCCACTTCTGGGCAGGTAGTCGTAGGTGGTAGAAGAAAGAAAATCGAGCAAGCCATAGAGAGCAAGTCAGTAAGCAACGTTCCTCCATGATCCCCACTTCCGTTCCTGCCCCGACTTCCCTCAATGATGGGCTATGACCTAGAAGTGTAAAATGAAATAAACCTATTGCTCTCCAAGGTACCTTTGGTTGTAGTGCTTTATCACAGCAATGGAGGGCAAACCAGGATACCTGGAGAGCAGGCTACAATGAGACCTGAGTGTGTGTTGAGCAGGAGCTACCATGAAGATCCGTTTGCAAGACTGTGCACTTTATCCTATAGATGATGGAGAGATAATAGTGTGCCTATGGAGTTGATGTAAGAGCAGAACCCAAATGTGATTACAGTGATTCTAACTGCAGTGTGGAAGACACATCACTGTGAGTGTGGGCAAGCTCCTGCTGTAGAGTACAGTGGGGACAACAAAGACATGGAGAATGGCATTTGATATGTGGGTCACTGAAGAGACCTGAGCAAGCCAGGGAATGGAGACAAAGGAGTGAAGGGTCAAAGTGAGATGGCTTTGGGAGTGGGCAGCCGCATTTGCATCCTTAGTCTAATCTCCTTGTCATTCCTCAACATTAGACTTTTCCAGAAGGTTCCATACATCTAACTTGATGTGAACTCCTCTTCCTTCCCCTTCTCTTAGTCCCTTCCATTGTCCCCACCAGCAGCCAAGTCCTCCTGGCCTCAGCCCCTCCCTTCATTCACTTCTTGCATTCACTGAGGATGGTTTTCCTCATCCTTTCCCATCTACCACAGGTCGGGAGCAGAAAAGAAGTCCCAGAACAAACAGGCTAAAAGGAGCAGATAGCCTGCCCCAGAGAAATGATGGAGGGGAAGGGCCAGTGAGCCTGGTTGCTGAGAATGCCTAGTGAATGGTGCTATGTCCTAGGGTATCTAGAGAGGGCTGCAACGGGATACAGGGTATGTGTGGATGGTGTAGACTTAGATGAGTGTTCATGACCATGTATGCATGGAGGCCGGAGGGGACAATGGATATACTCCACAGTTACTGGTTGCTTTATTGCCTCTAGATATCCCCAGTAGAAAATCCCAGCAATCCTGTTTATACCCCAAAAATGGAGTTATTGGTGCACACAGCCACACATGGCTTTTTAAGTGGTTGTTGGGGAACTGAACTCAGAACGCCATTCTCTTAGCCACTGAGCCATTTCCCCTGGACCTGGCCCTGAGATTTCAAAAGAAGAGAACAAATTATCTGGACACACTAGCATAATCAAGGATGAGGTTGCCTTGGCAACCTGCTATGTTGTTTTCACCATTTGTCCTTGCTCAAATCTCCAGCCTTAAGCTCAGCTGTCAACCTCTCCTCACGATGCCCGGAGAGAACAGAACCAATCAGAATGCATCCTCAGCCTTCAGTTACCAAATGCGCCTGATATTGTTTTCTTTCTCTTTAGTTAAAAAGGTCCATGTGGTATCTCTCCACATGTGCACTAGGTCAAACCTCCTTGCAAGTTTCCTCCTCTTCGTCTCTGTTGCCACCTACCCTCTCTTTTACAGCATCCCCACAGATGCTCACCCAATGTCTCAGCATGCCTGCAACTATGCTATTCATCTTCCCTTTTGTCAGTACTTTCTCCCATGATCCTCTTCTTACTAACCTTTCCAGAGCCACCACTAGAAGGGTCACCAAAATCTCTACCTGACCAAATTCTGTCGATCTTTATCTCATTGTACAGCCTCTTGAGAATCTAGGCAAGCATAGCAGCTCACTCCTTCCCACGAGACTTGCATGTGGGCTTCCTTTCTGGAGCTGAAGTTCCAGGAAGTTGTGAGTTTCCCAGTGGAGGTTCTGGGAACTAAACATGGGCCCTCTGCAAGAGCAATAAGTGCTCTTAATCTCTGAGCTATCACCAGCACCTCCCCCCATGTGTGTGTGTTTGTGTGTTGGTTCTTTATGAATTTGATATTATGTGCCCCAATCCCACTTCTCTTCCCCTTCCCTCATACTGACCCTCCACCCTTGCAACCTCCATCCCAACAGAAAAAAAAAATCTCATTATGGAGCTGCAGTGTGTCACCGTGTCCCACAGTATACACTTTTCTCTATATTTTTCTGCATGCAAATGTTCATTGTAATGACTTGTTGATCTGGTACAAGGCCTCTGGTTTCTGCTACTCTGTAATACTGGAACCTCACTGGGACTCCTCTCAGATATCCTGTTGTTGCCCTGTGTCATGGAGATCTTGTAGATTTGGAACTGTAGGACTGGCCCCTTCATGCACTCCAGCAGTTCACTGATGGAGTAGATGTTGGGATGGCCAGTTCAAAGCCCTGGATCTGGGCCTGAGAGGTTTCTGAGCTGGTCAGCCTGCCAGCTCTCCTGCTCTCACACCCTCAGGGCTGGCTCACCTGCAACACCCGCAACCAGGACCAGCTCTACCCTGCTGCCCAGGCAAGGGGCAGGGCCTGCTCTTCCGGGTGTTACAGCCAGTGAGGGACATGGCCAACTCTCCTGCCCTCATGATTTCAGGGCCAGCTCTCTTGTCTGCCGTAGATGGCAAGAGGCAAGGGTGGAGAAGGCATCTCTCTCTTACCCACTCTGACACATGGCAGGCAAGTTACAGGGCTGGCTCTCTCCAGCCATTAGGGTCAGCTCTTCTGTGCTTCCCAGGGCCTGCTCTCCCAGGTGCTGCAGCAGGGCCAGTTCTCCTGCTCTAATGCCCCTAGGGCACCTCTCCCAGGATGACCATGTGAGGGATGGGATCAGTTCTGCACAGCCCTCAGACATCAACATGCCCCTGGGTTGCAGCCCAGACCAGAAACATCTGTCTGGCTTTTGGTGATAACAGACCCCTGCTGTTGCAGGGCCACAGGGCCAGACGTGGCCCCTGGTGGCAATATAGGCTATGGCCCCACCATGGTCCCAGGTGGCATCACTAGCTACTCACACCAGGCTGTTCCCTATTACCCTTGAGACTCCAGTTCTTCACTGTGCCCACATCCTGTTTCTCCACCACTTACTTGCTCCTCTTAATGGCTCCTGGGGTCTCTGAGTGTCAGGGGTTGTCTCAGGAGTGGTCTTAGGAGTACAATGTTCCAAGTGTACATTATGGCACTAAGCAGGGCAGGGGAGGGCAGGGGTCATCTTTGGGATGGTCTGCCACCCCTAGGCCTGTGCTGTGCTGGACTGGTGGTCACACTGTCTCCAGCACTTCCTGCTAGTCTCTTATCATTCCTCGAGGTTTCTCTGCTGACTCTTTCTCTTCCACACATGGATGTCCCAGGAAGTTTCATGGTCCCCCTCCTTGCTCAACTTGCTCTCCTATTCATTTTCACCTGCTCCCTTAGCTCTATATGCTGACATCTCCCAGATATCTTTCTCTAGACTTCCATGTGGTCCTCTTGCAGACATGTCAAACTTAATGAATCACTTCCATCTCCCTGATTTCTGTCCCAGTCATGAAATCCATACCCTTTTCATCTCAATAAATGAAGCCACAACCACAGCTTGAGCCAACACCTACAATTCTGCCTTGATTTCCTCAGATCTCCTCCTATTCCCACTGTAAAAATCTGTTTGAACCCATCAGGTTCGTTCCTTAAAACACTCTGAATCCATACGGTTTCCCATGCTTAGCATTGCCACCTCTCTCCTTTACCCATGATTTGTTCTTCAGAGTGAGGATGGGTTGAGGAGAGAGAAAGACATGGACATCAAGGACAAAACTTTGAGGAACCTTCATAAAGAAGACAATAGAACACAGGAAGTGGTGACCAGAAACTGAACAGGGAAAGGGAGGAGAGAAAAGGAAGAGACTTGCAATTGAAAAATGTCATTTCAAAAACACGATTGTAGAGAATGTCTGCCTTCATTCCTCAGCACAGGTGTGTCTGTGTGGATGTACCACCCAAGCATATGCCTGTCGGTCATCCCCAGTGATAGCCAGAGAGGAGGAGGAGGAGGAGGAGGAGGAGGAGGAGGAGGAGGAGGAGGAGAGGAAAGCCATGAGCCAGGTGTGAACCAACCTGATGCTCTTGAGAGAGCGGATGCTATTGAGAAGAGCCATGGGAACTGACCTTCCATACTCTTCCATGCAGGACACATTATCAAATATGAAAACTATACACACAACTGTAACAGGATACTCACTCTGCTACATTGTATTCTCAGTGGAGCTCAGTGATTAGGCAGTAGAAGAGGAGGTGGAACTGGGAGAAGAAGAGAGGAAGGGGAGGGGAGAAAAAGAGGGAAGGGGATGAGATGAAGAGAGGAAGGGGTGGGATATGACTGGAGAGGAAATGGTGAGAGATGACCAGAGGAAAGAGAGGTGGAAGGAGGATGGAGGAGAAGGACGTGACCTGGAAAAACCGCAAGTTACAAGGGTCTCATAGATGGGGAATAGAGTAGTGTAGCGGTAAATCTGCTCAATCTAGACGTGCAGTTTGTATTCATAATTATTGAGTTGTGTTTTCTTTGATTGGCCCTATTTGGGTTGGAGATTTACCCCAATACACAACCTCCCACTTTCAAACCTTACCCTTTCTCTGTTCCACCTTGGTTATAGCTTTAGTTGGGTCCCCAATGCAAGGGACACCATAGAATCTCCTCACAGATCCTGTTTTCTCCTCCATCTGAGACAGAACTGTCCAATTAGCTTCCCTTGGTAATGAGAACCTCTAATTGAACCACTCTCTTGCTTAGGAATCTTCTAGAGCTCCCCACACCCTGTTAAGTGCCATGGGTCTTCCATTTGACACATCTTTCTACTTCCATCACATCTTCCATCTGCTTTTGTTTGTTTGTTTGTTTGTTTGTTTGCCCTGGGCGATTTAAACTACTTGTATTCCAGGCACACCTGGTATATCTGCCCTGTATTTTTTACTCATGATTTTTTTTGAATACACAGCCATCCCTCCTTTTAATGTCTTAAAGTATGACACAACCAGGAACACAAGTCTGAAGTCTAAAACATTCAAATCGGTGTCTTGGCCATGTGCTGGTTCTGTGCTGGGTAAGCAGGTTACTCTTTTTCTGAGCCCGTTTCCCCTCCTGTTGTTTGGAGTTGAATAAATAGAGGCTGGTAGAATAGAAGGTAAATGATCAGAGTGAGTGCCACAATGGCTGCCACAGAGAGGGCACTGGTTTTAATACCCTTCTTCTGTCCCTCGTTCCAGAAGCCCCTTCAAAGCAAACCCTCCCTCTGCAGGTCTCACGGCCGGCTCTATGCGTCAACAACTCTGTCCCTTAGAGCCAAGTTGTCACCCACTTCTGATGTCCTCCAGTACAAAGCATAGTTCAAAGAGAACTGAACGTTCACTGAATCAAATTACCTATAACTCCCCCAGCATATAAAAATGATCTCAGCTGCAGTTATTTTTTTGTAGCTAGATTATACTGGATTTGAAGAGAAAGAGAAGATAATACTTGGAAAAAAATATTATTATTATCTACCTTCATTTAGATATTGCAAACCATATCCCTTTCCTAAAGCCTGTGGCTTTAACAGAAAACGCAGCCGATTGATTTTCAAACCTCACGGATCCAAACTGTGTTCAGCTGTAAGACCATTCATATGGTCTTAGAAGACCACTGTGATGCACAGAAAATATTTAACACTATTAAAGTACTGAGTACAGAGACTCCTTACGGTCAGCTTGTAGAAGGACAACGTGATGCAGGGTCAGGGCCATCCTCTGGGAGTCGATGGTGCTCAGGATCTTGGCTGCTGCAGTCCCCAGTAGTGGCTTCCCGTTGTACAGCGTGTAGTACGTCAGCTCTGCTGGGTCCTTTGGTCCTGGCACTCGCTGCATCTTTACCATCTTTCAGAAAGAGAGAGGTGGGGTGTTGCTAGAACATCTTGGACTGGCCCTGCAGGCCTCTGAGCCATCAGAAGGCTCAGCCTCATCCATCCTGCTGTTCCCTAGTGGGCCCACTGTGACAGGCTAGACATTAGGCCTGTGGTCCTCCCTACAGCCAGAGTCCCAGGAAGCTTGCTATCCTCGGAACTGGGAGGAGAATGGGGGTTTGAAAAACAGCAACATCTGGAAAGCAGTTTGAAGCTGGGAGAGTGATGTTTCCCAGTCTCCACCGAGCTCTGGTCTCATTTGAAAATTGACCTTTATGTTAATTCAGGACATGCTAGGCTATCCCCAAACAAGGTGCTTAATTTCAAAAACCTTCAATTGCCTGAAAGGGGTAAAAAAAAAGACCTATCTGTCTACACAATGGGAATGACCTCTGATGGAAACAGTACTTGGAAACTCAAACTTCATTTTTCTAAAGCATCTCTGTGGAGTTTTTTTTTTAATTCAAAAACTCTACAAAATAAACATTCAGATGAAAAAGCATCAAACAATGAAAAATATTAAAACAATGTATAGTCCTTCTTCTGACACCAAAGAACTGTTATCACCTTGGAGCTTTTGTTCCTAATCTTTGGATTTTCTACACAAACCTTTTTATCTTCTCAGATCGCCATAATCTGTACATGACATCATACCTCATTTTTATGTGTGCATGCACGCACACACATGTGTCATGATGCATGTGTGGTCAGAGGACAACTGGCAGGAACAGGTTCCCTACTTCTATCACGTGGGTCCCTGGATTTGAACTCAGGTCCATAGGCTTGGTAGCAGGTGTCTTTACCTGCTGAGCCATCTCTGAGGCCTGAGGCTCATCATTTTTACTTTCCTTTTTAAATGGCCCAACATATTTCAAAAGCGGAAGAATTTCTTTCCACATGGCATTCATCTCTTTGCCTCGTAAAATGGCCTACCAAGCTCCTTACTGTTAGCCATTCAGAGTGCTGCTTTTAACCGTTGGAATTACAAATTGATAATCCTAAGTGCAAAAGCATAGATTTTGATATGGACATAGAATACTGTTATATGCATGCAGGCATGTAAATATGGAGCATTTAGGGTTCCAACTTTTTAGAATCAGCAATTGATAAACATAAGATTTTCAGAGTGTACATTATAGATGTTGAGTTTCATAGAACATATATAAAGATTTTACAAAACTGTTTATAGTAAGTTCATTAACAACCACCATAACAACATCCCTGAAATCCCTGAAGAATCACAAAGTCTTTAGGAGTAAACTGAATAACTGACGAATACATTGCAGAAAGTCACATAATAGAATATGATAAACAGACTACTCCAGTTAATATGAATGTGGATTACAAATTACAGAATATAAAATTTGAAATAGAAAAGGCAATATGGTATATTTTTAAGGCTCTACACACGGAGGGGCAAAATTTATATAGAAAATAATAGGACTGATTTAATACAAAATTCAGAACCATGCTCAACTTGGTAAGAAGAAAGGGAGTATAATTTTAAAAGGTTAAGTGCTCTGTATGTGTATGTGTAGGTGTATGTGTGTAGTGTGTGTGTATGTCTGTGTGGTGTGTGTGTATGTCTGTGTGGTGTGTGCATGTACATGTGTATGTGTATTTGTCCGCATGTCTGTATCTGTGGTGTGTGTATGTGTGTCTATGTGTGTATGTGTATATTTATGTGTGTCTCTGTGTATGTGTCTGTCTGTCTGTCTGTATGTATGTATGTATGTATTTATGTATATATATGGTGTGTATATGAGTGTATTTGTGTGTGTGTGTCTGTATGTGATGTGTGTGTGTACGTGTGTGCCTGCTCTAGTTTTCCTCCATCACTTTCTACCTTTTTTTTTGAGACAAGGTCTTTCTTTCACTGAACCTGGAGCTCACAAATTCAGCTTGGCTAGCTGGCTAGTGAACCCCAAATTCTCCTGTTAGCTTCACTCATTTCCAACTTGGTAAGGATTTCTTACCAAGATTTATCCAGGTATGTCAGAGGCCACCTAAAGCTTCTATAGAGAGAGATTTTCAGGGAAAAAAGAAGAAACTCTACTTGCTGCACTCTAACTTTCTGGAGAACTGCATAGTGTATTTGACAGCTACATGTTAGCTATGTTCAATGTTACATAGAACTACAGTCAAGTGCCTTGAGCAATGAGAAAATTCAGAGATGGCAGTCTCTGAGACATGCAAAACTGTTAGGGTTTCAAGTAGTACCGGGCTTGTAAGATGGCCCTTTCTCTCCCTTGGATTGTTATAAATCCCACTTCACAGTCCAGTGACTTGCTTTCTGTCATTAGGCAAAACGTGAGTTGTAGGACTTACATAGAACAGACCTACCATGGTGAAATCACAATCCTGGCATAGGAATGAACCATCCTTTTTCCTAGGGATGGGCTGTCATGGTGCGGACTTTCAGAACCTCAGAACTAAACTGACATCCAATAGGACAATGAGCACAACACACTGCCGCTCACTAGGAGACATGGTGTCTACAAAGGTCGTGGTGCAGCTCATGCAGGGAGAGAAGATGCATGACTTTCAAGAAGTCGTGGAGATGTGATCCACAGACAGATTGTGCTAATGCCTGCAATTTCCACATAGACAACATGACACTGTGCATCTGTGAAGGACATGGTGAGACTTTGTAGGCCAGTGGAAGGCAACACTACCAGGAGGCCATCTGTGACATGATACCAAGATCAACAGAGCTTTTTCAAACATGGTAGAGATGGGTTCTCAATGGTGAAGTGTAAATTAATCATATTCAAGCTGTCAAATATGCTATGGACGTTCCCACTCTAGGAGTAACTGGCTAAGCTGTGTAGGTTAGTGCAGATAACCTTCCAGAGACTCTCTTAAGTGCCTTAAAACTAACCTGGAGAAGTTTGTGTTAGTAGTTTCTTTGGGAGGTTCTAGGAACTGACAGGAGGGTCTGAGGTGACTGGAACTTTTGGCTTTGTAAATACCTGAATGTATAGAGACTCTTTTCCTGGTAATCAAGTTGCTAACAATGAAGGAGAAAGATACTGACTCAGCCTCCAAAGCTTCAGAGGAATGTTGATCAATCGGCTTAAGTCAGTTGGCAGCAAGGATATGCCTCTGGGCACAGGGAATTGTTTAGTCCCTGGAAACACCCCCCACCCACAGTCATTAAAAAAACAAAAACAACCCCAGTGCACACACCTACCTGCACTGTGTAGCTTCCCAAGGTGGTAGCACGTTTAAACCGCCGGCCCTGTTGCTGGGACATCATGAACAGTTGAGCCAGGCGCTGCTCCATGACCCGGGCAAAGCTCTGGTTGTGCAGGCCCACCAGCGAGTTGTCCACACCCTGGAGCACTGAGGATGCAGAAGGCAAAGGGGAGGCTCAGAGCACAGACTCCCTGCTGACTCAATAACTACACCACCACCTGCCCCACAAAGCTGAGAAGGGCCTACCTTACACCAAGGCGGCTTGGCCAACCTTACCTAATTCTCCTCCAAGGCAGATTGTGAGTTGAGAATCCTTGCCCATGTGTTACATGTGTTGGAAAAGTTAGTGACCTGCCCAAGGCAGCTAGTAAGTAGCAGAATCAAGGTACGAACCCAAGCTGGAATAATTCCTAAGCTTGTGCCTTTCTTCTGTGAGAACACCTACTGCATCAACCCCAAACTATCAAAGATGCTACATGCTGCAAAGGGTCCACAGGAGACTCAACGAGCTGCAAGCTTAGGATTTGGGGTGCTTCTCACTTGCAAACCCTGACTCAGGGCTTATTTCTCTTTCTCAACAGCTTTGTGGAGGATTTGTAGAGCCATCCTGGAACTTGAGCACATACATTTGGGACAACTCTGCTGTTCTGTAGCGTATATCTTCCTATTAGGTGGGATCTTTCGGTTGCTATCTCTAAAGCTACCCAGAGCCCCTCAGGTCCTCTCCCATTCAAGAACAGAACAACATAATGGAAGGAGTGTGCTGTCTCTTACTTCTTATTAATCATGGGGCCTTTGGCAAGCCACCGAGATACAGTCCTCTGTAGAAAGGGCAAGGAAGGGTACCTCATCGGAAGTACATGGCTAATGGGCTCTAAAGTTCAAGAGGAAGAGGATGAATAAGGCAGTTTGGCCCTGTCCATAGGAGGTCTGTGGGATCCTTTTCTGGCCCTTCCCTTTCCTTGGCTGTATCTCAGCAGCCATTACTTGGACTATCTGGGGACAACAGGAGAGATGATGACAGTGGAGTTGCAAGCTACTGCCAGTGCATCGATGAGAGCTGTAATGAGCATTAGGGCCTCTCTAAAGCTTTCTACAAGGAAGAGTGCTTGTTTTCATTTATATCCAGAGTCCAATCCTTGCTCTCCATCTCTTGGGAAGCATCTGTACACCAAGCATGCAAACAGTGCCTTCAGACACAGTTGTACCCTAAATTTTAAGTGCTCAAATGGATTATCTCTTTTCTTTTTCAAAACTCACAAGGGCTTGGGAATGGGATAGAAGAGTCTTCATCTAATAGAGTTTGTTCTAACACAATCCAGAGCAGTATCATGAATACCATCCATCCACCAAGATACAGAAACAGCCCCTCCTAAAGAGCATGTGGTCTGTAGCTGCTATTCTGGCAGGATGCTGCGTTCAGTCAGCACCAATGATTGAATCCACGCAGGGCCAGACTAAGCCGTCAAAGATGACGTTCATGTTCAGAACAAGAGAGAAATAAAACCCACAGCTGGGTCTCTGAAATCATTTCTTTGAAGCCATAAATGCCAAGTGATCCCCGGAGGGTATAAAGCATGGCTCTGGGGCCCTGGTGAGAGACTCTAGCCAAGTTCCTGCAAACAGAGGTGTATGCTGCTGTGTTGCTCTCACTGTCAGAGACCTGGGGTTCCCAGGGCTTCCTACCACAGACAGGAGAGTCTGTAAACCTGCAGGTTCAAAAATACCTCATCTGGTTAATTTACAGGCCAATACACTGAAATATGGTTTCTAATTTGGCCTCCTTGGACCACTGGACAAGAGGAAGTGTGTGTGTGTGTGTGTGTGTGTGTGTGTGTGTGTGTGTGTGTGTGATTGCTTTATGAAAATCTCAGTCATGATTCAAAGGAAGACCTCAAGTAAAGGCAATAGTCAAACTCTTCTAGGAGGTGGGCATGCCTCAGTCATTGGTGGTTTTATTATGGACATTCTCTATGCCACTGAACTGTACGTTTAAGATGCTTAAAAGGGGCATTTTACCCTATATGTATTTTCAGTGCAGTCCTCTTTTTAAGAAATCCCCTTAGGAGAGTATGGGAGAGTGTGGGACTCACTCTCAGGAGTGCAGTGGTCAGTGCCTAAATGGCTTGTGTGTGTCACTGCAGCTCTTAAAAAAAAAAGTGGGATCTCCTCTATGTCAGCTGGGTGGAACTGGGGGTCAGAAGCAGGGGTGTGAGTCTGAGTCATGGTTCCCCTTCCACATGGTTCCTAGGAGCCTCAGTTCCCTACTGAACTACTGATTGTGAAGAAGAAATAAGTCAATAAATAATGCCTTTAACCATGGTGCTACATGGTGCTATAGGACATTTGTTAGTACACCACAATGAGGGAGCTGTTGCTGTCATAGCTTTGCAAGGTACATTCTTGACAAAGGAAGAGTGGCCTGAAAGGAATGGACCTGTGTCCCTGCATATTGTCTCCCTACCTTCCCCTAAGGACCTCAGCACACTCTCCTGGACCTGTCTGCCTTCCTGAAAGGCAATAAAACTGTGTGTACCCACACATGTCCCTCACAGTGACTCAGGAGCACAGAGCCCTCAGCACACCACCAGGACCCTCTCACCACCCACTCTTAGTCACTATAGATCCAGACTAGAGGAGGCGTTGCAAGTCCCTCCCTGTGTTCAGAGGAGCTATGTCTGAATGTCCAAGACTGTGACTCTTCCCTTCTCACTTTATTTATAATCACACTGGCTCTAAGATCCACCGTCAGGCAAGGGTCAGCCTCCTGCACTTGAGCTAAACTATTTCGTGTGTGGTTGGATCCCACACATTCAAACTCCAAGAGCCTCTATGCTCAGCTAATGTCCTCTCATCCTACAGGTGAGTGTGTGAAACCCCGGAGGGCCCCAGGGGACAGGCTCTAGGACACACAGTAAGAAGCATAGGTGAGATGAGAAGAAAGTCACTCATTACTGGATCTAGGACGTTTTGTCTCTGTTGAATAAAATAGAAGCAGGTGTATAAACATGAGGTGGCCTCTTACATCTGTTAGTGACCAGTATCCTGTGGGCTTGCTGATTACCTAGGCTGGCTGGCCAGTGAACCCCAGAGATTTGTCCACCTCTACCTCTTCTTTGATGTGGAGTCTGGGGGATTTAACCCAGGCCCTCAGGCCTGCATGACCAGCACTTAGCTGACTGAGCTATCTCTCCAGTCCCTAGTCACTAATATCTGGGTATCTCTATCTCGCTTCATTTCTATAAAACCAATTGCAGGATCTGTAGATGGCAGGACAGCCCCTGAGTTCTCTGTAAAGAGAGACTGGAACCACCCATTACTGGTGACTTCCCATCAAAGAAGGATCCATCCCTTGCAAGACAGGGAAAGTATACAATATGCTCCATCTGAGTACAGTTGGAAAAGAGGCAAAAGCATGCATGGTTTGTAACAGAAACTGCAGAAAGGGGAAGCTGCTACAAACTGAAAGGGACAGAGCTTGTGGTGATCGTCTGGGGGCCAAAGCCTAGCAGAGACCTTCAATGTTAGCACCCTGTCACAAGCACCTCCTTTTGTGACAGAGAAGATTGGCAGAGCTGCCCAGGAGTTTGTAAAAGTGGTCCTGGTTCAGATGGAAGGGTCATGCCAAAACAGTTCCAGTTCCTTAGAAGTGCTAACTGATTGATGCCACCACCAGAGAGACAGCGGTAACTCTGTTTCGATCACCAACTGCAACACCAACAACAGCAGTGAGAAAGAAGGTTCCGTGACTGTGAAGGGTTCAGTCGCAGGGGAGCCCAGAAGCCAGACTGAGTGTGTGATTTTCTCTTAAGGTAATACTGCTAAAATGAAGATGCGGCAAGGTGTGGGGAGATTCGGAGGGGATGTCATCGGTGGTTGTCAAGGGCAGCCTGTGTTTAAGGATGGATTATGATCATTGCATGTAAACTGTAAAGTTCAGAGACGGGGGATTGCCTGTGAGGGGAAAGGCACCATTGCTTGCGGAGGACACATGATTCTGTGTCGTTATGTAACCCACTGGCTCATGTGTTGCTTGGTTAGTGCTCCCCCCCACTTCTCTCTCAGGCTTGCATCCTCGAAGGGTGGTTTCTAATCTGTTAAAAATGTGCTTCATTAGTTTGCTTTCTTGGCAGTAAAAATGATCTCTATACTGAAGACCCTGCAGTGTGTGTGTGTGTGTGTGTGTGTGTGTGTGTGTATGTATGTGTGGTGGGCACCTAGGTGACCTGTCCTTTAGAAGGGAGCCTAGGCAGGCATCATCTAGCAGGGTGGGAACTGCTTGGATGGAATTCTCGGCAGCAGTCTATCTGCCACTTGTGAGGGACAGCAGTGAGGGACGCTGGACGAGGGAGGAGAGTCTGGGTGGCCGCTTACCCAGACACATTCTCACGCCTTGAAGGAGCATCCTGCCTCCTTGTGATGGGCTGGACTATGTTCCCCACACTCATGTGTGTGAGCCCTAGCCTCTAGTATGTCAGAGGGTTACAGTATTTGGAGAAAGGGTCTTTAAAGGGGTAATGACATAAAAATCAGGTCATGAGTATGGGCCCTAATCCAGTGTGTCTGGTATCCTTATAAGGAAAGGAAATCAGGACACAGACAGGCTCAGAGGGAAGAACAGGTGGGGACAAACGGGGAAGGTGACCAACTTCAAGCCAAGGAGAGGGAGGAAGGCACAGAGGTATCAGCGCCTTGGTCTCAGACTCTCAGAACATGGAGAATATAACTTTCAGTTGTCTACACGCCAATGGCTGGGCTAGTCACTCTGCTCCTAGCACATCTGTCCTCTCCATTTGCCTCAAATGCTGTTTCTCACTTCACAGTCACTGTGTGACTTTTGGAAAACACAGACAGAATGCCTTTGCTGGTCCGTAAGGTTCAGCTGAGAAATGTCAAGGGAAAAAGGAGAAAATGCCACCAGAACACTCTGACTCTTGGACTCCCATGCGACCTCATCATTGGGGTACATAGGGGTTGGTGTGGGGCGGGCTGTGTCCCCAGAAGGAGCGGCACACATTCAGCCCTCCTCTGGCTTTGATTTGGGGTTTTCAGGGCAGTTCAGAAAGGCCTGTTCAGACAGCCACTCACACAGACGTGCCCCAGACATCACACACTGGGGCTGCTGTGTGTGAAAGGCTGGGGAGGGGATCACTGAGCCAATAATTTTGAATTGTTTATCAGTAATTATCTTCAGGGTCCTTTACTCGATTCCCTACTCCCTTCCAGCCCTATAGAAGGAATCCCCTGACTTATAAGGCAGGGTCAAAGGCATAGATCCTGTCACCAAATGACACCATTTTAGACAAACCTGTGATACTACAAAGAGGGAATTATAAAATTAAGAGGTTACCTGTGATAACCCAGTAGTCTCTGGTTGTCTCTGATGTGTCGAGGTTGGGATATTCCAGTGCTAAAATAGATGAAGAAACACATCAAATTTCTTTGATAGGTTTTATGAGTAAAAATTATCAAGGGCAACAGAAGTGACATGCTGGCAAGTAGCTAGCTCCTACACCGCCATTCCTGAGAACTCTGAGGCACACAGGCCAGACTATCTCATTGTGTATAAAAGTGACTCAGAAAAGGGACAACTTGTCCAGGGAGCTCAGATTCGAGAGTTTGTCTCTTTGAAGTTTCCCTTTCGAACCGTCTTAACTGGAGCAGCTTTACAATCAGCCTTACTATGCAGTCTGTCATAGCAGGGGCTTCCTCTGCAGAGATCATCTAGCACCATGAAGGTCATACGGAGTGACCATCTCTAAATGGGATCTTTTCAGTGCTAAGGGCTTACATGTGGTACCCCAGCATTGGGAGGAAAAGTTATCATCATGCTTTACCAGCATGGTGACAGTGAAAATTCACACATGTAAAGGACATTGTACAGTGCCTGTCATATAACCAGTGCTCAATAAATCCTTCGTATGTGTACATGTGTGTGTACATGTGTGCATGTGTGTACATGTGTGCATGTGTGTGTACATGTGTACATGTGTGTGTACGTGTGTGCATGTGTGTATACATGTGTGCATGTGTATACTTGTATGTATACTCCAGAGGATGATGGCGACTGTCTTCCTCAATTGCTCTCCACCTTATTTTCTGAGACAAGACTCTTCACTAAACCTTGGGCTTGATGATTTGACTACCCTGACTGTCCAGTGAGCTCTCGAGAGGGATAGGTCCTCTTGTGCAGCACTTGTTACAGCTGTGAGCACCTCACAAGACATTTTTTTAAAAACATAGATACCGAGATTAAACTCATATTCTCAGGCTCACACAGTTAGCACTTTGCCAGCTGAGCCATTTCCCCAACCCTTGCTGCTCAGTTCAGCTTTACTGTGGTTATTATCAGAACACCAAGCTGGAAAAGCTCCTGCACCCGCTGCCCCACGCCGTCCTGCTAGCTTTAATGACATTGTTTGTTTGTTGTTTGTTTTTCAAGACAGGGTTTCTTCGTGTAGTCCTTGCTGTTCTGGAACTTACTCTATAGACCAAACTGGCCTGCAACTCAGAGATCTGCCTGCCTTTACTTCCCAAGTGCTGGGATTAAAGGTGTGTGCCATCACTGGCTGGCTGACATAATCTTCTTATAAAGTCCAGAGTCATCCATGCTTCCTAAAAATTTATAAGATCTTTACAGTAAACACACATTTAAAAGCTTCTCAGTGGCTGCTACGTGACAAGTACATCGTCTACATCCACACACACAGACATACATACGAACACACACATACAGACACATACAAATATACAAAGACATACAGACACACACATACACATATACATGCAGACACATACACACACACACACACACACATACAGATACACACACATCCAGACACACACATACACATACAGACAAACATACAGACACACATACAGATACAAACACACATACATACACACATACACATACAGATACAAACACAAATACAGACACACACATACACTTACAAACACACACATACACACACACACATGCACACATACAGGCATACACATACACACATACAGACACATACATACACATACAGACACACACATACACATACAAACACTCATACAGACACACACATACACACACATACACATACAAACACACATACAGACACACACATATACATACAGACACACATACAAACACACATACACACACACATACAGACACATACACATGCACACATACAGACACACATGTACACATACACACACATACACACATACAGACACATACATACAGATACACACACACACAGAATCTCATTTGTTTTTAGTATCAAAACAACTACAGAAAGAAACTATGAAATACGTTTGCTAATAGGTATATTTTAAAAGGAAATCTTTGCCAGTGACCTTGTGAAATGTAATGATTAAATTTAGAGTACAGACCATCACTACCAGCAAGTGTCTAGTGACAAACGTGGGCTGCACTATCTTCAAAGTCTATGGTGACCATGTAGTAATGAGGATTATGTAACAAGCATTTGAGACAGCCAAGACCTCAGACTATGGAGACTTCAAGTGAAGTCACGACTCAGTCACAAAGTCTGTAGCCAGCTGGACCTGAAGGTCTAGGAACATTTGTGGAGGAGAGAGAAAACCATGGCAACCTGGAAGGCAGTGCTCAGAGCACAGGTCCCAGTGCAGCCCGATTAGCTGTGGGAGAATGGATATCCTGTGAAAACATGCATTGGGAGGGGGCTTTAATTTTCTCTTCTTGTTTTACACCTGCCTGATAGGCTTATCGTAAGCACCAAACAAGGGCTTTCTTGCAGTGTGCAGTGAACTTCTTGTCAATTCAACCCCCATTTGCTGTATTCTCACTTGCTCAAGGTAAAACAAGGTAGCACAACAGAAGCTCTTCTATTTTGTGGAGAAAGATGCCCAAGGGAAACCACAGGGCCCTTCTGAGTGAGGCTGTGGTGCACGTACTCACGTTCAGCGATGGTGAGTGGAGGGTAGGTGAGGTAGAATCCCACCAGCTCAGCTGAGAGCTGGCTAAGGAGGCTGCTGGCCACGGTGCCGTTGAGGAACAAGCTCTGATTGCCCACCGCATACACCAGTGTGACGGCTTGAGAGGCGTTGGACGTGCTCACGATCTGAATGACACAGGAGCAAAGGGGAAGGAGACAGGCCAAATAAGGTGAGGGTCTGTGTCATGGAGGCCGAGGAAGGGATGTTTCAACAGAAGTCGTGGGTTGCGATGGAAGGGCAGTGGGGAGACAGCAAGGAGGAAAAAAGAATAGCAAGTCATTGTTTACAGATTGCAGGGGCATGCCAGGCACTGGGCTATGGACACCTCATCTCCATCTGGATCTAACTCTGGGATAGCATCCACTTACAACTGCCTTTCATGAATGAGGAAAACAGGGCCCAGAGTTACAGGGATTTGCTTAAGGTCAGAAAGCTTATCCCTAACATGGTTTGAATAGGTTTGGCCCCCGTAGACTCATGTTTGAATGTTTGGCCCATGAGGAGTGGCACTATTAGGAGGTGTGGCCTTGTTGGAATAGGTGTGGCCTTGTTGAAGGAAGTGTGTCTCTGTGCCAGTGGGCTTGAGGTCTCCAATGCTTAAGCTCCACCCAGTGTGGAATTACAGTCTCGTTCTGGCTGCTTTCGGATCAAGATGTAGAACTCTTGGCTCCACCAGCACCAAGTCTGCTGGCACACTGCCATGCTTCCCACCATGGTGATGATAGACTGAACCTCTGAACGTGTAAGCCAGCCCCAGTGAAATGTTTTCTTTTATAAGAGTTACCTTGGTTACAGTGTCTCGTCACAAAAAAAAAATCAAAGTAAGATAGTAACAGGATTTGAACCCAAGTAGCCTTGATTTTCAGCTTTTAACTACTCCTGTGTCCTTTATTTGGGCTAAAATATCTCAAATGACTTACAATTCTGGAAATAGAGCATACAGATACCAATGAAGAACCCAATTGTCAAATGTTCTGGGACCTTTCATATCAAAAGGAATGTGCACCTGGTGTTTTGAGCAGGGTGACTGAATACAGGCATAACAGGAATTCAGAAAATACAAGATAAATCCTTTACAGAGCAGTTACTTTGTTTTGTGGACCATTAATTGGTGTGGATTATGAGGGGAAAGGTCTGTAAGATAGCATGGGTTTCTTCTCATGCTCATCTTATTTCATATTTTTAGTTGCTGGAGGCGGGAATGAGGTTTTCTGGGTCAATGTATGGATAAAAATATCTCAAACATTTGAAAAACATGAGGAGAAAAATCAGTGCTTAGCAGGGAGCTTCTGCTGGATTGTGTGCAGTGTGTGCCCTTCTCTCCAGATCTCCTTGCTGCTACCCTGTATGTCACAGAGGGCATCCCGCAGGCCAGCCCTCAAGGACTACACAATGGTTTCTTTGTCCAGTGGTGTTGGCTAAAGGGGGCTGAGTGGACATGGTCCTGTTTTCCACAGCTAACCACCCCACATCCCTCTAGCTGTACACAAGGTTCCTAACTTCTTTAGGTCCTCACAACTCATACTCTTCTAGGGTTGTGCTTTGCTTTTGAGACTGGTCATCCAAATAAATGTAAAATGGTGTCTCATGATTACTAAAGTGTTGGGTCAAAGCCTTTTTATTGCTTGCCCCCCCACCTCTCCTCAGGGTGACAGTTCAAACCCAGGGCATTATGCATACTCGGCAAATTCAGCACCAATCCCAGACCTCTTTTCTTATTCACTTTCGTTTAATGGATGCATGGCAGGAGTTCTCTCTGTGTCTTTAAGTTCTGGTTCTAGATATTAGCCACTTAACAGATAGATGATTCACAATTCTGTGGTATCTCTCATTCTGTTATTAGTGTCTTTTGATAGGTGAAGTTCTTGCTTTTGAGGGCAGCCAATGCGTTTGTTTCTCTTGGCTCTGTGGTTTTTCCAGTGGGGTCCACCACGCACAGGCCTGTGAGCTCTTTCCTCTATGCTCTGATCCCTTTGGCTTTAGTTCTTACATGCACGTCTTTGATCCACTTTGAGAGATTTTGGTTGATGATGTTAAGTATAGCTTCAACTTCCTTCTTTTGTAGTGTGGATAGTCACTATTAAAAAGATTGCCGTTTGCCTCATAGTCCAGCCTTGGTTAAAATTGTTTCACCCTATACAAGTAGACCATTGGTCTCTATGTCTTTCATACAATTGAGAGCGCACTGTTTTGGTTATATTAGCTTTTTTTTTTTTTAGACAGGGTTTCTCTGTGTAGCCCTGGCTGTCCTGGAACTCACTCTGTAGACCAGGCTGACCTAAAACTCAGAAATCCGCCTGCCTCTGCCTCCCAAGTGCTGGGATTAAAGGCGTGCGCCACCACCGCCTGGCTTATATTAGCTTTTTAAAAATAAACTTTTGAAACAAGAAAGTATGACACAGAATTCATTCTTTGTCAAGATTGCTTTTGTTGCTCAAAGTCTTTAGAGGCTCTATATGTACTTCAGGACAGAGTCCTCAGTTTCTGTCTTTAAAACCATCACTAGGGGTTTTAAAAACCTTTCTTAAAAGATGTGTGTGTGTGTGTGTGTGTGTGTATATGTGTGTGTGCGTGCGCGTGTGTGTGTATATACACGCACATGCATGTACCAGTGCATACAGGGTGCTTGTGGAGGCCAGAACAGTGTGTCAGACCCTCGAGAGCTGGAGTTACAGGTGGCTGTGAGCTGCCTGACATGGGCACTTGGAACTGAATTTAGGTCTTCTGTAAGAGTAGCAAGCATTCACTCTTGCCCCTGTCCCTCCTTTCTCTGTTTTCTGAGACAGGACTATGTACTCTGTCTGGTCTTGAACTTGTTATGCAAGCAACACTGCCCTTGCATCTACAGCAATCCTCCTGTCTCTGCCTCTTGAATGGGATTTTGGAAGGGATCAGATTCAAACCAAAATTCCCATTGGGGAATATTGAGATAGTTATAGCTTAAGATCTTTTGAGCAATAAACACAGCTCTGTTTCCATGCCTTTATATCTTCTGTAGTGAACTCAGTCAC
Organism: Grammomys surdaster; assembly: GCF_004785775.1. Taxonomy (NCBI): domain Eukaryota; kingdom Metazoa; phylum Chordata; class Mammalia; order Rodentia; family Muridae; genus Grammomys; species Grammomys surdaster. Next base: position 8,454,726 of record NW_021604618.1, read on the forward strand.
GCCTTTTTATGAAACCTTTCACCCCATCTTTTCACTCACTCAATCTTGATCATTAGCTAATTAGATAGACCACAGAACACTTCGTTGCCACCATCTTTCTCCTTCTATGACAGTAGTACCATGGTCCCTGGGAAGTCACCTCCCTTCTCCACTTTGTCCATGTACTTTGGGTACAGCTGCCCCCTTCTCGTTTCAAGAGTAGGCATCTGTGCCAGACCATGTTGACCAGGATACTCCTTGGCCACAGTTACCAATCCAGAAGTTGGCACAGTGGGCCAATGAGAGGCAGTCCCAGGGTCTGGACTACAATGACACCAATAAACAAACAAAACAACAAACAAACAAACAATAAATAAATAAATAAAAATTTTAAAGGCTCTTTGGTTTCATAAGACCATAAGCAATAAGAATAAAATAAATCTAGAAGTACCAAGGATTACTCAGCACAGGTAAGAAGTGTGCAAGGGTTGGAGAGACAGCTCGGTAGTGAAGAGCACTTGCCGTTCTTCCAGACAACCTGGGTTTGTTTCCCAAGCACCCACATGGCATCTTACCGCCATCTGTAACCCAAGTCCTAGAAGATCAGAGACCATTGTCTGGCCTCCATGGGCACTGTATGCATGTGATACACAGATGTACATACAGTAGGCAAAGCATACATACATACATACAGTAAAATAAAAACAAATAAGTCTTAAAAGGAGAAGAAAGAAGAGAAGGGGTCTGGAGGAAGTCAAGGCAAAAGATGAACAGAGAACTTCCTGAAGTCAATGTTGATGCAGCTGGATCCAGTTGTGCCCCTAGCCAATAAGCTGTGACCTTCTCAGTGGAGGGAGGCCAGTACAGCCTCTTCCTGTTTGTCTGGGAAGTGTGTATTCTGCTACAACCCTCACAGAGTCAACGGTAAGCCAGCTCCTCATGTATGCTTTTTTAAAGTCACTTTCCCAATGACTCTGATGTTTACATCTTGTTATTCCACAAAGTATTAAAAGTACCAAACGCATTGTATTTAATATAATGAAATGTAAAGGTGTTACAAAAACATCAATTTGAAAGTCAAAGTACCACGAGCCCAGGAAGACAGTGAACATGAAGTTATCTGTGATGATACAGGGACCAAGAAAGGAGTGTTAAATCCAGCGACATTACTTCACAATGGCCAAGGCCAATCATAAAATGGGATTGATAAAATAATTCATTCCATTAATTTTGAAGGCTTCTAACATGTTGGACAGCATCTCAAATCTAGTTAGATACAATGGTCAAGTCACCCGTTCTAGTCTTTTCTAAGCAAGCGTTGTTCCTTACTTTTCATCTGATAACTCATAAGCAGCTCAAAACAGGCTGAAGGCCAAGGGCAACTTATTTATAATGGTATCTGATCTCTCAGCATCTAATAAACAGCAGGCGCTCAAGAAATCTCTTAAAGTGTATTCTGCACCAATAACCACCTAGGTTCACATACCAGCTAAGACCAGGGGTCTAACCCTGAAGAAAAAGATTTCCCACAAGAGCTGAGTCACACTGCTTACATAAATCTTAAATCTGTGACACATTGTTAGATCTTAGACTAATAAGAGCAGAGTCAGAATGAGATCCTAGCCACCGAGTCGTAATGATATCCTCGCCCGTCTACTTTGCCTGAGTCTGGAAAACGAAAGCTGCTTCTGCAAATTAGATTATGTGCTCTCTACATTGTATTGGCTTTGCTGATAATTCACTTATGCTAAATGTCAAATTCAAAAGCCCCCGGTCTAATTGCAAAGGCTTTAGTTCAGTAGACAAAACAGACACAGAATAGTAGCATTAATTAGAGAATTTGGGGACTGGATGAATATTATTAAGAAGTGTCTTACTGAAATCTTAGCTACACACACACACACACGCAGACACACAGACACACAGACACACAGACACACACACACACACACACGCAGACACACAGACACACACACACACACACACACACACACACACACGGGTCTGAGAAAGGCTTTTGGTGTTCACACTGTTAGCCAGGAGATGGATTTCCCTGGGAAAGTTTTGTGCACTTGCCAAGGGCTCGGGGACACCCTTCCTACACTGCACCGGTGTTGGTACAGCGTGGTGGATGAGAACACAGAGTTTGTGCTCACATCTTTGCTTCATTCTTTTCCAACCATGTGATCTTCCAGGAATGTCATAATCCTTCTCTCAGTTCTCACCTGAACAAAATGCAGATGATATCTTAGAGTATGTCTGATCATTACACAGTAGCTGGCTGAGAGCGAGCCCACACTATAAAAGATGTGGGTGTCTTTCATGGATGTTTTTGTTTGCATGTGGTGATCATTTTTTGTGTTGAAATTTGGAACTAGCCCAATGAAAATCACACAACAGTTAATCACAGAAAATCACAATGGAGTTGGTGATTTAAAATCAATTCACAGGCACCATCAGCAGAGGCAGGTGCCTGCCCCCAAGCCTGGCAACCTGAGCTTGATCGCCGGAACCCAAATGTTGGAAGGAGAGAACTCATTCTCTGTCCTCTTCACTCCACGTTTGCATCATAGCATGTACTCCCTAATGACACACACACACACACACACACACACACACAGAAACACACACACACACACATTGATCCATCTTGTAAGGTATACTCAGGTTTAATTCTCTAATAATAAACTCATTAGAAAGACTGGATGAAACATTACATATAAAGAACAAATATTGATCCCGGAACTGTGGTAGGTTCATAGTGACATGGAATCCTACCTGCCATAGCCAGATCTCAGCCACCGTCACCAATGCCACATCTATATCACCTGCCCAAAGTACAAACTTACATTTGCATATGACAGTTTAGATGGGGGGAAACCACATCATTTCTGGTCAATCTATGCAGTATGGCTGTCTGTCTTTGCAGCCTGACACCCCTGTTCCCTACCTGAACTGTCAGGTTGCTCCTGGTGTTGAGGACCTTCCTCTCTGCATCCTGGAATGCCTTCTGCAGCCTCTGCTCCATTGTCTGGGCAAACCTGCAGGACTGGATGTTGTCTGACTGGCTTACAAACTGCAGCACTGAAGAAGAACCAGGGATCAGCACTTGCCAATGCTCTGTCTTAGCTCCTCAAATTTAATAGCAGCCAATATACAAAACAGCATGATTTTTAGGTTACAGAAATTAAGCAAATAAGCAAAAAGACCAGACAAGCTTTAATTATACTTTGAAAGTGCCTCTTAAGATGATTTATAGCAGAGGATAATTAAAAGCATGATTGAACTCAAGGTTCTCTCCAACACAAAGGATATCATGACTTTATCCCATGAGACTCTGCAGACATCTGCTCAATGATGACAGACAGTGTCATCTATTTCTGTGGATGGTGACCGTCAATTGTCCTCCATCACTAAGCTGATGGTTCCCATTGCAGTGGTTTCTCCACCCTTGTGGTCTACAGACTTTGCAAATCAGAAATCACAAGGGAAATTGAGAGAAAGATGTCAAAGCCTTTTCGGTAGGATCCCTTCAATAACAACCAAAACCTTGTAGCTTCAGACTATAGGTTTTATGGGCACTCAAGTCTTAGTACTAAGACTGCTAAGAAACGGGGAAACATGGCATTCTGTGCTTTGATGCACTAAACATACAGATTGGGAATAAAAGCCTCTATGGGGGAATGAATCTAAGAAAGCTAGGGTTACAGCCATTAGGCAGGATTCTGGGATCTCTGATGAGCAGGGAAGTTTGGAGGTATAAGGACTACAGAAGTGGAGATGCCGCCAGCAGTGGGGTGTTTAAACAGAGATCTGCTTGTCTGGTCCTGGGATGATGGGGCCTTTTCTTTTGGGTGACTTGCCTGTCTTCAGCTGGACGGCACCTGCAGGCTGGGGTTTCCATGGAGAGGCAAGCACCGCCACAGACTGTAAGTTGGGAGTGTGCTGCTTCAGATCGGCAGTGACATTGCTGACTCCATACACACCCAGCATGTCCATCACCACAGCCGGCAAATACACCAGCCTCCCTTTGGTAGCATAATAGCCAACTGTGACATTATGAGAATATTCCAGAATGTCCACCTACAAAACAAATGGACCCCCAGAACTCGTTGTTTATTTTCACAGTATTTTAGGTTCTTCTCTGTGTTCTCAGAGCCACAGCTGTTACTTAGGAAGACTAGACATTCCCATTGAACAAATATCCTACCGACCCCATAAGGTGAACATGTGAGTTCCAATGTATCACAACACAAGAAAGTAAAACTCATGTCGGGGGACTGTGCATTCAGATGTTGAGTTATATGTAAAGATTGTTTTCCATCACCTCTGATTGGTCAATAATGTGATGAGCAGCCAATAGCTGGGCAGGAGAATAAATTAGGGCAGGACTTTCAATACCAGTCAGAGGGGTGGGGGAGAATGAGAGAGAGAATGATAGAATGAGAGAGAGAATGAGAGAGAGATAGAGAATGAAAAAGAGAGAATGAGAGAAGAGAGAGAAAGAGAATGAGAAACAGAATGAGAGACAGACAGAATGAGAAAGAATGAGAGAGAGACAGACAGAGAATGAGAGAGAAAGAGAGAACAAAACAGAGAGAGGGAGAGAAAGATGAAGAGAGAGAGGGGGAAGAGGGAGGGAGAGGGACGAAGAGAGAGGAAGGAAAGGAAGAGAGAAGGTGTGGAGACCATGTGGCCACCAGGAGGATTTGCCATGAGGACACGTGGACCAGAGTGAGCCAAGACAAGACTCAGATGCAGGTAAAGGACCACATAGCCAGGAAGTAGGCAGTAGATGGAAAATAGCTCAGAACCCGGCATAATGCCAGCAGCTTGTTGATCAAAAAATACCAGGTCTCTGCATCATTTATTTGGGAGCTAAAATGGACTACAATGGGCATAGAAATGCCCTACAGTTATTTGGGATCAAAGTGGGTGAAGAGCCCACACCCACAAACTCACATCAGACCCAGATGAGATAAAGCTGAACCTGGTTTTGGATTCCTTAAGTGTTTTAAATCATCAAAGATTCAGAAAGGGGACAGTGGGCAGAAGGAATGACTAAGGAACAGAATGTTGGTTAGGAAAAGTTACATCTCCTCACTCCTGAGAGCCAGAGGCAGAGATGATAAGTGCGGTAAGGCACCTTCTGGGGATGGGCCACGAAATAACTAAAGTGGAGTCTTCCCCTTGAAACAGAGAGGACGCCTTCAGACTTGGCTTCATCCCTGGCTTAGCTATGGATTCAAGGCCTAGGTGGGGACAAATCAGAGGGCTTCCCTCCCAGATGAGTCTTAAGGGACACTGATGGTTTGAGCCCTCTCTTTCCCAGTGGATAGTTTTATGTTTATAATTTTAAATGTGGGTTTTGTTTTTTAATATATTAAATGTGGTGTTTGTCATAAAATTAGAGTTTTGAAAACAGAATGACAGTTGCCTCAGGTATTAACCATCACCACCTGCAAGGTATATCTTCTTTCAATCACTTTTACCCAGGAACACATATCTTATGTATATATATGTTTATATACATGTAAAGAAATATACATGCATATTCATACAAATGTTTGGATGCAGACTAGATGCTGTTTTATAATCTCTTCATTTCTATGCATGAGTGGGTTGCGTTTGTGTCTGAACATATGTGTGGGTGTTTGTGTGTGCATGCATGTGGGTGTTTGTGTGTGTGGGGTGTTTGTATGGATAGTGTGTGTGTATGTATGTGTGTATGTGTGTATGTATGCATGTATGTACGCATGTATGTATGCATGTGTGTGCATATATGTGGGTGTCCGTGTGTGCATGCATGTGGGTGTTTGTGTGTGTGTGGTGTTTGTATGGATAGTGTGTATACATGTGTGTATGCGTGTGTGTATGCATGTGTGTATGCATGTATGTATGCATGTGTGTGCATGTATGTGGGTGTTCGTGTATGCATATATGTGGGTGTTTGCATGTATAGTGTGTATGTGTGTGTGTATGTATGTGTGTATGTATGCATGTATGTACGCATGTATGTATGCATGTGTGTGCATGTATGTGGGTGTTCGTGTATGCATGTATGTGGGTGTTTGCATGTATAGTGTGTATGTGTGTGTGTTTGTATGTGTTCATGGCCAGAGGTGGAACCTAGGGCTCTATGCACGGTAGACAAAAGCTCTGCCCCTAAGTGGATCCCGGGCTCCCCTCTGTTTCTCGTTGTTATAAAACACAGATCACATTCAGTCTACTATCTAAACCAAGCTTTACACTGTTACTTTAAACACACAGGTAATGGATATGACCAGCACTGCCATCCATCTCCCATGGACTTCATGCTGTAAAACCGTATTTCTATGTGAAGCTACTTTAATCTTTGCATGCTTTCCCGCTGCCTGCAGCTGCATCAGTGTCACGTGGGACTAGGGAAGCAGGCTGGGGAAAAACATTTCCCTAACATGCACAAGGCCCCAGGTCACAAATTTTTTTCAAAGAAGCCAAGAAAACTGATTTTGCTACATGACAGGTGCAATTTGGTCCTTCCAACATATGTTCTCCACTGGCTCTTTTCTAAAAATGACTAACTAGGGAGCTTCAAGATGGCACATGAACATGGCCCTAAAGAACAACAGCCTACCCAGTGAGCGAGCAGGGAACTCTCCAGCCCTTCTAATTACTTCAAAGTGCAAGCTTTGGTCCAGGAACTGCTTGCTTTTAATTCATTTCTAACCCTTGCATGTCTTTAAAAACGAACACACACACACAAAAAATCAACCAGTGACTGAACAGAGGGGATGCCAAGCTCTGCCTCCTGGCCTTGTGCAGGCAGCAGCCGCTCACTGGCACTTAGCAGACTATTTTTGCCACTACCACTTACTCATAGCAAATGATCCTGAATTACTAATTAATTGTATTGTATTAATTGTACTGTGCTTCTACAAAAGTATCAAAAGAAATGTGCGACGTTTACAAAGTGCACCAAGTGTTTTTAAGGACTAGTAGTGGCTGTTGCAGTGGTCATGTGCACAGACGGCCAAAGCTACAGAGGTCATTGGAAAAGGACTGCGGTTCAGTGGAAACCATACCAGGCAGATGAAGGGGAGCAGTTACATGTTCAACTCTTGCATTAAAAATGTTGATGTCTCCAGTACAGGGATCACCCAGTGAAGAGTGCTTTTCCCTCCTTCTCTCCCTTCCTCCTTCTTCCTCTCAATTTCTTTTCTTTTTTTTTTTTTTTAGAATTGTAAAAGAGAGACTGACAATGACCAGTAGAAGATGTGCCAAAACCTCATCCCTGGTCCTCTGTGTGATGGGTGGGGTGGGACCCTTAGCCTGAATGCAGCTGTCACCCAGACCATCGAAAGAGGAAGCCAGATGATATGTTTAAGTGGTACAAAAGGAAGCTCTCTGACTGCCAGTTGCATTTACTTGGGATGAACCCAAAAGACTGAAAAACAATGCCTCCATTACTTGGCTGTGCCATTGATACCAGCCAGCAGTTATTAGGCAGTACTTGGCATGAAAGTGTTTGGAGGGAAAAATGTTTACTTCCCTGTCTGCTGCTGGAACACCAAACAAAGCGGAACTCTTCTCACAGATCTGAGCAATTTGGGCTTTTGCTGTTGTTGTTACTAGTAGTAATGGTTTTGGGGTTGGGTTTCTGAGACAGAGTCTTAGTCTGTAGCCACAAACTTGGGTTGGTCCCCCTGTCTCAGCCCCTCATGGTCTGGAATTATTATAAGCATTCAGTGTCTACCAGGCTTTCTTATACCTGTCATATGCCTAGAAATAAACACTATTTATAAGTGTGCAGTATACAAAGAGAAAACAAAAGCAAAACATTAATGGGCACCTTCTAGAGGATACTAAATATTCTTCAAACGATGTAACAATGGAACAATATTTTAAAGTATAAAAGTAATATAAGGTAATCAATCTTAAGCTTTCATCTTGAAATGACCTTTCCTCCAGCCACAAGATGTCAACTACCAGCCAAAATGACAAAAGATCCTACTTTTGGCAAGTGTGGGTGGGGCATCTACAGAGGAGGAAAACATCTACTCCTACTCTGGTCCCAAGAGTTGGAAGCAAAGAGCTTACGTGAGCAGAGACGTCGTTCTGGTGGAAAGCCTTCCGCAATGCCTGCGTGAGCCCTTTGGTCACACCAAGCTTCAAGGACTCACTGCTTTGTATTCTCCTCTGAGTTAGGAAGAAGACTGTGGGATGAAACAGAAGCAAGAATGAACCGCATAATAAACAAGCAGCCCCCAGCCTCTATGTCTATCAAATCCAGAGCACAGCTGAATAAGCGAAGGTCCACCATCAGGTGACAAGCTGGGAGAAGTGACTATCGGTTCTAATCAAGGCCTAAGCCATTTACGGGGTTCCAATGCCAAAGAGCTAGTATGCTGGTGGCAGTTCATTTCTAACCCATGCTGCCTCTGACCTTGAGGACCAGCCTCTGTATACCTGGTCCCCAATGAATCGGCGTGCAACCACTTTTCTGTAACAGCATCCGTTGACAATGTACTCAGAGGTGGTCCCTGAGCTGGATCCTACAGCTCTAATCAACCCTGAATCCAGAAGGATCCACTTCACAGGTGGGGATGCAAATGGTATCAGTGACAGAATTTAACAGTCACTATTAGAAGACAACAGAGTTGTGTCAGGGCTTGTGGGAAAGGCTGGGATATGGGAAGGTTTCCATGGGAATTGATGTTTCCAACGAGTACTCAGTCAGCTAGGCTGGGGGTGGGGGGACTGTGAGCCCTCTCCCTCTACACTCCCAGATCCAGGAGTGCCAAGTGGAAAGGCATGCGGGGGTGGGGGAAAGGAGGTGAATCTTGTCAGTGTTAAGTGTTTAGTTTGGTTCTAAGGGAGACAGAAAATAAGGGATTTATAACAAAGTAATGCATTCTAGACGATTCTTTGACTACAGGCTGGCAAATCGATTGAAGAAGACAGGTATGAAGACAGATTTGTGTATAGGGCTGCAGAAATTCAAGTAAATGATAGTGACAGCAGGCACTAGGCAGGTGGTAGTGGGGGGGACGGATGGAGGGAAGGGACATTCAGGAGTGAGAGTGGAAAGAGCTGGTGTGCAGTCACCATGGTCAGCTGAGGCTGGTGCCAGGGCAGGGAAGAGGAGCTGTGAGGATGTTTCTGAATGGAGTGGCACTGGGAGAAAGGTAAGGACCTGGAGAGGGAAGTGGAGGATAGAAACCCAGATGGCATAATTTTGAGAAACAGAAAGAGATACTGTATTTTCTGCTGTGCCTAGTTTCACAATTTCCCATTTTAGAATAAGCTATGTCTCGAGATATAATTTCCTTTCTTTCTTTGTGGGACGAGGAGGAAGGCGGGACGTGAGCACTCAACACTGGCGTGCTCTTTCAAATAATTTGTCTAATGCTTTTTATAGAAAACACTGCTACACTATTGGAAGCACACTATGCGTACTAGACTTGCTGCAACTGGGAAGTAGGGCAACGGAGAGAGCAACCCCACTTTGCTCATGGCTCCAGTATCACCTACCCCAAAGAAATCACCTGACATCAAAAGACATTCTAGCTTTCTCCAGTGTGTCTTAACCGCTTGGCATCTGCTGATTAGGAAAACCTTTCCGAATGGTACAGCACTTCCCAAGATTTTGTGTTAAATGAATCACATTGTTTATTCATGTGAGACATCCCTGGTGTATTTCACAGACAAAACACTCTGTGTTCTGGCATTCCTTGACCTACTGGAGTACTTGGGGTTTTCCTGGGCACCTCTGACGTCAGAACCAATCCTGAGAATAGAATCCATGTCATCTGATGTTCCCCTTCTCTGAAACTCACTAAGTCGAGGTTTCTCAACCTTGATATATGGACTAGTCTGTTTCTGTCTTTCCACCTCATGTGTGTCCATGTGCATATGAGAGTGTGCATGTGAGTGTGTATGCACATACACACACTCAATTGAGTGCAGGTGCATGTATGTATTTAGTTGTGTCCAGGTTATTCCTCAGGTACTACCTACCTTGTTTTTTGAGACAGAGTCTCTCACTGTAGCTCATTAAGTAGGCTAGATTGACTGGACAGTGAGCCCTAGGGATCTGCCTGTTTCTCCTCTCCCACAGCTCTGGGGTTATAAACTATCATACCCAGCTTTTTAAAAACATAGATTCAAGAATTCGGGTCCTCGTGTTAAGCACTTTAGCAACTGAGTGTTGTCTCCAGCTACAGACAGTCATTACTGGGCAGACTGAGCATTGGGGAATGTTAAACATAATTCTAGGTGCCTACAAGCTCCAGGTAATACTCTCCTCCACAAGTGTAACAACTACGAAGTCTCTAGACAAAGCCAAATGCCTCTCGGAAAGAGAGGGCAAGTGTGTTCCTGATTGACAAGCAGTGATCTAAGAGAACTCTTATTATCATCTTTGAAGTCAGGACTGCTTCTTTGTCCTCAGAACAATAAGACAGTGACCTCTCACCTGTCTTCACTAGGAACTTGTGGGACATCTGACAGTCCAAGTTGGATGCCATTCTGCCAGTTGTGACCATTGCAGTAGACACAGCCGGAAAAGCAGCATCTGTGTTTCCTGTCTGCAAAGATGGCAGTCTCGTGGCCTTTACTGATGCTGTAATGGATGTTAGCCCAGCTGTGACTGTCAGTGGGCGGGACGTGGATGCTCTGGGTGTGTCTGGCCTGGTAGGATTAGGGAGGCCAGTGTGCATGGCTTGTGGCTTCTTAGGGAAGTGTGTTGTGGACAACAGGCCTGACACAGGGCCTGTGGTCCCTTGCATGGCTGTGTGCGTGCTCATGCTGTGTGCTGTCCGGGCAAGCATGTAGGTTGGTGTGAATGGGAAGGCTGTGTGGATTGTCCCTGCTGTCACCTTTGGGCCTGATGCTGCCTTGTTGGTGACATTTTTAGCTAGAGCAGTGGTCAAACTGCTCTTGGCTAAGTTGCTGCTGCTGCTGCTGCTGCTGCCAGTGCCCTTAGCAGTCAGGGCTGCAGACAATGGCTCTGGACTTGATTTTCTCAGAAACAATGTGGTGGTGGCGGCGGCAGCGGCTGCGGTTGCTGACAGTTCTCCCTTGGAGGACACTGAGGTTTCCACTGCAAAGAGAGAAAAGGAAAATTTGTCATTGGACCGGGATGCACACGCCACTGTCTTGGTGATGAAGGAATGTCACTTATGAGCTAGTGTAAGAAGTCTCTGCACTCCAGGCTTGCTGAGGGGAGAACTCGGGGAGACAGCTTTTGGTTCTTTATCTCAATTAGCCATAACAAGAATGCGCTTACAGCAAAGCCATGGTTGTTGATAACAAGGACATACATTTTGAATACTTTAAAAAAAAAATCAGGTAGGCAAGGTGGATCGGTGGCATGCCTGTCTGGAGCTGCACCTCACTACGGAACGAGGGGAGGCAGGCTGCTTCAAAGCAAAGCTGGGCATCTGTGTGAAGCTTGAAGATGCTTTGGCCGAAAAAACAGTCATACCTGTTTTCTGGGTACCAGGAAACAAACTACCTGTGTTAGTAGCTGCACCTGTCCATTTCTTGGGGCGCCGAGAGGTTCGCAGCACTTTGGAAGGGGTCCTGGAAAAGACACCGGTTGATACAGAAGGTGAGGCTGTGGATGAGTGATATTCCAGGACTCTCTGGAATTGTGGGGAGCCATTTTTCCCTGGCGATAGATAGATGTCACTGGAAATTTGTGAACCTGTGTCTGTTCCGTCTGAAAGCATTTGGTGCAAGCTAGCTGCAGAAGCTAAACTTGGCCAGGTTGGCCATAAAGGATGGGCCGGCTGGATGGGCAGCCGTGACATAGGCTGTTGACTTGCGGATGAGTAGTCATGAATCATTTCTGTGTCAAAGTCTCCGGCATGCTTGCCTGTGAGCCGGAGGTCTGTGTGGTTTTCGACTACAGACTCTTCTGATGGTTGGAGAGGCTGACTGGTACCGGGACTGAGGACTGGATCAGGGAAGTTAAAGCTGTCTGCAGCCACCAACTGCCCAGCAGTCTCTTTGAAATTCTGAGACTGTAATGCATTGGCAGCTGAAGTTGTAGCACTGGGAAGGGCTGCCGAAGCTGGCTGAGGTTCCCAATGCGTGGAGTTAATTGTATGAGTGTTTACATCGGGATTTGTTTGCTGCTGCAAGCCAGATATTGCCGATTGTGTGGCGAGGGATGCAGTTTCTGCTGAAAGAAAGCTCCAGAAAACATCTGTGGCTGCTGGCTTTCTCGTGCCTCCCATTGTTGGGAGACCATGGATGTCGGTGGAAGAGGAAAGCACTGTCACCTGTTTGGAAGCTGAAGCTGGCAACTCTGACTGGCTTGTGACAGCTGCGAGAGTCTCCAATTTGGTGCTGGGAGAGCCGGGAGAAGGGGTTTGTGTGGTGAGCGTGGATGACAGAGGTGACCCTGGAGGAGAGAGGTCTGTTCTTAGTGCTGTCATGATAAGAGGTGAGATATGACCTGTGTTAAAATCAGAGGTGGATCCATCCACTGTACGATGTCTGGAGGCCTCTTTAGTTGGAAGAGTCCACAGAGAAACTGTCCCATTTGTCTTCTCATTTGTCCAGAAAATGGCTGCTGCCATGTCCTCCTTTTGCTGAGGAAATGTCCAAATTGTAGGAGGGAGATTAGGAAGTTTGCTTGAGAGGAGATGTGTGGCTACATCAGGAAAGTACTTGTCATGGCCATCTTCCTGGGATGTGGGTTCCTCTGGCACAGGAGCTGGAGAGGCATGATCTTTATTGGGCTGGAGGACCGTAAGCAGGGAGAGAGGGGCGCCTGTCCCCTTCAGTGGTGATCCAGGAGCTGCCTCAGAATGGACCATTTGCCCTTGACTGAGTGTAGTGAGAGGCTGAGGAGGAGGCACCAAAGAGGAAGGTTTGTTTTCTGGGGAGAGGGTGGGCTTTCTGGAATTCTCTGGTACTTCTGACAAATGTGGCCAGTTGGCAAAACTATTTGTAGGAGGAACAGGGGCTAGCTCTCTGCTGGTCATCACTGACTCTGCAGTCTGCAAATGTGGGGCCCAAGCCTCATAGCGTGCTGTTGCTGGGTGCAGATAAATCGGCAATGATACCGCACTGCGCCCTCTGAAAGGCCCCGCTGTGTGGACTGGCTGGGTGGATACAGGACTCGAAGCCTCTTCCAACATGGACCATGAGGAGGTTCTACCTGGAAGGCTTCCAGGGGCTAGGGAAGGGAGAGACAGGTGGTCCAGTTCTGCCATGGAGCTCAGAACCCCAGGAGTAGAGAAAGCTGCTGAGCCGGGACTCTCTGATGGGGACAGCTCAGAGTACTGCTTTGTTGAGGATGTAGAAAAGTCTAGGCGAGGGGTACCTATGAGAGTCTGGGCATTTTTGGATGAAAAGAGGTTTGTTTTATGAAAAAATGGGTTTAGGACCTTAACTGGGCTCTGACCTGAAGAGGAGTCAGCTGGTGTCATTTGGGGAAACAAAGGCACTTTGGTGGGATGCTCAACTGGCTTAGGAGGGGTGATGGAATGTGGTGAATCAGGGGCCAATGAAGATGATGATGGTGGAGGGAGAAGAAGAAGGCTGTCTGACCTCAACAGATGCTTTGAAAGGGAAGGCATCCCTACCAGGGGCTGTGATGGGTAGATAGCACTCGAGGTGACCGATGGGGCTGTAGGTAATGGGGGAAGCATGCTGGTGCGAGGCAAACCTGACATGTGCGCTGCTTCTCTTCCCCCTTCAGGCCTTGTTTGGACCAGAGTCTCAGTGGGGTCCTTGACAAGATCCATGGAGGCGCTATGTCCACTTCCTTGGTAAAAGGATGAAGAGAAGTCCACATGAGCCCTGGTCCTACGGTGTGCCTTGGGCAGAGGTGTCTGGGATAGCTGTGGCAATGTTGTGTTGTCAGGAGGCTGTCCCAGCACATTCTTGATTCTGTCTGCTGCTGAGGAAGACTTGACTTCCAAGAAAGGCCATGTTGGTGAAATTGGTAACAATTTCCCAAGGGGAAAGGACTCTGAGGTCGGAGTGACATGTATCTGTAGTTTGTCTGTCCCTGTGAAAGAAAGCATCCGTATGAGACATGAGATCAGGATGCAGCTGCAATGAGCAAGAGCTGGAGACAAGGAGCAGGCAAGACAGGCCCTGCCTGGCCACAGTCCTTCCACTCACCACAGAGCCTTCATGAAGCAATTCAAACAAGGAACGAAGTAAGTACAGTGTGTTGCAAAAAAACCCACAGTGCAGGGCTATAAAGATTAGCCTTTGATGAAGGGATTTTTTGAGACAGGGTCTCACTATGTAATTCATAGATATTCACCTGCTTCTGCCTCCCACGGCTGGGAGTGACGCATGTTCCACCACACCTGGTTGATGAAGGGATTGTTAAACAACATTATGGGAGACACTCATGTACTTAACTTGTTTTGTATCACTTACTTAACGTATACATAAACGAGAAAGATGAGGCTGTCTGCAGCTAGCAAGTGATACCAAAGTAGACACGACCCAAGAACCCATGATGCACACACAGTACTGAAGGACTGTTCTCCATGAATGTGAAAAATATATTCAAGGAAATATCTCAAGGATAAATGGCTTCAATAGAATGCATTGCTCCTGGATTTAAAAGGATTCCTGGTTCTTTGTTCATGCTGTGTCAAGGAGCAGAAGGGATTTATTCATATTCCACCTAGGACAGGAGACACCTCTCAAAAGGCCTGGTGTCACTGGAAGCACCTGCTGAGACCAGAATTGTCAGCACTATGTGTGACGCCCAGCAGGAAGGTGAGGAGGGATTGATTGACACTCAGCAGAAAGGGAGGGCACAGAAGATGGACGTCTGGGATGGCACATGTCCTGCTCTATAATGACCCCTTGGTGGCTTCTCTGGGTTGGTGGTGCAAAAAGTAGCTAAATGTTCTTAACTAATATTTCTCTTCTTACTACCCAGACCAGTGTGTGTGTGTGTGTGTGTGTGTGTGTGTGTGTGTGTGTGTGTGTGATTGTGTGTGTGTGTAAAAGTATTCATGCATGTGGAGGCCAGACACCACCCTTGGGTGCCATTTGTTTCTCAAGAGCCATCCACAATTCTTTGAGACAAGATCTCTCACTGGGATCTAGAACTTGCCAAGAAAGTTGGGCTAACTAACCAGAGAGCCCCAAAGATCAATCCTCCTGTCTCCACATCCCCCATGCTGGGATTACAAGCATGCACCAGTGTGCTTAGCTTTTTACTGGCCTCTGGAGAGCAAACCCAATTAGTTCCTCTTGTTTCGGGGGCAAGGACTTGACCAGCTGAGTCGTCTCCTCTGGCTCGAATGCTTTAAGAGTTTTAAATGAAAGGAATGATACTTGAACAGATTTCCACACTCTGTGAAAACATTAGAGTCATCTGATAGACTCCGTTTACTAGGAATTCAGAAGGTTGATACTTATCTTCAGCTACCCGGAGTCGGGCATGTGTCTCTGGCCTCGATTGCACATATAAGGACAACACACACAGCCACACTACTCCACCCAGCTACTGTGGGGAAAACAGATAAACTCACGGAGGTGGAGGAAGCTGTGGACCACAGAGGGGACATCCTCTGCTGGAAGAGCACAAAAGCAGGTCCGTATGAGGGGTCCTCCCGCCCAGGACTAGGCTGCATCTCCAGTTGCTTTTCTCAGGGACTGTATTTTGTCCCCCCCCCAAAAAAAGTAACAACTGGAGAAAGTCTTATAATAGGAAAGCTTTGTGAATATGGAACAACCTCTCCATGACAAAAGCTGAGCTGTAATCTTCTAAAATGGTTTTTCCATTTTCCCCTTGTGCAGATTGGAAAAGGAAGGGTTGATGGCATCTTTCACTCCAAATAAGAACATGTAGACAGCTTTCTTTTTGTTCCTCTGTGCTCTTGTGATCTTCCTTTTTCTTTTCTTAATAAAAATTTTAAATTACTTTATTTTTATTTTATATGTATGGGTATTTTGCCTGCATGTAACTGTGCATACTACATGCCTATCTGGCGTTCATAGAAGAAGGTGTCAAATTCTCTGGAACTGAAGTTTCAGATGGTTCTGAGCCACCATTTGGGTACTAGGAATTGAACACTGGTCCTTTGGAAGAGCAACAGATGTTCTTAATCTCCGAGTCACCTCTCTGGCCCTGTATTCTTGTTTTTAAGTTTTTCCCATAGTTGGGATTCAGATATAAGAAATTGGTCTCAAGTTATTTTAAGGGTTTGTCAGGTATAAACCCACACTGCCAACATCCTCAATGGGATTGTTACATTATGTAAGGCAAACAATGTCTTCTGAGTAAACCATCCTCAAAAGGCTGACTGGCTCTTTATGGCCATCTCAGAACTCTTGGGCCTCTATCTACAGGTCCCTGCATTCCCTATGGCCTCAGCTAGGCAAAGCCACCTTCAGTGGACAATGGGAGCAGGAGGCTTATGGCTCCAGAACACTTAAGTATACCTAGCACTGTACGGAGGTCCCTGCTCTTCTTGGGACCTGCTTCATGGTTTACGGTGGAAGTTGTGCTTCAATGTTATCACACGTGACTTCTCAAAGGCAGCCGCAGTTTCACATGGAAGGCACATGGCATGGCTTTCATCCTCTCCAGTCCCCATCCATGTCATCTGCCACACAGCCTGTGGAGTGTTTGCATCTAACTGTGTTGCGATGCACGTGATTGAACAGAACGTCTATCTAAGGTAGCTTTACAGTTTGTTATTTTACAGTTATGTTTTAGAATCTTTTTATGATTTGGATGTCAGGTGATAGGATCTCTGCGTGCTATTATTAAAACAGATTCAACCGTTGGTTGGATTCTGGAGTCAAAACAAACTTGTCTTGTTTCAAAGACATAGCCTGGTAACGAAGAAGAATGCTTAGGCCAAGCAGCTTTTGCTTTTAGCAAGACGTTCTCTCACAGACATGCTACAAACGGGGAGGAACGGCTGCTAGGAGGAAACGTAGGGTTCACTGACCAGAACCGGAGGAGGCTGATAAAAAACCCCAGGCTAAAGTGAAGAATGATGGCCCCAAGTGGATTTGTTTCTTCTGACTAGAATCCAGGGTTTCCCAGGGGAGCCTTTATTCTCCCACACAATTCCCAATGGGAAAGGAAGTAAACTATAAATGGTTTTAAGAAGTCCCATCTGCTGTGCTCCAATGTGACATGCATTAGTAATAGCTCTACCTTCTGAACACATGAACACATGAAGCCTCATGAATGAACTTTTTGAAATATCATGACAATTGGCTGGGCATCATGTGATGAGCTCCCAGTAACAAGTAATAAACAAAACCAAGTATGTCTTCTGGCTGAGACATTTAATGTTGAAGGAAGACACTATAGAGATCCCTCTCTGGGCCAGTGACATGTCTCAGCAGATGAAGGCATGTAACACCAAGCCTGACAACTTGAATCAACAATGTATATGTGCAGACACGTCAAAAGATAACTTTTGGATATCATTTTCTGTCCTACTATGTGGGTCCTGAGAATTGAATTTAAGCCATCTGTTTTGGTGGCAATCTCTTTTTATGCCATCTTGCAGTCTCCAAATGTTGAATATTTTAATTCAACTGACTTTTCAGTATTCAACCCTTGGAATATGTGCTGAATATTTCTCAAGCACTATTGACTTCAGAATATAGTAACTTAAAAAAAAACTATCAATGACATACATAAAGCTGAGGAAGAAGTCACATTTACCGATTAGCAAGTGATACCCACTTACGAGATGACTTGGGGTGAAGAACACAGAGAATAGTGACATGCCAACTAACTGAAATTACTGGTAAATGACACAGAGTAGAAGTAAACACACAGGCTTATCTGTGTTCAAAACTTCCTTATGCAGACGTGATTGTGGGGACTTCCCTTTAAAAATAATTTACTTTCTGTGTAGGAGGAGCTGACTGAAGATCACCATGAGCCTGAAGAAATTCAAGATAGCAAGAAATATCTCAGCCTGTAGTAAAAAGTCTGCCATTCTTAAACCAAAAGGTATTTCATACATTGAAATTCACATCTGTATGTAAGTTATAGACCATAATTAATGAAACAAGCATTCAGTTGCCTATTACACAGAAGAGCCCCCAGTTTCATGAGATTCTATGTTCTCTTCTGACTTCTGTGGGTACTTACATATGCATGTGTGTGTGTGTGTGTGTGTGTGTGTGTGTGTGTGTGTGAGAGAGAGAGAGAGAGAGAGAGGGAAGGGGGAGGGGAGGGGGAGGGAGAGAGAGAGAAATTATTCAACTGTAAAGTAAAAGGAAATGTACACAGAAACATGTGGAACTAGAAAATACTCTAAGAGACGTAACCCAGGCAACAGGAAACACAAAGACTGTGTGTCTTCTCCCACACACAGAACCTAGCTTCTACATGTTTATGTCTGCATGTATATGGGATGAAGGTGGACGGAGGTCATGAAACTAGAAAGGGGCCATGAGAGGGGAGAGGAGGTTTTAGGTAAGAGAGATGGGAGGATAATAGAAACCATGTGATGTGGGGGTCGGAAGGAGAATATCGGGGACACGGGGTATGTAGGGAGATGGGGAGAGAGGAGCAGGGAGAAGAGGATTAGACAAATTTAGTGTGTATAAAGGTGTCAAAAGGAACCTACTATTGTGTGTGGTGATTCAAAAATAAAACATTAAATTAAAATTCTAAAACTGAGTTAGGATCCAGCTATGGTTCTGCTCCACCAGGATGACATTTGAGCGTCACATTAAGAAACTGACATGGGGGCTGGCAAGATGCCTGTCTTAAGTACTTTTCTATTGCTTTAATGAGACACCATGACCAAGGCAACTTACAGAAGGAGAGATTACTCGGGACTTACAGTTTCAAAGGGTTATTAATTAGAGTGTATGAGCATCAAGGCAGAGAAGCAGGCAGGCAGGCGCTGGAATAGTAGGTAAGAACTTACATCTTAATACACAGGCACAGGACAGAGAAAGCTAACTGGGTGTGGGAATAGTAGGCTTGTGAAGCCTCAAAGCCCACCCCCAGAAGTACACCTCTACCAACAAGGCCATATTTCCTAATCCTTCCCAAATAGTTACACCAACTAGGGACCGAGTGTTCAAATAGATGGGCCTCTGGGGGGCCATTCTCCTTCAGATCACCACAATGGCTCAGTGGGTTAAGGCACTTGCTACCGAACCTGATGGCTTAATTTGATCCCTGGAACCCATGTGATAGAAGACGGAACCAATTCCCCAAATTTGCCAAGCCATGCATGAATCTCCTGCCATGCACATGCAATAAACAAACAAACAAACAACCAAGTACAGACTAGAGAAGCTGAGACTATCATGGTGGTTAAAAGTGACCAGGAGATTGGGAGTAGGGAGGGATGAGGAGAGGTTGGTCAGGGTACTAAGTTAAGGTTAGGCAGAAGCAGGATGTTCTGGTCTAGTGCTGCCTAGTACATTGGCCAGAGCTAACGACAATGTGTTGTACATTTCACAAAAGCTAGAAGAATGGAATTCGTCTGTTTCACCATAAATATTTAGGAGATGTGTTCAACCAAGTTTTAAAATTATGCAATGTATCTATGTATCAGACATGCTGTGGCACCCAGTTAACGTGAATGGCTTTTATGTTTTCATATATCAATTAAATGTAAAGGCTTTAGCACTTTATCTTATATGTGTATGAGTGTTTTGCTTGGATGTATTCATGTGCCCCATTGCATGCATTACCCATTGCATGCAAGAAGAGAGTGTCAAAACCCCTGGAACTGGAATTACAGGTTTCTGTGAGCTGCCATGCGGATGCTGGGAACCCAGCTCAGGTCCTCTGCAAGAGCAAGTGTTTTTTACTGCCTAGGCATCTCTTAAGTCCCCTAAATGCACATTCAAATAGAGGACACATTCTAGGAGATGATCTTTGTGGAGATCTTACCTTGTAAAGAGGAAAGCATCTTATAAAGAGGGGTCCCTGTCCGCCTGCACTGAGATCCTGGGCGACACTCAGAGTTTCATGAGTGTCAAAGCCTAGCACCCTGAAGTATCAGTGTTGTCAAAAAGCTTTGGACGGAGAGCTTATCTCTGAGGATGGAGATATGATCTTGAGTTTAATATAAAACTGGATAACGAGAGCCTTCAAGAGGCACGTTGGCTAAGTGTTTGCACCTGCCATTGACCTTAGGGACTCATTTTCTCTTTGTTGTGAGGGCTGTCACAAACATTTGAAGAGACTCAGTGACAGGGATCAGCATCTCTCTGACACAAGTGGGAAAGATTTTCTGAAACATTCATTTACTTGTATGTGTGTACGTCCACAGCACAGCACTCATGTGGAGGTCAGAGGGTAGCTTGCAGGAATCAGTTCTCTCTTTACTCCATATGTATCCTGGAGATCAAGCTCAAGTCATCAGGCTCCACGGTAAGTGTCTTTACCCATAAGCCATCTGACCAGCCATTGAAAAACTTCGTTGGATGTGTTATTTAACAGTAGACCAAAGACCAAGGGAAGACAGATTATTGCTTAATAATAAAAGAGAGATTCCTCTAATTAATAAAAGCGTGGAAAGCACAATGTGCTAGTTTAATTTAATGAGTTCATCACAACTACATGTACCCGAATACACATCTTTCAGATTGATTCATCTCTTCCTCCCTTCCTTCATTTCTCCCCTTCTCCCTCCTCCTCTCTGTCCCCCGGCAAATGACTGCTATATGCCACACTCTGGAGTAAACCATGTCTTGGAGGAAGAAAGCATGACCTCTGGCTTCACGGAATGTACTGATCTATAGGAGATATGAATGTAACGTTGACATCCTCACAAATGTAAACATGAGGCTACTATAGCCTAGAGATGCACAGTCCTTAGGAGAACGCAGTAGCGGGCTAGGGGTTCGGTCAAGGAAGCAGAGAAGAACACCACTGAGAACGTATCAAAAGCCAAAGAGCAAGGGAATATAAAATGTTCCGTGTAGAGGAACAAGTATATGCAAAGACCCTGCAACAGAAAACAGGATTAAGAACATGAGGAATCGAGGCTGGAAAGATGGCTCAATGGTTAAGAGCACTGGCTGTTTTGCCTGAGGACCCAGGTTCAATTCCCAGCACCCCCATGGTGGCTCACACCTATCTCTAACCCCAGTCCTGAGAGACCTGACAGCCTCTTCTCTCAGTGAACACACATAAAACACAGACATACACCCAGGCAAAACACACATACACATAGAATAAAATCAAAATGAAAAATAATACAAGAAGGTAGCCAATAGTTTTATCAGAAGAGTGGGGGTGGACATAGCGTGAGATAAAACCTCAGGCGTGGGGATTTGCTGGATCATAGAGTTACGTGGGTTTCAGTTTGGTGGAGAGGGCTGGGGCGTAGGGAATATTCGGGAGCAAAGTCATGTTTTGGAAGAAACATTCTCTCTCTGGACTGAGGAACAAACTGGCAAGAGTGGATGGCACACATGCAAAGGTCCAGGCAGAAGAGGCCGGAAAGCTGCAAAGAAAGTTGACCCAAGAGTGAGACAGAAATAGAGACTCCTTTGTGGGCCCTCTCAGACTTCAGAAACTGGGATTCCAGTGTTTCCCTAAACACCTTTGTACGCATGCATGTGGCAGTCCTTTAAATGGCTGCCATTTTTCTTTTATGGCTCTGAGTGGGAGGTTTCCTCCTCCCCCTTGAATTGGAGTGGACCTGAGTTTGTTCTGCCAACTAGAGTGTGACAAAATAATGCCACATGGCTGTTGGAAGCTATGTCATAAAAGGCCACACAGCTGCAGCTGAGTCCCTGGGCAGTCCCCTTCTGTCCTGGAACCTGGAAGCCACTCTGGACAGCCCATGCCACAGGCAGACAATATTCCAGATTCAATCAAGGACCTCAGCCAGACAGCATACACACTTGATAAAAGCAGCCTCTAGATCATTCCGCCCCCCCAGCAATTTAAATCTCTCCAGCTGTGTAAGTCTCTCCACCTAGTACCTGACGTCACAAAGCAAAGATAAACTGTATACATTGTGCACTGACTAAGTTCCCAAATCATGGGCATGTTAAAGTTAGTACCGTTAACACTGAGAGAGATTGGGGAGCTGAGCAGCAAGAATCACTGGCACAGCACATATGGACTTGTGTCCTTTATTTCCAGGAACTGGGTCTCTAAAGCCTTTATTAGATTCTTGACAGGATCAAGAAACCAGAAAAAAAAGTTACCTGTCATGTCACTGAAAATTTATTATAGTTTTTAGAACAATGTCTTTGCTAATTAAGCAAATTCATCTGTATTAATTAAAGTTGTTTCTGAGAAAACCTACAAACAGAAGAAATGTTCTTTTTTCCACTTTTTATGGTGTGTTTGTGTGTACCCATGCACATGATGTATGTGTGTGTGCCCATGTATATGTGTGTGCTGTGTGTGTTATATGTGTGTACCAAGTATGTGTGTATGCTGTGTGTGTTGTATGTATGTGCCCATGTATGTGTGTGTGTTGTATGTGTGTGTGCCCATGTATGTGTGTTGTATGTGTCTGTGCCAATGCATGTGGAGGGCCACACTGATATCAGGAGTTATCTTTAATGGCTTTCCACCTTATTCATCAAGTCAGGTCTCATTCAAACCCGGAGCTTGCTAACATGGCTAGTCTTGGTATCTAGTTTGCTCTGTAAATACTCGGTCTCTACCCTCTGCGATGCAGTTACAGATTGTGGACCCCTCGAGGCCCCCACCAGGCATTTACATGGGTTCTAGGGATCCAAACCCAGGTCCTCACACTTGCCCAGCATTTAACCATTAAACCATTTCCCCAGCCCAGAAGAACATTGTAAAAGTAAAAATGAGAAATTAGATGGGCTGTAATTACGGTGCTGGCTGGCACCATATTAATAAGAGGAAACAGCTGGGTACGGTGGAACACACCTATGATTCTAGGACTCAGGAGGAAGATGCAGGAAAATCAGGAGTTCGAGACCAGCCTTGGCTACATACATAGTGCATCTGGGCTAAATGAGACACTGTCTGAAACATAAATAAATAAACAGAGGGAGGTAAATTTAGAGACATGTAGAAAGCTTAAAACACACAAAGGAAGGCAGGGTGATGAGAGCCTACAGTAGTGATGTGTCTGGCCAGCTCTGAGGTGGCCATCATCGTCCACTGCTGGTCATTCCTTGTGTGATATCCCTCCTAGAGATTGAGAGGGACCTGTAACTTATTTCTAAACAAGAGACAAGGAAAGGATACGATGACCTTATCTATGATGCCATTGCCCTAGCAGACTCATTCCCTCACAGTGGCTTCATGAGGTAAGAAGCTTGATTGTGTGAGTCCTTGTGGCAAAGACCTAGGTAGCCTCCAGACAGTCATGAGGGACCATGAATGGCTGGCTCCTGTGTCAACAGCCTTAAGGAAGCCAAGCCCCCAGTGTGGCAGCCACACAAAAAGCTCTGCCTACAACCACAAGTGAGTTTGGATTCAGATTCTTCCCCTAGTCACACCTCCAGATGTCCATGCAGCCAGCATGCACCATAATTACAGCCGGAACCCTGTGCAGAAGATCCTGGTGAGCTGGGCCAGTGAAGCTTCCCTAGCCAGGTGACCCATAGAGACGTGAGGTAATAACAACTCCTGTTGAGCCATTAAGTTTGGAGCAATTTGTTACATTGCAGTAGAAAATCAATACAGGGACACGTGTAGTAGCCATGCCTGCAGTCTCTTCATTTGGAACACTGAGTGCAAGACATGGCAAGATTCTATCTTAAAGTGGAAGGAAAGGAGGGAAGAAGGGAAGGAGGGAAGGAGGGAAGGAGGGAGAGGAACAGGGAGGGAAAGAGAAGGGAAAGAGAGGAAGGAAGGAAGGAAGGAAGGAAGGAAGGAAGGAAGGAAGGAAGG
>NW_021604618.1:8478916-8496770 GCF_004785775.1 Grammomys surdaster
GGAAGGAAGGAAGGAAGGAAGGAAGGAAGGAAGGAAGGAAGGAAGGAGTGGTGGGAGGCAGTATGGTAAAGCACAAGTGCAGGAAGATGAGACAGAGCACAGGATATCACAACTGATTTGGTAGCATGAAGGATGGCACAAGGTTGGTTTCAAGATAGGACAAAAAGTAGTTAATACATCCGCTGGAATATCACAGTGAGTTGTGAAATAAGAAGTCTAACATAGCACCTGGGATGTGAAGAGAACGAAGGTTTTGCTGAGTAGAAGCGTTGCCACAGCAGCAAGTGGATTAGGGTGTTGCAATGAGATGGAATGCCCTCTCATGCCTGAATTCCATTTTAAGGGGAAGAAAAATAGTGGACCAGTCTCGTAATACAACCTTATTGGGTTTTCCTCAATGAATGCCTACAGATAGTGTGTATATGTGTGTGTTAATATTCATATGTACATACACATGGAACTGTGGGTATGTGTATTTGTTCGTGCATGCATGTGAAGGACAAAAGTCAACATTAGGTGTCTTCCTTGGTCACTCTAGCTATTGTTTGAGACAGGATAGGTCATTGAACTTGGAGCTCACTGATTTGGCTGACTGGCTGGCCAGTGGGCTCCAGGAGTCAGCTAGCCTCCACCCACCTCCCCACAGTGCTGGGTACAGAGGTCTGCTATTGTGCCTTGGTTCTTGTTTTTATGTGAGAGCTGGGGTTGGAAACTTGGATCCTCATGTCTACACTTCACGCACTGATCCTGCAGATCCATCTCCCCTGTCCACTCCGACTGACCTCTTGATCACCTCCACAGCCTTTTTCAATGTAAAATGACATGGTCTACTCTTTGCCAACAAGCCTCTGAAATCCAAAGAGAGCAAAGGCAAGTCTCTTAAACAAGAGGAAGATGAAGGACAGCAAGGTTTCCTAGCACAAGCCCTCAACTGTTCTCTGAGTAGTAACAGAGGTCACCCTTCCAGGAACAGGCTAGCCACTCCCTTCTGCTGAGACAATGAAGGCACTAAGACTCTAAGGATCTCCAAAGGAGAAACTCAAGTGCTAAAGAGCTAGAGAGTGCTGGATGAGGGAAGGTGGGAGAGACTGACTGATGTTGGGCATGAGAATGGAAGCAACCAAGATGAAAACACTCAACCGACAGACAAGTTAGAGTCAGTTTTCTATCTCAAGGAAACAAGGATGGATGGTCACACAAGCTCTACTTCATGGACAACTTACGCACATGTATTTTAAGATAAGCATTTCAAAACTGTACTCAGTGAAGCAAGATCACTCTCATGACTGTTAAATGTGGACTTGAACTAAGTCCACATTTTTTTGTGGGGGAGGGACTTAAAAAAATGAGAAGTAGTTCCCATTTTGTGAGGGAAGTCGTTTTGGGAAGTAGTTCGTTAACATGGCAAAACCTAGGAAGAAGGAGCTAAGAGAACACCAAGTTTGGATACACAGCCTGTCACT
Source organism: Grammomys surdaster (assembly GCF_004785775.1). Lineage (NCBI taxonomy): Eukaryota > Metazoa > Chordata > Mammalia > Rodentia > Muridae > Grammomys > Grammomys surdaster. The sequence continues at coordinate 8,480,380 of NW_021604618.1, forward strand.
GACTAGTGACCAAATGCAAAGGCTTGGTAATGGGTAGATGGCCTAGTCAGTGAAGTGCTTGTTGCACAAGACAGGTATGCTCCAATTGATGTGCTGGCAAAGTAACTGCAAGCAAGTGAAGAAGAATAAACCTTCCTTCTTCCATTGTCCTTATGTAGGCCTCCAGCACAAGGTGTGGCCCAGATTAAAAGTGTGTGTAGATCCAGATTAAGAGTGTGTATCATCCCACTGAATCTGGATCAAAAGCCTCAAGATTTGGATCAATGACATGTTGTCTTTCTGCCTTAAAGTCTGGGTCATAAGTGTGCCCTCCATGTCTGGACTGTAGTTCATTCCAGATATGGTTAAGATGACAACCTAGAATAGCCATCACATCTAAGTTGGGGTCCTCAGGACCTATGTAAAGCTGGGGTTGGATGTGTACTCTTCTAACCATAACACTATAGGTAAAGAACACAGGTGGGACTGGCTGGCCAGCCAGTGGAACCAAAAGAGAGAATTCCAAGTTCAGGAAGAGACCCTGTTTCAGAAACATAAAGTGGGTTCTGGAGAGATGGCTCAGTGGTTAAAACCTCTTGCTATTCTTCCCAAGGACCTGTGTCTGGTTCTTACCATCCACATGGTGGCTCCTGTAATCCAGTGCCATGAAATCTGACCCTATCTTCTGACATGCACCCCCCCCCAAGGGTGCCAGACACGTAGGTGGTGCATGCAGGCAAACACTCATACATATAAAATAACAATATATAAATGATGGATAGATAGATAGATAGATAGATAGGAATGGAACATCCTTTATTTTAAAAAAATAAGATAGGGAGATGGTTCCGCTGTTAAGGGCACATAATTCTCTTGCAGAAAACCTACATTTGATTCCCAGCATCCTTGTCAGGTGACTCACAACCTCCTTTGACTCCAAGTCCGACAGGAGTCCATGTCTCTGGTATCCTCAAGCACAAACACTCATGTGTACATACAGGACGCAGACTCACACAGACAGACACACAAAGACACACAGAAACACAGACATACACACACACAGACACACTCATAGACACAGACACAGACAGACAGACACACACACACACCACTCTGACCCTCAGGTCTTAGGGCTGATCCTGACTGGTTTCATCACACAGACCTTTGTTTCCAAACCCTGAGTCTGAACTCCAGACACACCCATTCAGGCTCAGCTCTGCCCTGGGCTGCTTTCTGATCTCTTTAAAATTTCTTTTGCAAGCTAGACACAGCTGTGGTCCTTCCTAGTCAGGCTGCCTTTCTTTCACTGCTGGAAGCACTGGGAAGAAGAAAGTCTTCCTTGGCTAGCCCAGCCGAGATGCTAATCATAGCCATGAGGCTTCCCCCATCACTGTCCAGGTTTCCTCAGCCACAGCATCCAAGAAACACACTTGACCATGGCCAGCTCCTTATGTGGAAAATGAAGTCAATCACAGAGCAAAAGGTCACAACACACTGTTTTAACATTCCAGAGAAAAATGCCTGTAGCTTGGTACAGGTGCTGACCCTGGCTTCATTTTTCTGTGAGACCTTGATCTAGTTACTTAACTTCTCTGTGCCTTAATTCTTTCACCTGAGCAATGAGTGTAATGCCAGTGCTTATCTCAGGAAGTATAGAATTAAGAGGCAGCCATGCTTGTGAAGCCCTTAGAACTGTGTGCCTGGCACGCCATGCCCACACAATGCTGGCTACCTGGGACTCGAAACTGGCCAGATACAGAGAATGAGGCTGAGGTACGCTCAGACCCTCTGGAACCTTTGTCTCATACCTCTTTCTTCCAAAGGACTATTGTAGAACGAGAAGAAAGATTGAAAGGTAACTGTTAGAAAACAGTATTTTCCAGACGGGACGGTACCACTGCACCTAAGGACTCACAGTGACTGCTGGCTGCATGCACAGAACCTGCACAGGATAACCCAGCAACATTTGCAGCAAGAATGTGGGAGGGGCCCACAAAGCCCCACCCCTAGCAGAGGAGCTATTGGCAGTTAATAGCTACTTAAGGGAGGAAGAATCAGTTTTCTATAAGGAAGTGGCTCTGGATAAATGGCTCATGTTCCAGGGCATAGCCCTATACCCATGGGCATACAGACAGCACTAACCACACTTATGGATTAAAGACAGAGCCCATGAGGTTGGAAGGGTATGAGGGTGTCTTTGATTCTTGCCGGCTCTTGGGACCCTTTTCCTCCTGCTGGGTTGCCTTGTTTAGCCTTGACATGCCTAGTCTTATTGTAACTTGCTATGCCATGTTTGATTGTATACAAAGGGAAACAGAAAGAATGGATCTGGGGGAGAAGGGAAGGGTGTGTATGGGGAGGAGGAGTATTGGGAGGAGAGGAGGGAGGGGAAACTTCAGTCGGGGTATAATGGATGAGAGAAAAATAAAAAAATAAAATAAAAACAGCACATGAAGTTGAGAGGGATAAGAGGAGGCAGGATATGGGTGTACTGGCTGGTTTTGTGTGTCAACTTGACACAGGCTGGAGTAATCACAGAGAAAGGAGCCTCCTTTGAGGAAATGACTCCCTGAGATCCAGCTGAAAGGGATTTTCTTAATTAGTGACTCAGAGTGAGCGGGCCCATTGTGGGTGGTGCCATCCCTGGGCTGATAGTCCTGGGTCCTATAAGAAAGCAAGCTGAGCAAGCCAGGGAAGCAAGCCAGTAAGCAACATTCCTCCATGGCTTCTGCATCCACTCCTGCCTCCAAGTTCCCACCCTGTGTGAGTTCCTGTCCTGACTTCCTTTGGTGATGAACAGCAATGTGGAAGTGTAAGCTGAATAAACCCTTTCCTCCCCAACTTGCTTCTTGGTCATGATGTTTTGTGCAGGAATAGGAACCCTGACTAAGACATGGGTTAAGTGGGAAAGGGAGAGAACAAGCCACTGGATTTGATCAAAACACATGGTATACATGTATGAGATTCTCTAACAATGAATACATTATAGAGTGCACTGGATACCATTTTTAAAGACTCTGGCCAGGGTTGATGTTATCACTACATCTTCATTTGGTAGGACCAGGACCAGACGTTGCGAGCACACTCAGCAGCAGCTTCCTCAGAGGACTTAGATGGCTGGCCAAACTCAGAAAGCCTGTGAGCTCTGTGCGGTCAGAATCCCGCACGTCTGTTTCCCTTTCCTTCCATATCCGTCCCCTTACCTTGTTCTTCCTGGTACCGACCCTACTTAGGGATGCTGCCGCTATGATAAACGTCACAACCAAAAGCAGTGTGGAAAGGCTTTATTTCAGCTTACAGTAGCAGTCCATCATGGAGAGAAACTAGAGTAGGAACTCACGGCAGGAACCTGGAGCAGCTGTGTGGAGAGCGGAAGGGGACGCAAGGCCCCAAGCCTAGCCCAGAAGCTACCGGAGTTGATAACCACTCACAAAGGAAAAATTAGTTTTCTCCCACGGAGTCTCACCGGGTACATAGACAAACCACACGTAAGGGCAGGCCCCATGCCCAGCAGTGGATGGCCATCACAAACAAAACTCAGGGTTATTTTTGGAGGGTTTTTTTTTTTGCCTTGTAATACTTTGTCTGGGGTTTTTCTTTTTCTTTCTTTCTTTATTTTTTAAGCCTTATAGATCTTTTGCTTATATTATGGTTTTCCACTTTTTGTGTCTTTATGGGATTTCTTTGTATGAGCATGTTCATATCTCTGTATTGATACATGTTATTTGGGCTTTTTCATTGGCTCTCTTTTTCCCCATTTATTCATTTGTTTGTTTTATCCTATTCTGGTTTGTTTGTTTTTATGTTAGATGATGATGGTGATGATGATGATGATGATGATGGTGATGATGATGGAGGACCGCTTACTGGCTGGTTCCTCATGGTCACTAAGCCTACTTATAAAGCCCAGGACCACTTGTCCAGGGATGATACTGCCTCACTGAGCTGGTCCCTCCCACATCAACCATTAATCAAGGCAATACCCCACAGACTTGCCTACAAGCCAACTGGATGGGGATATTTTCTCAATTAAGATCCCTCTTCCCAGCTATGTCTAGGTCTGTGTCAAGTTGTTAAAACAGCTCAGTGCCTCTGAGGTAGATGACCAACATGGTCACTCCCAACCTACAAGACAGGAAGCTAAGACTCAAAGAGTTCAAGTGCTAGACTGGCCGCGGTCACGAGACACATTGTCATCCATGAAACTCACACACTCTGACTCCAGCTCCCAGGCTCTCGGCAGCACATGGCAAAGAGTGAATGAACTCCATGTCTGGGTTTGGGGAATGCTCTACCCTCCCAGAGCGACCTGACCAGTTGGCGTCCACACAGCATCTGCCTCTTCTTCCAAGTTTGAAGCTGTCTCTTGCTAGGGTGCTGCTTCAGCATGCATTACCCAGTGTAGCTCTAAATCACTGAGACCTGACAGGCCTTCGTTCCCAGAAGGCCGGAAGAAATGGATTAAAAGCCATCACTATGCTGGAACATCCAGCCCACACTTTAATATAAGACACCCACTTACACGCTTTGCAATCCCCTGCAAGGAGCCTAAGTTCTAAAGTTTGGCGCCTGGAATCTTCCTACCCAAGATGATTCCTCTTGGGCCTTTTTAAAACAAAGTGCACCAGTTAATAGAATCTGATCGCCATTGCCTGAAGGCATGCCAGCCAAAGGGAAGGCTCTGTGTACTGGATCAACAGAAGCCTTTTAACTTGCAAAGCTCTTCCACCGCTATTTTCTGTTTTAAAAACTTTATTGCTTTCAAATCATTTGTGAAATGACTTGAAATAAAATAAAGCTGGCCCTTCCCCACAGACACCCCCATTAGAAGAGTAACATGATTTCACCTTCCCCTGGGCTTATGTGACTGTCACAGTTTAAATGGGAAACGGCCCCCATAGGCTCATGTGTGTGAACACTCAGACCCAGCTGGTGGCTCAGTTTTGGGATGTTGAGGACCCTTTGGGATGGGACCTGGTTAGTGGAACGAGGCCAGCAGGAGCGGGTCCTGATTGTTTGATATACCTGTTTCCAGTTCCAACTTGTTTTCTCTGCCCCTTGGTACCATGTGTTATACCATGGCCGTCCACAACCCATACCACCACTGAACACGTAACCACTTGAAGCCAATAAATCCTCCTTTCCTTGAGTTGCTTCTGCCAGGTATTTTGGTCACAGGGATGAGGAAGATAACTAAGTCAATGACAATGAAAGAAAACTTGGAAGATAGGCAGGGAGATGAAAGAGAAGGGCCCTGTCCCTCCCCTTTCTCCCACTACAGCCCATATCATTCCACAGGGAGACAGCCATGACTTGGACAGCAAGGTCCTACTTCCTGACTTTGTTCTTGGAAAGGTTGTGGTTCACTCTCCAGGCTGTGAACACACTGCACATCCAACACCATCCGTGCTGTTTTCTTCACTTTCAACACACGGAAAGCATTGTTCCACATGGAAAGGACTGTATATTATTCCCCAAAGTATATTACAGTTTGGTTAGCCATCCCAACAGTTATCACATTACGCTTATCAGTTCTCAGTGCTGTAAATAAACCTCTTTTCCTGAGGTTTCAATACTGCTGCCTCTAAGCAGTAGGTACCTAGGATGTCAGTGACCCATAAATCACTTTCTCCAGTGAGGCTCCACAACCTTACCCAACAGAACCCCAGCTAGAGACCAAGTGTTGGGATACACACGCTGATGGGAGACATAGCACATTCAAACCACAGCCTTCTGCTCTTGAGACCAGAATTCCAAATGTGTACCACCCACCATTCTCAGCTCGTCCAGTCATTATAATTATTTAGTATTATATATTGAATAATGTGTAATGTGTTCTTTGACATGAAGGTCTCCATCATGATTAGCCAGGTATGATCCTCACATGAAGGTGGTTCAGTGTCACAGCTCAGAGTATGAGGTTTGGAGTTTCCAGTCCAATTAACTACCTCATGCCAGCTGTATAAACTGAAGCAAGTTGCTGCTTGGTGCCCTATGCCTTTTCAAGGTGTGGCTAATCTCAAAATGCTTAAAGGCATTAATCCATTACCATAGCCTGGAATATGGTTAACAGTCACTAAATATTACCATCAAAAATGTTATTATCATAAAAAAAGTCGCATCTTTCCCGAACAATAATGGTAGGTCTTTACACTCTGGCTTCTGTCATTGGCTTTTCTGATCCACTCAGAATCTTTCTCCTTTCTCACCATGATTCTGCCTATTCTCTTCCAGTGAGCCCCTGAGAAAGTCACTCATTTAACACTTTTTTCTTTTCCTGTTTTGGACACATCATGTCCCAGGTTGGCCTTAAACTCTCTTCAGAGCAGAGGCCTTACAGTCCTGTCCCTTATGGCTTCTCCTCTCAAGTGCTGTGTTTACAGGCTTGCACAACCACACCTCACGTTACAGTTACTGAAGACTGAACACAGGGCACTCTGAGCTCCAGCCCCAGTCCTATCCTGCATCCTTAAGGTTAGTGAGACTCTAATGCATCTGCATGAAGTCCTTCAGCCTAATGACCTCATATTTACATACGCAAGCAACTGAATGTGGAGAGAACTTACTTAGTCGTCAACTGCACACTTTTCCAAGCAAACACGAGGAGTTGGGGGTATAGTAGATTATAGCTATGAACAGAAATCTATGCATGTTCATGTAATCACATGAATATTTTATGTATATCAAATAATAAAAAACTAGTTAATAATATATAACTTCTCAAAAAGCAAAAATTTTATGAGGTTCCTGGTAGCCAGCACAGGTAGATACAGAAGCAGATGCACAGACACACATGTACAGAAACACACAGAGAGAATGCAAGGCTTTTCAGTCTACTTAAGGACCAAATGAAGTAACTCCAAACCACACCCTGACCCCTAATGTTCCCAGAGGCTGTCGTGTAGAACTCCAGCCCTGATCTACTTATACTGGCCCAGGACAGGCAAGAACTTCTCATTTGTTTTGTGTCTCTGTGTATTCTGTTGTGTTGAAAAGGAAATAACCCTACTTGATTTGAGGCCTGCAGACAACTTGGCATCCTGTACAACCGACAATGAGTACACTGGAGAAGAAGAAAGGCTTCTCTGTCCGAAACAGTTTAGGAAATCTCCAAGGGGAGATCCACAAAGCATACAACCACACAAAGACTCGGGAAAGTCTATGGTAAACAAAGGCACTGCTTAACCCAGAAAAGCCCACAGGAGATGACAGTGGGACTCTGCTCTTTCTTCTTTTCATTTGGTGAGGCCTGCAACTGTCCCGGGGAAGCAATGCTCTGAAGAACACCTTCAGAGAATTCCAGCTTAGATCATCTCAGTGTCAAAGTCATTGTCCTTGAGCGACACCAGGCACTGGGGTGAGGAAGGGCACAAAGGAAGGCAAATTGAACTGATGGGTGGACTGAGTGGATGGTGGAGTCAGAAAGCCGTGTTCTATGCCATCCCACAGCTGGTAAATCCACTGCGGGCGGGCTGCTTTCAGTCTGCCCTCAGGCTTAGTCACACCCCATCGTGCACGTCATCATCTCAAGGATAACGGAGCTGTAACACAAGGAGTAAGCGTCATTACACTGATGGGTCTGCCACCGCCAGGCCCAGTGATCCAGGGACGATGATAAGCTAAATACTGGAGTGTTTCCTCTCCAGATGGAGGCGGCATAGATGTTGATGGACGAGTCTATTTGGGGGCCAAGGAAGCAAAATGTTACTAATATTATCAGTGAATATCATCCTATTTTTTTTTTGTTTTTTTGGGTTTTATTTTGTTTTGATGACACAGGTCTCACTATGTAGCCAAGGCTAGCTCTGAACTCTGGATCCTCCTAAATGATTAAGCTATGCCTTTCTGAACGCCGAAATTGCTGGCATACATCACCACACCCAGTAAATTCCACATTCATCAATGACTGATTAAGCATACGCTTTACTATAGAAATCCAACTCTGTTAAGATGCATAGCAGTGTTTCAAGATGTGTTATTTCAGATTCCCATTAAAAAGAAGAGATTACAGCCGAGCTTTATGATCACTGAGTCATGATTGAACTGATTACCTCTAAGATTAAAATAAAAGGAAAAGAAGATGCTATTTTACGTGAATAAAGCCTTAAACTTTTCCCCCTCCCCTCTCTCTCTCTCTTTTTTTCCAGTTTTTCAAGACAGGGTTTCTCTGTGTAATCTTAGCCAGGCCCTGGAACTCACCGTGTAGATTAGGCTGGAATTCAGTGATCCGCCTGCTTCTGCCTCCTGAGTGCTGGGATTAAGGACGTACAACCTCTGTGTGTGACAACTTTGTTTCCCACCCCCACCCCCAGAGTTGAGTGCTCTAGCACTAATTAGGGGTTAATCCCTAACCCCTCCCCCAAGACCTTTAAAATACCAAAACTAAAAAGATAACCAGGGACGGGGCATTGAAGGGACCAGCAAGACAAAATACATATGAAAATGCTGTGAGGAAACCTGTTAGCTTATAGGCTAATTTTTAAAATTAAAATTGAACAAAAATGCAAACATCCCATTTATAGCTGATAATTTTCATTTACAGCTTATTTGCTTCAAAGATTTATATATGTGTTTGTATCAATATAGTGTTTACTTTAAACTGTTGAAATTTAGGCATTTTAGTAGAGGGCTCCTTTGGTGTAAACCAATACAATCTGCTTATATTAAATTTACTCATCGATAAAAGTTCTCCTCTGTCTCCTAGTGTTTTGGCTTAACACACAGTAATGAAAAGTCTCAGACACTATGAGGAGACACTCCAAACCACATCAAACATGGGTTTTCCTTTTTCTTCAGACTTTCAGGCTAATCTGTGAGTAGCAACTAAGTCTCAAGGTGTCTGGCTATAACGGGGGTCGGGGGAGAGGAATGGGGTTGGCCTCAGAGAGGAAACTTGGATTCCTTTTAGGACTCAGTGTACCCAACACAGACAGCATACTTCTGCAGTAAAGCCTAATCCAGCCTGTGTGCCATCTGGTAGAGTCTGGAAGAGGATGTCTGTGTAACCACCATGTCCTCAAATGAGTCCGCTGTCAGAACATCCCCATGGATGTGAGCTCGTCACCAAACCTGCAGAGCATCTACCTCTTGGCACATGCTAACACTTGCTATTTCCTTCAGCTCAGCATCTCTCTGAGTCACGGATGTGAATGCATGAGACTTCCTAGCAACGTTATCAGGAAGATGCTAATTTGGGTTTGCATCTGCAGGTACAGAAAAATTAAAAATCTAGGGGATAGGGTGAAGGAACACTGGATAAATGCTTGCTGTGCAGACATTAGGGTGCTCAGCACCCATGGGAGTGCCAGGGGGCTGGCTGTGGTGGTGTATTTGTAATCTTAGTGATCAGGAGACAGACACCGGGACCCCTAAAGCAAGCTGGTTAGCTAGACTAGCTGACTTAATGAGCTCTGGGTTCAAGTTGAACACTGTTTCAATCTATAAAGTGAAGAATGATCAAGGAAGAGACCTGTCACCAATCTCTGACCTCTGTGACATGCATGTCACACACACATACACACACACACACACACACAGAGACAGAGAGAGAGAGAGAGAGAGAGAGAGAGAGAGAGAGAGAGAGAGAGAGAGAGAGAATTTACACAAAGTCCTTCAGCTTGCACATAGCACAGCCAACACTAAGGCTTTAGTCCCAAGCAGTCTGGTCCCCGAGTCCACATTCCTAACCTCAACCAGGTCCTGCCTCACTAGAGAGCAATTAAACCTGCATCTCACCACAATTAACATTCTGTAAGGAATTTGAAAAGACCACACCTTTAAAAGTTGCTCCTAAAAACCACATTGCTTAGCCCAAGGTTTCCAACTGCTGGTCCAAACTGCTAGTCCTTAAACCACTCGTTCCAGCCACTAAGACAAACAAATCTATAACGGTGTGTGTGCATGTAAATACATACATCTATGGTTATGTACATATGCCCACTGACACATTGCTTTCTGAGGAGGTTTGCAAAGTTGGATCTTGTTGGAGGAAGTGTGTCACTAGTAGCAGGCCTTGAGAGTTTGAATCCTCAAGCCACTTCCAGCTTGTGCTCTCTGCTTCCTGCTACAGTTCAGATATGTACTCTCAACATTCAGGTCCTACAGACACACCTGCTGCTTGCTGTTACCACGACAGACTCTTATGCATCTGGAACCATACCGAATAACACCGTCCCTCTCTAAGTTGCCTTGGGCATGGTGCTTTATCATAGCAGCAGGAAGGTACCTAATACATTCTCTCACCATAAAAGGGTATGGGAAGGAGAATGGAAAGGTATCTTTGGAGATGATGGGTACATCTAGGGCTCTGAAATGATGACACTTTGTCCTGAGTGTGTACTTATTTCCAAATATATTCAGTTTATACAGGTTAAGTATCTTCAGTGTTCGTGCATTTGGTCTTGTTGAGTGAGCTGTTAATGATGAGGTAGCTTTTTGAAAAGGTGACTGGGCCAGGGAGATGGGTCAGTGGGTAACACTTGCCTTGCAAGTGTGAGGACCTGTGTTTTAATCCCAAGAAGCCACATAGAGCAGGGCATAGTTTTGTTCGTCTATAACTCCACTATTCAACAGTGAGATGGGGACAGAGACAGGAGAATCCCCAGAAGCTCACAGGCCAGCTAGAAGAGACACCTTGTCTCAAACAACGTGAATGATGAGGACTGACACCTGAGGTTGTCCCCTAACCTATAAATGTGCACCATAACATGCCTATGCCCCTGCTCATACACATGTGCATACATCACACACATGGGGGCGGGTAATGATGATCTGACATTGGATTGGAAAGTACCATGGAGAAAAAGGTAGTTCACACTTTTTATCACTAGAGTAGAGGAGGTTAGGAGAGAAGGTGAGGAAGGCCTAGGCCCAGAAGAGTTGTACCTACTGACCAAGGTCAAATACCACAAGTGAAAAACTTGTGAGGGAGATAACATTCTCTCCTCCTCTAGAGCTTTCCTGAGGTCAGGGTTTTATATAGCCATTGGTTTTCCATTTCTTATGCCAGCAGCTTTATATATGTACAGCTTCTTCAAGCTAAAATCAAACTATTACCCTTGGGATAAATAACCTACAATTCTATCTTCCACCCTGAAGTAATTGTTAACTATTATGTTCACAGTAAATAATGGTTAGAACCATTTACCGGTAAAATGGTAGCTAGCATCTTTTGTTGATTTCTTAAAACTACCAGGAGAAATTGAATGCTTCTTGTTACACACTGGCTGGGTTTTAAACTGCATATAATTGAGCCTGAGATCCTGGCTCTTTTTCACAAAATAAAAATAATTAATGACAAACATATGTTGCTGTGATAAGAAAAATCAACACTTTTATCATAATGCTTTCTTTACAATAGACTTTTTCTCTTTAAAAAAAAAAAAGACAGATTGAAACCCTGATTTAATCCTGAATTCATTTCAGTAAGATGAATCTGTTTGCTACATTGTTCTCATGGTAGCGATGAATGTGTCTTTCTTCAGCATTCTGAGAGCTCTCCTGGCTCTTTCTCACACAGACTTCTCTCATTGCTACCACTGTTCACTCACAGTCTGTTTAGGATTGGATTCCCCAAGAAAAAGTTCTACACTTGCAAAGAGAAGTAATTAAATTCCAAAAGAACTGTTGGGGGGGACTGAAATTTAATAATAATGGTGAAGATTATTTTATAACTTTAATTGAAACCCTAGAGCACTTTAATAATGCTGAACAATGAATCAAAGAAAGCAGAAAGCAACAGAAGGCTTTATTCTGTGAATCCAGAAGTCAGAGACTGTCACAGATCCTGGACTTCCTGCCACAACACTCAGGCAAAGCCACAGTCAAGTCTGCTTGAAAAGCAATTAACAGGACAGAGTAATACAAAGTAGTCTCTACTATGAAGTCAATTCTGCAGTGATTTTATCTACCTTAGTGAGCTCAAAGATAGAGTCAACCTAATCAAAATAGTGAACATACACTACTCTGGGGCCAGGAGATTGGGGTTGTGACTCTGGCCATGCCTTGTCCCCCTTTTAAAGGATTTTTGCCTCACTGAGACTTTGGATCCTCCCCTACATCATAAAAGGGAAACTGGGTGATCTGTAAAAAACTTCTAATTCTATTGTGGCTTAAACCAAGAAATCTTTCTCTCCCTTGATGCCCAGGATTACACACACACACACACACACACACACACACACACACAGACACCAGTATGCATATCTAGCAGGAAAGGTGACAAGGGAGAGTTGTCCCCCCAGCATTGCCATCGAGAAAAGAGTCCTGTCACTAGCCATTACAGCCGCCTCAGCTGTAACCATGAGTACTGTGCAGGCCGAGCAGGTGTCTCAAAGCTGTGTCGTTTGTGTCGTTTGCGAATCTAGAAGGGAAAATGTGAATTGAAGATACGACCTCGCTCAATATCACATTTGAGCGTAACAGCAATTAGGCACTTTGAATATAATTTGAGCTGAGCACTCAAGGCTCTTTCTCTAGTCTAAATATAGCTGCAGAAAACATATTTTCAAGGAATAAAATAACACTCTATGCTTATGAGCACGCAGTTGCAAAGTGAGCCTGTCTAGTTCTAGGAACTCAGACAAGTATGGCTGATTCCACATTGTGGGTTAAAGGATTCTTTATCTGCAGGAGAAATAAAAGGTTAGCTCAGATGGAGGTTAGGAAATAAATGATGTTTTAAATTTTTCTGTGTGTGTGTGTGTTTTAATGTATATGGGTATTTTGTCTGTATGTATATATGTGTGTATGTGTGTATGTATGTATGTGTATGTGCACATGCATGCAGTGCCTGATTGGACCAGAAGAGGGCATCAGATCCCATAAGGGAGTCACAGGCAGTTGTAGGCACCACGTGGGTGCTGACAATCAACCTGAGTTCACTAGATGGTCAGTCAGTGCTCTTAACTGCTAAGCCATTCCTCCAATTCCATAAATGAGGCTTTTAAAAATATGTACTAATTTTAGAAACATTGTTTGTGAGCAATTAGGGAGAAACGGGCAGGTAACATTTGTTTTCCTTCATCGTTTCAAATAATTTGGGGTAGCTTTCATCTCTTACTCAGAGATTACATCGTTAAGGCCACTTCCCACTGACTGGTACTGGCTGCCTAAGTTGTTATTAAGGATTCCAAATCTGCAGGGAAGGGTGCTGGCATTGATTAGCAAGGTCTGCAAGAATAGGTGAAGAACAGCAGCAAGAATGTACAGATGTCTGTCATTCCGACACAATGTAATCTCCAAGGTTTCTTTCAGCATCTAGCATCGTCCATATTTTAAAGGTCTATCCATAGTCCACATCTTTTGTGACACCCTTCCTTCTGTGTTGTCCACAATATAAGCCAATGGGGGCTGATTATTTGGCTTAGCAGATAGAGTGCTTGCCAGACAAGCTGACAACCTGAGTTTGACTCCCAGGACCCACATAAAGGCAGAAGGAGAAAGCCAACTCCAGAGAGTTGTCATCTGACCTCCACACATAAGCCATGGCATTTGTGTGCCCCCCACCCCACTGTACACACACACACACACACACACACACACACAAAATGATAAATAAATGAATTTTTAAAAATAAAGAGTGAAAGAAAATGTGTGTGTGTGAGTGTGTGTGTGTGTGTGCGTTTGCCCCTTTATGTTTCAATAATTTCAGATTGGTTCTGTTCCTTGGAATAAGTAAGATCCTGACTGAGTCAAGTGAGCTTGGTTGGCTTCTTCAGGTGACACTGCTAAGGGAGAGGTGAGCACCAGTGGCTCATTAGGGATTTAATGTTTCCAGAAAGTCTAAATATGCAAACCCTTTTCATGCAATATTTCTCTCTGTGAACTACATAAACATTATGGAAATAAGCCAAATAAAATAAGATTGGTTCCTTAAAATCTATCTTAATGATAGTCGCATAAACAAACAGGAAACAATTTATATCACGGCCATGCATCCCGTGCAAAATCCCCAGAATGTACCTTCTGTCTGCTTTTCACAAATCACTAAAAACCTCAGATGAGAAAGCCTCTAAAATTGTCTGCAGTGATAAAAATGCCAGTGTCTGTCTCCTGAGCAGGACTCTAAGGCTGCAAAATTGTGTGGTTGGCATATGAAGAGTTCATAAAACCATGATTGAATGAAGACACCAGCAAGTGCTCAGGGGAAGCCCATTGAAACACTGCTCCGAGCCTCCTCGCAGGAAAGCAAAGGGATATGGAAGTCAGGAGAGACAGTGCTTTGAAATGACAAAGGAATTTTATAGGGGTTGGATTTTCATTGAAGCCCTCTAAATCTGGCATGGAAAAGGAGAGCATTGGGGCTAAGGCAGAAGAATTGAAAATTCAAGACCTGCCTGGGCTATAGGGTGACTCCAAGGCTGGCCTGGGCAACTTAAGTAGAGTCCATCTTAAAATATGAAGTGTAATGAGGGCTATGAAATGGCTAAGCGGTACTATACTTGTCCAGCATGTGTATGACCCTGGGTTTAATCCCAGTACCACAAAAGAAAGAAGAAAGGAAACAAGGGACATAGGGAAAGGGGTGGGGGCGACCAGATGTGCTGGCTCACACTGTAATCTCAGTACTTGGGAGGCTAAAAGAAGGCTGAGTTCTCAGCCAGCCCAATGTATGTAATAATTTCCAGACTAGCCAGGGCTATAGAAGATCATCTCAACAGAATGGTGGGGTGGGGAACACTAAGGAGAGACTCTGTTGAGATACCCTTAAGCCTACCCAGTAGGAAGCAGTGCGGGCAGTATTGGCTTGCAGGGTTCTATGTCTGAGGCTGGGGAGTGGCTTGTCCTTCCTTTCATTGTCATGTTTTCCCAGTGGTTTCAGCACAAACCTTCCCTTTGGCTTTGTTTGTTCTCCCTCTAGTTTACTCCAAGGCCATCTGATGCTCGCTCTCCAAAAAGATAGCCTCTGGGGTTTTTCCAGGTTGTCAATTTTTAAGCAGTCCAGATGTCTCAAAAGAGATACATGGAGCTGATGAGGTGGCTCAGAACATTAAAGCACTTGCTATGCAAGCCTGATGACTCAATTCAATACCTGGAACCCACTTTAAAAAACCACTGGATGTGGTGGTGTGGGTCTGTAACCCCAGCTCCTGTATTGCAACATAGGAAGCCAAGACTGAAAACAGAAAGGCAGAAATGATAAGAGACATCCTGCCTTAAAACCTAGGACGAAGGAGAAAGCTTCCTTCTAAAAGCTGTCCTCTGAGCTCCATGCTCACCACGGCACACACGTGTACACATGCACATACACACTGTATACTTCAGCCTTCCAGGAAATTCCCTCGCAGAGCTAGCCTGACTGTTGCTAGCTGCCAAAGACTCCTTCCAGAGAAAACCATCCATTGGAAGCTGATGCACTTGCAAACCATGCCTCCTGTTCCCGGCAGCAGGCTTCTCTTCTCTGCCATAGGATTGTCTATTCAATTGAAATTCATTTGTTTTACTTTCATTTTTTCCTAAGCTGTAGTGGACTTGTTCAGTAGAGCCCCAACATTAAAACATGATGCTTTCTTCTGGAAATGCTAAATGTGGTTTATTTCAAGTGGATTGGCAGCCTTCAGATGTCACTTCTGACCACTGCGGAGCAGCAGCTGGGAGAGGGCATCATCTGCTCTTTGTGCTTTTCCTGAGGACAATGACACCATAAAACCAAAGAGCCCCAGAAGTAGAGGCCTGGAGTGGAGGTGACATTTACAAAAGTTCACAGGCTCAGATTTCTCTACTTTGTGCAATTTTCTTTGAGCTCTTTTCCCTCCTGACATCAGTGTTTATGAAGCTGAGCCTGGGAAACAGATAGGACACAGGTTTGAATCCCAGCTCTCTACATACTGAGCATGTGATCTCGGGCAAGTCAGTGTACCCATCTGTGCTTCATGCCATGCTTAGGTCAAAGAACAATTTGCATTAGTGAGTTCTTTCCTTCCACCGTGTGGGTCTCAACAGTCCAGCTCCAGCAAATGCCTTTACCTCTGAGGCATCTCTCCTGCCCCAGACCTGTGTCTCAGGATCACCGGAGAGAAATGGGAAAGTAGCTGTGAAATGGCCTAAGGCAAGTTACTCACACAAAACAAGCTTTAAATAAATGATTATCTCAGGCTAATAATAGCTTCATGGTTTGGCAGGGTAGTCTTACAGATTTATAACTACATTCAAACCTCACAGTGATACTATAAAGAAGGGACACTTAAGGTCCTATTTTAAGACTGAAGCTATGGGAGAAGAAGTTAGCAACCTAGGCTCAAAAGGGAAGCATTTGTGCCTATTATGGTCATATTGGAAAGCCAGGTATGAAATATTTGTCAACTGTGAAAAAGCTTTCTACCCATGGATCCTAGAGCATCCCAAATGCCAGTGTGAGCACATGGACCCTAGAGCATCTCAAACCCCAGTGTGAGCACATGGACCCTAGAGCA
>NW_021604618.1:8496780-8499199 GCF_004785775.1 Grammomys surdaster
GCATCCCAAACCCCAGTGTGAGCACATGGACCCTAGAGCATCCCAAACCCCAGACTTTACCATCTTTCATCCTGAGTGTTGAGGGTTTGCATTTTTGTGGCATGCATGACAATATAGTTTAGATTCATCTGAGCAACCATGGATTTCTGCTCTTGAGATTTGCATACAAGCATTTGATATAGTATTGTGTGGCCAATTCCCTGATTAACAGGGAATATTCCCACAGTCTTTCTTGGTAGCCTCTAGTAGAAAAACTAGTTATGTTCTGAAAATAAATCAGTGTTACAGAGTACCAAGTGCTTACAGTTATTTGATGTATGTTATCTTGTTAATGCCCCAGTAACACCTGGGTATCAGTCAGAGTTTCATTGTTGACAAGCCAGAGTAGGGATAGCTGGGAAGGAGTTTACCTGGGATAGCACCTAGCTTAAGGGCTTTGTTGGGAGGCTGAGAAATACCTTACAGAGACCGAGTTTCAGGAACACACTTAGCATCACATCAGAGGCACCACAGCAGGCAGACACACAGGAATGGAGCAGTGGTACAAGCTGCAATCCCCACACTTGAGAGGCTGAAGTAGGTTCAAGGCTAGTTTGGGGTACATAGTAAGACTCTGTGTTGAAAACAAATACAGAAGAGGAGGAGGAGGAAAAGAAGAGGAAGAGGATGAGGAGAAGGTAGATGGAGAGGAGGAGCTGCCACACAGCCATGCCCATGGCTTGCTGGAGAGAGTACAGACGTGGATGGCAGGCCTCTGTTGCTGGATGTCATGGAGATGCATTTCACTGGCCCACCCTCATTCAAATCCTAAACCTTATTATACTGAAGCCACATAAATGGACCATTGGGATTCTCACTACAGAGGCCAAAGAAGACACACTGAGTAAGTAGAAGCAATGCCTCCACTGGTGGTTTGCTTTCGTAGCTTGTCATCAACATGGCTCATCAGCCTGTGTCTTTTCCACAGCACCGTGGTGTTCCCAGTTGCTCTTCTCTCACTGCACCCACTTCTGGCCAGCTTCTCTAAACCTTTGTCTTTAGGGATACCTCCATAACTCCAGGAGCCTTCAGTCTTCTGGTTCAGCATCCCAGAACGCTGAGGTCTATCTCAGTATCCCCCAAGACAGACTATGTCAAAGGTAAACTGTACTAGGAACCTAGAACTAAAAGCCTGCCCTGCTCTGTAGATCCCTGTCAGTTCTCATGGTATCTGTGAATCAGGCCCCGATGGCACTCTCTTGGCCTGCTGTGATCACACTGTGCTACTGTAAGCAGTCACTCACGCTCTTCAGTCATTCTCATCTGATGCTGCGTGTAGACTCCTCCCCAGCGTAAACATGACACCATCAGGGCAATTGCCGAAGCAGGGAAATGAGTCTCCAAAGGTGCTAGGGGTAGCATACAGATGAGCCTGCTGGGAATTCAGTTCTAACTGGACCCCGGTTTCCAAGGTCAAAGGAGAGACATGATTGAGGGTAGCCCAGGACGGCAGGGGTGGCTACAGTCATACCAAACACAAATCACACCATGTCCTGGATATAAATTTCTCCAACAGCAGGTGTGTGCTTCAGAGGAATAGTTTCTGCAATTAAAAAACTGACATTTTAATGGATTATGCAGATGAGCTAAGGTTCTAAATCATAAACATCCTGCCTCAGAGGGAATAGAGAATGCAGGCCAAGCAAGGAGAGACAGCATAAACACCATGAGTGGCTTACTGTTCCTCCCGACCTTTTTATACCTCTCTGTGAAACCGGACATTAACCTTTACATCCTAGATGGCTCCTCTCTGCTGCCTAACAGAGACAATCAATTGTTCATCTTCTCAGTAACATGTGAGCTGGATGGACTTTGCACTCTTTTAGCATCTCCAGTGCACCTAATGTGGTCCCATTAGCACCGGAAATAAAACGGACTGTCTTTTTTAGTAACAGAGTAAGAAAGGAGAAGATGAGGGAGCTACTCCCTGGATGTCAAATGTTTGTATAGAAATCACAGCGGGGTCTATACCATAGCATTCTAAATGAGCATGACCTCACCTGATCTCAGAAGCTAAGCAGGTTTGGGTCGAGTTGGTCCTTGGGTGGGAGATACCAAAGTGGGGCAGCGAGGGGTTTAGGATTTTTCTACTTGCAAATCATAGACAAGAAATTTGTCTTTCTCGCAGAAACCAAAATAGTGAGGCAAAGAGCTGTCTTTAAATGTTGTGAGGAAGACAGAATTGCCAATGGGTCTTACATATACAATGCAGTGGGGTACAGAAAGTTCCAGAAGACTGTAGAAACCAAATAGGTAGAAACTATCATGGAGTTGTAAGGTCATCTACACAGTGAGTTCCAGGACAGCCAGGGATATGCAGAGAAACCCTGTCTCAAACCAAACCAAACCAAACCAAACCAAACCAAACCAAACCAAACCA
>NW_021604618.1:8499209-8511795 GCF_004785775.1 Grammomys surdaster
CAAACCAAACCAAACCAAACCAAACCAAACCAAACCAAACCAAACCAAACCAAGAGAACCCCAGGCCTCCAACACCATGCTTTCTCTTTTCATTTAGACAGCAAGAAGTCCCCAAAGTTACTTAAGGAGGTTGTAAGAGATGCCCTGGTCTGCTGGGCAGTGGTGGCACACTCATTTAATCCCAATACTTGGGAGGCAGAGGCAGGCAGATTTCTGAGTTCGAGGCCAGCCTGGTCTACAAAGTGAGTCCCAGGACTGCCAGGGCTACACAGAGAAACCCTGTCTCAAACAAACAAACAAACAAAACAAAACAAAAAAAAATAAAAAAAATAAAAAAATCTATAGATATATATCTGATTTTTCTGTAGCTATGTGGCATGACACATATTTAATTGACAATGAAGAGCAGGCTGAGCGTAGGTGTGGTCAAGGTGCAAAGGCAGGGATGTCAGCTGTATCTGGGCTGTGAGGGAAGGTGTTTTCCACAAAGCCCGGGCTAGGTGGAAAGGATGATGACCCCGAGTAGACGTTCAAGTGTAATTTCTCAAGCCTGAAGATTAGTATGTTACACCAACAGCCATTAATGTTCACCTTTCCTCTTTGATCTATAAAGAGCAAAGTATAGCAATTCATTTCTGCTTTTCTTCCAGCCTCTACTCTCTGAGGTTAGGAGTCTAATGGGCAGTTAAACGATAAGGGGAAAGTGCAGCAGCCAGCACCGGTGGCTCCCACCCATGTAGTCGCTATGCCTGATGGGAAAGTTTTAGTAGTATCTTGTAGTGAGTTGTGGAAATGGGCTTATTCACTAGCCAGTGTGATTGCCTATAGCATGCAGACACTGGAAAACCAAACCAGAGCAACCCAGTGCTACTTAGAAGTCTAGAAGCAGATGTTTTGTGTACAAATTGAATTCTATCAATAGATACATAGGCAAGATTTTGTTTCAGTGCTAATGGAGTATAGAGATGCAGGATTTAGTATATTCATCTTACTCCTGTGGGTCATAGCTGCAGCAGTGCATCCCAGCAGCCCCTGCTGCAGAAGCAGCTTCAGGATCATACAGACACAGCTGCACCTGGGGTAACTCCATTTCTGCAAGATGGTTTTGAAAGTTATTCCAGCTTCGAATCTGCTCTTCAGTTCCTTCAACAGTTTAGTGACCAATTTCAGTACTAGTATTTACAATACTTCCCATCCCTGTGTAAACTCCCCACAGCCTGCAGCCAAACCCTCACAGAGCCTTTGACAACGCGAAACAATTTCATCTGTAGCAAGCTCTAGCTTGTGAAGACACGTGAAGAAAAGGAACTAAGAGTTCTGAATTCTCATTCTGTTCAAAGTATCACATGACTAAAGGTTGAAAAATACCTGTGAAGACAGACCTGAGTACTGTCTAGTTCACAGATAAATACTTGTGTTACACAGATGGAAAGCTACTGTCAAGGTACCCCAGAAACTGTGCACACACACACACACACACACGAACACACACGAACACACACACACACACACACATCTGCCCTCACCAACATAATCGCTGAGCTGACTTTAAGGACAGTTCTCTCCTACTCCCAGATAATCACTGGCTAAGAGGAGAAAGGTTCCAGATACAATCATGTGTTGCACAATGTTTAGGTCCATGATGGACTATATATGACAGTGGTTCAAAGGATTATCCTGCCTGGTGCTTCTGTAGTCAGCTTAAGTTAATGATGTTCACACTATAGCAACCTTTCTCTTCTCAGACAACACCCCTCTCTTAAAGGGTCATGTAATTGTAACTTTATTCTTCATTTCAGGAATGTTCCAACAGCCCATTTTATTTTATTTTTTTCCTCCAGCCATCTTCCCCATACTTAATACCCCTGTTTCCCCCCAAACACCCCTTTCTTACCCTGGTCCCTCCATCCTTCCACCCCAGATGTCTATTTTATTTACCCTTCTCAGTGAGATTCAAGCATCCTCCCTTGGACCCTACTTGTTACTTAACTTCTTTGCTTCTGTGGATTGTAGCATGGTTATCCTGTACTTTATGGCTAATATCCACTTATCAGTGAGTACATACCATGTTTGTCTTTCTGGGCCTGGGTTACCTCATTCAGAATTATCTTTTCTAGTTCCATATATTTTCATGCAAATCTCATGATGTCATTGTTTTTAATAGCTAAGTAATATTCCATTGTGTAAATGTATCATATTTTCTTTATCCATTCTTCAGTTGAGGGACATCTAGGTTGTTTCCAGTTTCTGGTATAAATAAAGCTGCTGTGAACATAGTTGAGCAAGTGACCTTGTGAAGCATCTTTTGAGTATATGCCCAGGAGTGATATGGGTCATGGGTCTTGAGGTAGAACTAGTCCCAATTTTCTGAGAAACTGCCAGATTGATTTCCAGAGTGATTGTACCAGTTCGCACTCCCACCAGCAATGGAGGTGTGTTCCTCTTGTTCCACATCCTTGCTAGCATGAGCTGTCACTTGAGTTTTTGATCTTAGCCATTCTGATGGGTGTAAGATGGAAACTCAGAGTTGTTTTGATTTGCATTTCCCTGATGACTAAAGACTTTGAACATTTCTTTAAGTGCTTCTCAGCCATTCGAGATTTTTCTGTTGTGAATTCTCTTTTTAGTTCTGTACTCCATTTTTAAATTGAGTTCTTTGGCTTGTTGGTGTCTAACTTCTTGACTTCTTTATATATTTTGGCTATCAGCCTCTGTTGAATGTAGGGTTGATGAAGATCTTTTCCCATTTTGTAGGCTATTGTTTTGTGCTTTTTGATGGTGTCTTTTGCCTCACAGAAGCTTTTCAGTTTCAAGAGGTCCCATTTATTAATTGTTGATCTTAGTGCCTAGGCTGTTGGTGCTCTGTTCAGGAAGTTGTCTCCTGCACCAGTGCATTCTAGGCTATTCCCCACTTTTTCTTCTATCATGTTTAGCATATATAGTTCTATGTTGAGGTCTTTGATTCACTTGGATTTGAGTTTTGTGCAAGATGATAGATAAGGGTCTATTTTTATTCGTCTACATGCAGATATCCAGTTAGACCAGCACCATTTGTTGAAGATGCTTTCTTCTAATTGCTCAATTTTACAACATAAAGTATCAAACCAAGGCCTTCAAAATTCTCATCTTGTATCAACTCATCTTAAATATTATATCATACTCCTCACCCAACTTTAATTAAGGCCCCTCACACTCTTCCAACCAGCTGGACTTCATTATCCACTCTTGGAGATGCTCTGATTCCATCACATGAGTGCTCCAAACATGAGGCCCTGCCTTGCTCCAGCAGCTGGTGATCTGCTGCTGTCTGACTCCAGTGTTCTTCCTTCACCTTGTTATTTCACACTTAGACTACCAACAATTCGATACAGCCCTGAAGTGAGCAGCTTAGGAGTTTGATAGAGAAAACTAAGCAGAATTGACCCCCATTCCCTTCAAGGGTCCCCCAACCCTTGGGAGACCCCCGGGTACCGTGGCCTACATATTCACCTGCACCATTTATGGGTCCTGATTCAAAGGGTGGGAACTGCTGTGACAAGATAAACTCTGACCTCAGTTGACTAAGAACAGATTTATGGGATGGGGGGGGCTATCTCAATCAGAGCCTACTCTCTGAGACCCTGCATATATTTTATGTCAATTTCCATGGCTTTAATCTGAATGTTTCTAGAGTCTGGATGTAGCAGGAATGACAACAAAGTCCATGTATTGTACAGAATGCCACATCTTCCTAACTATAGGGCCTTGCAGCACCTTCATCCATCAGATCAGATCTAGACTGAGACTGTCTCAAGGTGAGTCACACAAGAGACAGCGCCCATCATGTTAGCCAGTTTCACAGTCCACAAAGCATTCAACACTCTCCACTCTCATTCAACATCACAGCCGCTCAGCTTGACCCCAGTTTGCAATGAAGCAAGAACCATTTGCTATTACATGGCTGACTGACGAAGAGGAAGTCAGGATCTATGCAAACTCTGCTAACTGCAGCTACAGAGCTCTTTCTGGAACCATCTGCAACCATTGCACCTACTGCTAGGCAGGACAGCACAGTGAGAAAGCTTGGTCAGACAGCCTGAATGACACATTTAAGCTGATAGATAAAAGTAGCTTTATTAAAACTTTTGTCTCAATTTCTTCATTGGTGAAATGGAAAAATTATAGAATTCACAAGAGTGTTATGTTCATAAAAGGTGCTATATGGAGCTGGAAGGATGTCTCAGCAGGTAGAAACATTTGTGTACAAGCCTGAAAACCCAAGTTCAATGGCAGAACCCACAGTGGAAGGAGAGAATGGACTTCCAAATGTTGTCTTCTGATCTCCACAGATGCACCATGACTTGGGAACCCGTATTCACTAATAATAATAATAATCATTATTATTATAAATAATGTAAATGGAGAATATGGCATGTAGTTCTCTCTGAACAATCCCTAGCACATGAAGTACTCAATAAATATGAACCATTCTTTTATAGAGGAGTAATTTGTACCCCTCAGATCATTTTCTGAGATGCTAAAAATCTGTCCATAAGAAACAACTGGAGAACTGTACCCATGGGGGAAGAAGCAAGAAAAATGTGCCTTCTCACTAACTATTAGGAATATTGCTGTATTAGCCTCCCAGAGAGCACAGATGTCCAGAGAAAGGGACCTCCTCTGTTGCCTTACTCAGACCTGAAATAATAACATGAAAATCAGCAGGTACAGTAAATGAAGGTTCAACTTAATGACAGAGGGGACATGGGTGATAATCAGAGAAAAATTAGGCGTCGTAGGAGGGGAGAAATAGCTTGAATTTCTCTCTCTCTCTCTCTCTCTCTCTCTCTCTCTCTCTCTCTCTCTCTCTCTCTCTCTTTCTTTCCAATTGGTCTGGAATCAGCTGTAAACCAGCATATAGTATATCATGTAACAGGTCTTCTAGCAACAGAATTATCAAGCTGGTTAACAAGAAGGGAGGAAAGACCATCCAACAGATACAGAGGTTCAGCCACACCTGATTAAAAGCATAGATAAGAGGCTTTCCCTGGAGGATTTCTTAACAACCAACTAATGAGCTAAGGGGACTGAGTATTCCTGTATTAAGATTCTCTTTGCAAGGTTTGGGGCATGAGATGTGTTGCTCTTTGATATATCTGCAATGTTGTGACAGTTTGTGATTTGTGATGGAAGGAAGGAGCTCTGACTTCAGGGCACTGGGTGATTCCTTCAGTCCCTCCACCTACAGCATATGGCAGTTGCAAAAAGTTACATAACTCCTTTTCACCCTGGATTAAAAAGTTAAGTGACAACTTTGCAGGGAGCTTGCTATGACAATCAAGGGAAATCATACACATGAAGTAATGAGGTGGCAATGGCTCACACTGCCCTGCCCTCAGGAGGCCACTGGGAAGGGTCTCTAGAGGTGGAAGACACTAAGTTAAATCAGAAGGGGAGAGAGAGTAAGGCAATTCTGAAATAACAATCCCTTGTGCAGTTTTGAAGGGAAAATGAAGAGGCTGTGGTTGGAGCTGAATAACAAGTGGTGGTTCCTATGGACTCTGCCTCTCACGTATCTGATCAGTGAGAGCAAGTAAATAATTGAAGGGTTACATGCACAGAATGCAGTATCTGGGAAAGCTCAAAACCAACATAGAAGCAGTTACTGGAGTGATGGCTTCAAATCTCCACCATATTTAAAGTTTTGAAACAACTTTTTGCTGGACAAGAGGAGTTCTCAGGGAAAGAACTCTCAGAAAAATAAAATTACAAACATACACATCATTTTAATGTTTATTTACATGTCTGGTTGGTTGGTTGGTTGATTGGTTGTGTGCCTGTGTATGTATGTGGACCATGTGCACAGAGGAACCCATGGAGGCCAGAAGAATGCATTCGATCCCCAGTGACTATAATGACAGGCAGATGTGAACCTCCATATGTGTGTTGGGAATCAAATCCCAGTGTCCTGCAAGAGTAGCAAGTGCTCTTACTCATGGAACCGTCTCTCTAGCTCATATACCTCACTTTGTATAATGGGAATAGTGTCAAGGCTATAGACCATCAGTAACATTTTGGTAAACAGATTCTAAATCACTTTTTGAACAGAATGTAGAGTTAAATTCCTTTGTGAGAAAAAAAAGGGAAGAAATAGATCACATGACAAAAGCTATTTGACAATATCTACTGAAGACAACCAGACACATGTTTTGTGGCCCTAGCAACACACTTCTAAAAATATGCTTAGAAAAATGACATATACCAAAAGAGATGACTGCCACATTCACCAACAGGTATACTAAAATAGTGATTAACAACAAAATTAATAATAGCTGCGACGAAAACCACTCATGTTAGCAGAATGCATTGATGAGCGGATACAATGATACACCAAGGGGGAGGAACAAATCATAAAAGCTCAGGAACTCTTTGATATATCTGTAAATAATATTTGTTCTTTGTTATACAGAATCAGAGATGCCACTTTTCTCATCAAGTTATTATTTTGTGTTTGATATTTTGAATAAAAAACTAAAGCTCCATGACAAATATCCTCAATAAATATACTCAATAAAATAGGTCCTTGGTCAAGTTGAGAAAACATAAAAGAAATACAATCCAGAGTAGCATAGAAAGCTCTCAGTGAAAAATGCTCCATAAACCAAACCGACAGTCTCTTTCCCATCTCTCAAATTCTTCCAAAGGCTGGAGGTAGCGGTATAAAAATCTCCAATTAAAACTGACTCCTGAGTGATGAATATGGCTCTGTCTAGAGGCTGGGGTTCTGAAATCAGGCCCAGGCAAGGAATCTCTGGTGAAACAAGAGGAAAAAATGAAGATTGATTCAAAAGACCATAAGTCTAACCTCTGCAAAATCAGACGCCAAATTACCAAGAACTTCTCTGAAAGTCTCCCCAGGCTCCACACTCCTTCTCTGTCTGCATCTGGAGGGGAGGTGTCTTCAGCCTTTGTTATTTCTCCCTATCCATCTTCGTCTCTCCCTTACCACTTGCTCCTGGCTGCCTCAGATTCTGGAATAGAATGTGAAGCCAGTCTGTGCTCTACCACTGAAATATAACATGATCTTAAGCAACACACAGCTTTCTCTTCATCTGTCTTGCCTATAATATGGGAACCATAGTAGTAAGACACCTCAGAACTGCATTGTTACACAAGTTAATGTTGGTAGACACCAACAACAGTGCCTGGCACATAGCACTAACCAGATGTTATCAGTTGTTTTTATTATTAATTATATATAATTTATGCATATATAATTTCCAAGGGGAAAAGTAATATTCTTTCCTGATAATTGCTGATTCTTTTCTTTATAGTGCTTATTAGTATCTCCAATTATTTACATTTATTTATCTTCTCTTTTCTCCCACAAAATATCTCCATGACAACATGGACCTTCACATTCTTCCTCATATCCTTGGAAGACAGAGTATCCAAAACATAACTAGACCAGGCAAACTGCTGTTAGAACCACACTACAGCTGAGTTATTCAATGCCTGTGTTTGAACAGCAAGACTGGGTAGGGAGAGACACTAGCCAGTTGGGAAAACAGAAGATCTGAAAATGAACTTGTAGTTGTTTGATCTCTGGTTCTGAGTGACCAAGAATGTCTCCATTTAAAAAGCATGAGAAGCAATGGCTCTCATTTTTCTCCCTAGAAATTTCTGTAAGAAAATCGTCCTTTCCAGTAGCTTCTGCTCACTCTGTCCCAACATCCCTGACTCCTGTCCTTTCTGTGCACCCTGATCCTTAGCTCATGTTCTTAAAAGGGAAGCGCCAGTGTTCCGGTTTCAGCACCGCGGACAGCGGCACGCGGGCTAGATGTGAATAGAGCATTTAGAATATGGGGGATGCAGTTCTCAGGCGTATCTGCTATATACATTTCTTCACTTGACTAAAAACCATGCTGAATTATAATGGAGAATGATTCAAAGGTGTGTTTTGCCTTATTGCAGGGTACAGGGTAATGAAATTGATTTCTCTATAAGGAAACTAATAGCTTTGAGTGGCTTTATGTGCCAGGCATTGTGTGTGTGTGTGTGTGTGTGTGTGTGTGTGTGTCATTGTATCATATATTTTATATTATAAACAACACACCTGTACTCTAAAATCCTGATATAATGAGAAGGAAAACAAGGTGCATATTAAGTCATGAAAACCAAAAGCCTAACCCCCAGCAAATGTAAGATGAGAGGTCCAAATTGACTTCTCTGTAAACTCTCCCTCTGCCAACAGTCTGAAATCCTGCCCTCTGACTACAGGCTCCTCTCATCCTTTTTTTCCCCATTCTACCTTTAACATACTCACCACCCATCCATCCATCATCTATACCCACATGTATAGTTCATCTCACTTAGTCTCACATTGATATGGCAACGTCATTGGATTTAAAGTCATAACGCCCTAGTTGCACATCCCAGACTCCCCTTGGGAAATCTACTTTGCCTCTGCATGATATTATTTCCTCTCAGCCTGAGAAGCCCAGACTAAAACCTCTTCTCATGAGAAATTCCAGGGTTTTATGTGTAAGATTCACTTAACTTCTGCTTCCTGTAGGCTGAGTGGGAGGTAGAATGTAACCTAGCACCACAGGAAGGATGAGTGGGCAGACAATGCTGGTTCGAGTGAAAGGAGAGAGACAGAAGGTGGGGGTGGAGGTGGGGTGGGGGAGGGGAGGAGATTGAATATATTGATAGAGAAAAGCAAGAACCAAATTCCAGAGGACTGAGAAATCCAAACCAAAATATTCAAATATGACAAGATTTAAAAAATATATATATTCTCTAGTGGTCAGAGGATTATCTTCCTCTGTGGATATATATGATCATGTATGTGTGTGATGTGTGTGCACATGTCTGTAGGTGCACATGTAGAGGCCAGAGGTATCATCCTCTATCAGTTTCTACCTTGGTTTCTGACATTCTGTCACTGAACATGGAACACACCAATTAGTAAAACCATCTGGCCAGGAATCCTTAGAGACCTTCCTGTCTCTGCCTCTCCAGCACCTGGAGATGTGCTGCCATATCCATCTTTTTACATAGAGGTGGGGATCTGAACTCAGGTCCTCATGCTTGAGCAGCAACCCTTTTACCAACTAAGCCATCTCTCCAGCCAGAGGATGATTCCAAGCCCTCTCCCCACTCACATATAAACTTTCGTAGAGCTAGCACACAAAGTGCTAGCACTAGTACAAGTGCCTACTAAGTGCACACATATCAGTGGATGATTTTAATAAAGCTCAAGGTCTGAGCACTATCCATAAGGCTTGTGTGGTTTAATCATGGGCCATATCCACTGAACAGACACAGAGATGAGATAACAGAATCCTATGTCCTGGTCCAAACCCTTGTGGTGAAATCAGGTGTGGTGGTGCATCCCTTTAATTCCAGCACTTGGGAGGCAGGTAGATCTCTTAGTTCTTAGTTCACAGCCAGCCTGGACTACAAAGTAAGTTCCAGGACAGCCAGGGCTACACAGAGAAACCCTGTCTCAAAAAAAACAAAGCAAACAAACAAACAAAATTTATGGTGTAATCCAAGATGGAGATTTGAAATACTTCTTCTGGTCCCTGGGGACAGTAGGTCATGTGTTATGTCATTCTGAATCATTCACCAACTACTCACTGAGCACCTACTGTGTGCCAGCCTTAGGTGAAGCCACATATTCCTCCCCCAAATTGCTCAACTAGACAACTTATCAGCCTAAACATATAAGAGTCTAGGTGTGAAAAACACAAACACACATATATACATATATATATGTATACATACACACACACACACACACACACACACATATACACACACATTGCTACCCAGGGTAACCGCTGCTACTTGAGATTCATCCAAAGAACAGTCCAAGTTCTCTTAAGAAATAGGAGTCAGAAGCAGGGAGATGCTCAGATAGTAGTTGAATCTGCTCAGCCCCTGAGTTAGAGGAGAGGCTTTCTTGCTAAAATAAGCTGCAGAAAACAGCCAAGAGGTCAGCTGGAGAGGACGACTGCTCTGTGCAGCAGATTTTTGACTTTCCATCCTTGAAGACTGTGGTTCAGCAAAGGCTGCAGTCCTTTAAACTCTTAGAGCTACTCCTTTGAGGTCAACCCCTGCTGGGCTCCTTACCTGGCTCTTTAGGAGTCATGAGGGTGAACACTTCCCCCAGCTGCCATCTTTCCTGATTAGTTAAGAGGAGGATCCGTGGGTAAAGTGCCTGCTATGCCAGCATGAGGACCTGTGTTCAGATCCCCAGAATCCACGTAAAAGCTGTGCACAGTGACACATGCAGAAAATTCCAGCATGGGGTGCGGGAGGGTGGGAAGACAAGAGACAAGAAGATCCCTGGGTTTGACTGGCCTGGCAGTCTAGCCAATCAGAGAGGTCTGGGTTTAGTGAGAAACTCTGTCTAAAAATATAAGATGGAGAACCAACTGATGAAGATACCCAACATCAATCACTGGCCTTTCCCTCCCCTTCCTTCTTCCCCTCCCCCCCACACACATGAAGGGATCCAGGTATGCTATGGTGGGAAGTACACCACATGTGAAGAATCTCTTCCCTCTCCTCACTCCTTTGAAAAACTAGAATGAGCATTCTCACTGTTAGAGCACTCCCAAAGATGGCTGACCTCTATTTCTCTGCTTCTTGTATACATATGTTCTCTTTCCTTTCCTTTTAATTTGGGCCAGGCTTGGTATAACTCAGACTTGTAAAATATGTTGGGTGAGATGTTCCAGGACTCCTGAGGCCAGGCTTTCAAGGTCCTGGTAGCTTCTGCCTTCTTGTTGGAAAAGAGCAAGCTTCTACATAAGGGGACAAACTACCTGATATCCTACACATGAGGATGCTTAGGTTAGCAGTGATGACAGACAGGTGAACAAGAATTGAGAAACTCAGTTATATGACCTCACTTCTTTACTTGAGCCATCTAAGCTGGCCCTAAACCATATAGACATGATAAAGCACATACTAGCCCTTTCTATTGTACCTCTGAGGAACTAAATTTATCAGAAGATCCCAGCCAGCTGGATCTAAGTGAGCTAAATCACACATCATATCCTAATAAGAGCAGGAGTCATTGGCCATTCTGCCAGTGAGACCAAGAGAAAAGGCTAGAAAGAAGGGAGCCACAGTGAGTCTGAACTCTGTGGATGACTGTGGAGACCAGGGGTACAGATAAGCTCCTGGGGGAGTCTCCAGATATTACCAATATGCCTTGCCATAACTCCTAATCCCATTAACAAGGAGTTTGTGTTAAAATTAATCCTGATTGAGGAAGGACTTTCCAGAACTTAAGTACTGCATTAAACCTGCTTTGTATAGACTTTTATTTAATCTTCACAAAGGGTGTCAGAAGGTTGCCTCTGATGGCATCCATTGCCCAGGGCTCACAAGCATGTGTGACTTGTCAAGATCACAATAACAGCAAATAGCAGAGCTGGATTTGAATCCAGGACAGTCTGACTCTCTCCTCAAATGAATGTCAGGGTCTGGCACTGTCGGGCAACAGATGCTACCTTAATGACATAATTTCTAATAGGCATTTATTTTGTATGCACACATTTATTCAACACACACCTCATGGGTAATTTTGAAGGAAGGCTAAATGGCTAAAAATGTATTCATGCTGGTGGTATATATGACTTTTATGCTGCGTTCTTCTTTACAATATTAGAGTTATGTTTTTGTAGTATATGGAGGGAAGAAATTGTTAAGAGGTTATAATTATAATCTTCTACCCTTACAAATGCTAAGAAAGAACAAAATAGAGATTATTTAAGAAATGTTATGGTCCTTTTGGTTTTTTCTTAAATCTTCAGTAAGATTCTAAATATTTTATTTTATTTTATTTTATTTTATTTTATTTTATTTTATTTTATTTTATTTTATTTTCACAAGATCTCATTATATAGCCGTGGCTGGCCTGAAACTCTATGTAGACCAGGCTGGCCCCAGACTCACAGAGACCCCTGCCTCTACATTTTTAAGGCTGGGATTAAAGGTGTGCACCACTGCACCCAACCAAGTAAGTTTCTTTGAAAGAAACATGAAGCCTAGAACTACTTTCAAAAACAACTGGGTGTTATCTAAGCTGTAATACACTTTAATTTTATTCAAAGGCATGTAATTTGTCCCTTAACAAAGTTATGTTTTGGATGTAGCATCCAAGTTACTTATAGAGGGTTGGGGCTGTGCATTGGTACTTACTCTGATGACACCCAGTTTTATTCTGAGATATATCATAAAACCACTAGAACAGGTTTTCTGCATATTGTGGTATGCATGCTAGTGTCTATGAGTGTTTTCATGTGCGCTCACATGGGTGTGCAGTGTGTGCACATTCAAGTGCATGTGTGTGCTCATGCATGTGAAGACTCCAAGTACATTGAAAATTTCCCTTAATTGATCGCCACATTATTTATTGAGGCAGGGTCTCTCAGTTGAAATCAGAGCTCACCAATACTACTTGTTAGTACATCACAACCAGGGCCTAGCAAGATATGATGAGTGGCAGTGGGGATGCTGACAGTGGAGATGCTGGCAGTGGGGATGCTGACAGTGGAGATGCTGACAGTGGAGATGCTGACAGTGG
>NW_021604618.1:8511805-8527408 GCF_004785775.1 Grammomys surdaster
GGGGATGCTGACAGTGGAGATGCTGACAGTGGAGATGCTGACAGTGGGGATGCTGACAGTGGAGATGCTGACAGTGGGGATGCTGACAGTGGGGATGCTGACAGTGGAGATGCTGACAGTGGGGATGTTGGCTGTGGAGATGATGACAGTGAGGATGCTGACAGTGGGGATGCTGACAGTGGAGATGCTGACAGTGTGGATGCTGGCAGTGTGGATGCTGATTGTGTGGATGCTGACAGTGGAGATGCTGACAGTGAGGATGCTGACAGTGAAGATGCTGGCAGTGTGGATGCTGACTGTGGAGATGCTGGCAGTGGGGATGCTGGCAGTGTGGATATGAACTGTGGGGATGCTGACAGTGAAGATGCTGACAGTGTGGATGCTGTCAGTGAGGATGCTGACAGTGGGGATGCTGACAGTGGAGATGCTGGCAGTGTTGATGCTGGCAGTGGAGATGCTAACAGTGGGGTGGATTTGGAAGCTATTGACACTGAGAGAACAACAACATGCCTGGACATAAAGACCAGAGTTATTCTTTGGTTACTAATCTGAGGAATGTATTGGGTCTAGAAAGCATGCTTGCAAAAAGGCTTGGTCCTACCCAAGCAGCTGCTTAGATAGCCCCTCTGGTTCCTTTCAACTGAGAGACTCTGGGATCCCAGTCCACCCCCACTGCTAACCTCATCTCCTACATCACAGATCTCAGGGGGACGGCTAATGCCTCAGGGCCTATGTGGCTTTAGGTGGAGACAATCAACAGTTTTAAAGTGACAATTGCCATCCTAACTTCTGATCTCTGAGAGCAGCTTAAGAAGGTTAACACACTTAACAAGAATCCCCAAGGCCTGTGTGAATCTTTCTTTTTCAGTGAGGTATAGCCCTACTACCTTAGTACTTAACAAGGAAATGTGTTTCTTCCCTATCGACATCACTCGGTTTCACATTTGACCATGATTAAAAGTGATGTGACTGTAAATGCAGATAAATTATTCACAGCATGGCCTACCATAGTACATATTACATTCTTTCTGCTCACAGGGACGCTGCACAAAGCTCTCCTGAACCTCTCCCCAGAGCCTGAAACTCAAACCAACACCCAGGAGAAAAGTGTCCAGCCAGAGAGCCCCCTCTCCACATCCGCAACACAATCAACTTTTTAGAAAATCTAGTTTTTTCACTAACCCACTTACCAGAATCTCTCTGTAAAATACCATTTTCCCTCCTGTGATGCCAACAGGGGAAATCTGTGCCACTAGGAAACTCTAGGAACACTCAGCAAGCCCTCCAGCTGGCAGCCTTCTCTGAGGAAGGCTGACTTACATGTGTCTGCTGCCTGGAAGTCGGCTATTTGACTGCATATTGACTTACCCCTGGCAGGTCTAGGGAAGGAGATGTTAAGCCTTCCAAGGATTCTTATCCCCTGCCCCACCCCCCAAATTCCTAATATCATGTAGCTCTCCACTCTTTGTGTCAGTAGAAAAATGGGTTTATCATCCATGAGTGGGTTTGGCTTTTCTATGAGGAAAGGAAAAATATCGGTTGGCTTTAAGCCTCCAAATCCATTCCTTTGGGTTTCCCTGGGAAAGCAGCTTGCTCACACTGGGTTGGAAAGCAGCTTGCTCACACTGGGTTCAGAGCAGAATAGGTCCACACATTTTCTTTTCGATGCCAGGTCATTTGCTACAAGGAATAAAACCAGCCCCTCTAGTTAATTTAAATAACCCAAAGGTTTCAAGGAAGAATTTTAGGGAGTCCAAGCCCAACAGGAGGAGTGGAAAGTTAGGCATGGAAGCCAAGGGTGCCCTAGACTGTCTGGAAGCAGCCTCTTCAGCAATGGCTCTACACTAGGGGCATGCTGGGCACATCAGGGGAGAGCTTAAAGTTTCTGGGGAATGTTGATATGTTTACCCCCTTCTTGGAGATCCTGGTGTCTTAGTGTTCTACTGCTGTGAAGAGACACCATGGCCATAGCAACTCGTAAAAGAAGGAATTTAATTAGAGCTTGCTTATAGCTTCAGAGGTTTAGCCCCCCCCTTCTCCCTTCTTCCCTCACTCCTGGACTCAGATAAGGTTCCTTTGTGTAGCCCTGGCTGTCCTGAAACTTGCTCTGTAGACCAGGCTGGTCTCAAACTCGGAGATCTGCCTGCCTCTGTCTCCCAAGTGCTGGGATTAAAGGCATGTGCCTTCACCACCTAGTTTTGTTTAGACCATTTTCTTCATAGCAGGGAGCACGGAGGCATACAGACAGACAAGTAGCTGAGAGTTCTACCCCAAATCTTCAGGCAGCAGGAAGAGAGAGCTACTGGGCCTGGTTTAGACTTGCTCTTGAAACCTCAAAGCCCACCCCCCAGTGACAAACTTCCTCCAATAAGGACATATCTCCTACTTCTTTCAAATAAAGCCATTCACTGGTGGCCAGGCATGCAAATCTATGAGCCTATGGGGACCATTCCTATTCAAACCACACCTGCTGTCACTGGCCCTGGATGTTGCTGCTCCTGTGGTCTCTTCAAATCTTCTTCAGTCCCTTAGTCTGTTCAGAATGTATGTTTCATGGAAGTGGGGTCATGTTGGCTTAATTTGCTTTACAAACTTTCTCTGTGGTTAGAGGTCAGGGCACCTCACTCCAGGCCCACCAGGCTGCAGGATGAGGGAAGAGCTAATTCCCCTAAAAGGAGATAAACAGTGCTCTTAGGAGGGAAAGCAGATGTTCAATAGGCAAAGTGCCAATTCCCGTCCATTCCATGTAACAGTAATAACTTAACTCATGGGCAAAAAGGCGTTCTTTCGCCTTCACAGGGGACAGCAGTCATGATCCCAGAACTCTGTTTTACCAGGACCATACTTTGTAACTGACCAGGGACTCTGTCAATAGGTGTGAAATGTCTCAACCTAGGATTTATGTGCATAGTCAAGTTTTCCATTGTCCCTGAGAGTTCACAGTTGGCTGTGCTGAGCCAAGCCTGCAGAGGAGGGGGGTGGGGGAGGTTGTCTCTAAGGCTTCTATCCTCATTTTCAAGAACTAGAGATGCAAATCACACCATGCAAGATCCTGCCTTTGCTACTTTTCCATTAGAAATAATGAACAAGGCATAGCCTCACCTTCGAAGAAAACTGTCCTCTGGAGGATGCCACAGTCTTCCCCTCCCACATCACACCAAACACGTCTGTTAATAAAACAGAAAACCTCCTCTGACCAGTGCTGGGAACTATCCACTGACACAATGTGGTATTTCCCTGGTCACAGTGCTGCAGGCCGATGGGAGAGTAAACAGTGTGGAGAATGACAGGGACATAGCACCCAAGCCTGGGGTAGTAATAAATCTTATTTTGTTAAGGAAGCAAAACTAACATGGTGACCTAGGCAAGTGACCTGTTGACATTCCTGACTATCCCTGAGCTTGTCTCAGTGTTTGAAAAGAAGTGAAGAGGTTTCCTCTGAGCAGACCACATGGCAACCGGTTAAGTCTGTGACAAGTCCATGGGTCAAATCCATGTGACAGGGAAGGGACAGGCAGAGAGGCAGAGAAAAGCTCTGTCTCTCTGCCTGTCACACCCCATCTTATCCACACCCCATTCTTTACTCCAAGAGTCCTTAGTCTAAGGATCAAAGACACCTTAAACTTGTTAAAATCATACAAAAGTGTGCATGCATCTCCCTCATCAGAGGTAAGTTCCAAGAGCTTTTGGTGTGTGTGTGTGTGTGTGTGTGTCTGTGTCTGTGTGTCTGTGTGTGTCTGTGTGTCTGTCTGCATTTATGTGTGTGTCTGCATGCACATAGTATACCTACACCTATGTATGTGGGCCAGAAGAGGAGATTGAATGTCCTGCTCAATGATCTTTTTATTCCCTTGAGACACAGTTGATACTTTCTGAACTTAGTGGTAGGACCATGGGCAGCAAGCCTCTGTTTTCCTCCTGTCTCCATCTCCTAAAGAGCTGGAGCCACAGGTCCATACAAGTATGCCTAGCTTTTCACATAGTCTAAGGATATGTGATGTCAGGTTCACATGTTGCACCATTCCTCCAGAGATTGTTGAGACAGTCTAAGACCTAACAAAAGGTCATACTGCTCACGGGATATTCCATCTTCTCCTTGCCTATGCTGATCGATGCCTTCCCTGGACTTTCCCCATCTAGATAGGTCTTGCCTCTAAGCTACTGGAAACTCCAACAAGAATCATCCCTCTGCTTCAGCACTTGACAGCTGTGTTGTTTTTATTTCTGACAGTGGTTTGCCACTGGTCAGAATCAGGACAATCTAAAGGGTCAGTTGCTTGAAGTAAAAGATGTTTTTACAAAGCAGAGTGGTGTCGTTCTCATTTTAGACAACCATAGCCCCCAGAGATCCAATGTTATTATAGAAGAACAGCGGTTGGAGAGATGGCTCAGGGGATAACATGCTTGTTGTGCAAATAATAGGACCTGGGTTCTAGTGTAAAGCTAGACATGATAGTACATATCACCATCCTTCTGCAAGATGGGAGACCAGACAGGAGACTCCCCCAGAAGCTTGTGGGCAAGCTAGCCTGCTCTACACAGTAGAGAACAAGAAGAGTCCCTGACTGAAACAAAATGAAAGGCACACATGCACCCACACATATGAACACACACACACACACACACACACACACACACAAATAGAAAAAGAAAAGCATAACTTTTTAATGTTGAGAACATAAGATGGATTTGTCAGCGAGAATGTGTTGCTTTATTTGGGATTCAGGTTTACTTCCAGATCCAAAACTTGGTAACATATGGAAACAACCAAACAGGAAACGCAGCTCCTCCCTCCTTGCAAGTTGGAATGTTATGGGTTATGTAGATCAAATACCTCCCACCTCCCCCTCCCCCAAGGTAACATTATCCCTATACCTTCCTATAAACTCCTCTACTCTTCAGTCTGACAACATATTGTGGTGCCATAGGACCCAAAAGAATCAAAAGCACACTGTCACTGTTGATGGCCAGAGAACATAACACCCTGTATGTGCCCTGCCCTTGACAGCTAGTGCCTCAAGATGGTGGCTCTTCTGGTCCTTGCTCATCTATTCAGATCTCATAGATCTGGTGACTATGATGAATCAGAAGCTGAGCCAGACACCAAAGCTTTAAATGTAAACTGTGTCAGTCCTCTATAATCTCAGACTCCAATTGAGGGGCCAGACACTCATTCCATTAGCTACTATAAAATACAATAAGAGGTATGACAGGGATAAAATGAAAGACTCATACCTCTGAGAAGAATCTGGCGGGTTCTATTTGATACACAGGACCAGGTTCTTGCCACCTAAAGCATGACATTAACTGTGGGCACAGTGAGCAGGCCCCAGGACATGCAGGATCCCAGACTCCATTCTGGAAAGACAATCTACATTTTAATGAAATTAAATGCTGGTGATTCATGGGCATGCTAGAGTTTGAGAAGCATGCCGTTAAATGGCAAAGATAAAGCAAACACCTGAGTCCTCCGCTAACATTCCAAAGGCAGATGTCACTAACATACTCCAGGAATAAATGGGGGAAGTCATAATAAAAATAGATAAATAAGTCAGAATCTTGCTGTGTTGTCCGGGCTAGTATCAACTCACAGGATTTTTTGCCTCTGCTTCTTAAGTGGCTGGAGTTACAGACACGCTTCACCATACCTGCCCTCTCCCTTCCCAACCCGTGCCACACTCTTAGTTGCTTAATCTCCCAAGTCCTGTATTGTAAGTACTATTTGTGACAAAAATGTTAATGGCCAAAATATAAGACTGGAACTCTGCTCTCCCTGCTTAGCCTGGAAAAATTAGAACATATTGAGTGGTTAGGTAGACTGACTCCAGAGTGACGGCCTTGGATTCCACCTGCCTCTGAGACCAGGGCAAAGAATACCCTTCAGTTTCCCTTTCTGGGAAGATAATAGTGCCTGATTGTGCCTGATTGTCTAGGTCACTGACCTAACAATAACCAATAATGTTGGATGTTCCGTTACTTTTAATTATTGTAGCAGAATCTGACCAGGGACCACCAGATCCACTTTCCTTCCTCCCTGAGCACACAGATAGGCTACATTTTCCAGGAGCTCAATTTTTACCTACTGGATCTGTCTCCTAACACACACTGGGAGGCGCACAGCATAGGAGTTCAGTTCTATTTGGAGCAGCTGTGGAAAGTCTGGCCACAGAAACAGAATACAGAGTTGCCACTTCCCGGTCTGGCCTAACAAAACCTCCCACACCTCCCTTCTCTTGTCCTGATTGCCCTCAGATATCAATATCAAGGGCCACTCTGAGCACTTTAGGATAAAGATGGCAGTAGTTCCATCAGCCTGGGTCCTGAATGACGATATTCAACAAAGCGATGTCTCTTTCATTATAATCACTGTCATCATTGCCTGGGAAATGTCATTACTGTAAGGCAGGACATAAACTTCTGTGTGTAGTTAGGGAGCACATGTAGGTATCCCTCAAAACTCCTATGTTGTGCTCCTCAAAGTGTGATGTGTCAGGAGACAGAGCCCATGAGAAACAATTAGAGTGAGATGGTGTCGAGGGTAGGGCCCTCATGATAAGATTAGCAGCTTTAGAAGAAGCAAAAAGAGATGTGCCCCTCCCTTAAGCCACTGCCTGCTGTGTACTGAGGAAAGC
Organism: Grammomys surdaster; assembly: GCF_004785775.1. Lineage (NCBI taxonomy): Eukaryota > Metazoa > Chordata > Mammalia > Rodentia > Muridae > Grammomys > Grammomys surdaster. The sequence continues at coordinate 8,518,438 of NW_021604618.1, forward strand.
TCATAGAACCCCATAGCAAGAAGACCATTGTCAGGACTAGAATCTTTCAAGTATGAAATGTGCTTCCCCACCCCGATGTGATCATGGTCTTGAACACCTTGTCCCAGTGGGGAAGGGTGGTAGCAGTGCCATCTTGAGAAACTATAGAACTCTTGAGATAGAAGGCATGGCTCTTGAAGTGGGTCACCAGTGGAAGGATATTTACCACTGGTAAGGCTTATGCCTAACTCCAGTTCTGGCTCAGCCTTTCTGCTTTCTCTCAAACACAGCTGTGATCCCTGTCACAGCTGGGCCACTGAAATCACCACCACCACCACCACCACCACCACCACCACCACCACCACCAGCCCATCCTGTGTCACTCTAATGAAACCGTGACGCAACATGAACCTCCCTTCCTTTTGTTGTTGTTGTTGGGTATTTTGCTATAGCAATGAGAAAAGCAATACAGAGCTCTTACCAAAAAGCAACCATGAGGACTCCCTGACAGCTTGCAGACTGTGCAAACTCAATGCCTGCTGCTTGAGCCACCCAGTCTACAATACCTGTTACAGTAGCTCAAAGTAAGACATGAAGTCAGAGATTTCAGAATCTACCTGTTATAATGGCTACTATCACTTAACCACAGCTGGCCAGTACATGTTCAAATCACTTACAATTTGTCTGACAGCATTCTTGTGGGGATTTAACAGCATCAATAATATGAAAATGTAAACTTGGAAGTATTGTGTGAGTATTTTGAGAGGAGAAAGAAAGGAGAGAGAGAGAGAGAGAGAGGGAGGGAGGGAGGGAGGGAGGGAGGGAGGGAGGAAAGGAGGGAGGGAGGGAGAGAGAGAGAGAGAGAGGCAGACACGCACTGGCTTCAGGAGTCAGGACCCAATTCAAATCCAAACCATGTGGCATGTGAGCTGAGTGACCTTATAGAAATCATTTACTCTGATCACGTATAGAAAATAAAGCTGAGAATGATGGCATAGTACCTCAGACAGGCAAGATGGGTTCTTAAAGATGAACACTTTTTAAAAGTAAAAGTGATTATTCTAGAAAAGCACATGTGTCTTGGTGATTAGAAACCAGTCTTTTATCTGAGCTGGAATCCCAGATCTGCTCTGTCCTGGCTAGAAACCTTAGACAAGTTAATTTGCCTTTCTGTTCCCCAACTTGCGTACCCATCACACTGGAAGAATGATAGAATCTCCCTTGTTTTGATGGTGTAAGTAAGGAATAAATAGATAAACACAGGCTCCTAAACCAGCCTCTAACACTAAGTGGCTAATCAAAAACTGTTAATTATCCATATCAAGCAGAGCATATTTATTCATTATTTTCTGCTTCACTCATCTTGTCCTTCTTTCCCATTAAACATGCAATATTTGATAATTTCATTGTTGACGACTAAAATATCAGGTTCAATCTTTTTGACATCCTAAACTAACTGTCTTTTCTTCAGGAAAATTCAGAGAAGTGCACCTTTGATGGGTTGTGTCATATTCTGGAATATTCCTTGGAGTAAGCCAGAAGAGGGTAAGTAATTATAAGTCTACTTCATTTTCTTAGCACCGTGTTTAAATTTGCATGTTACAAACATTAAAAACTCACAACTGTGCAGGGGGATCAGAATGAAAGCCCACACTTACCAAGCCAGAAATTTCCTAAAAGCCAAAGTCTCTGTTTTACCAATGAGGAAGTCAAGATCCTGAGACACTAAGTCAAGACCCCAGCCCCTAAGATTACATTCATAGAAAGATGGATCAGCATCTAAGCTCCTTGGCACCTAGTTGATGGATTGTACTGGCATTCTTCCTCCAAGAGATGGCAAAAGAAAGTTGGGAGACAGAGGGAAACTTTAAAAGGAAGAGGAAGGAAAAGAAAAGAAAGATTTTGGAGGATTGTTCTAGAAGGCTCAACTTCCACGTCTTCTCAGCATGTCAGGCAAACTGCTTGTCATCAGATCTCCCCGTTCGATCCTAACTTATATGTTGACCATGATACTGTGCCTTAGTCTATCACCAAGCCATATTCCTTTTAGGAGTTCTCAATTCTGACAGCAAATGGGGAAGCTCATGAGACAGTGATGCTCTCCTCAGACTCCTTAACCCAAAATTAGGAGGATGAGACCCAATTGTTACTTTCTTGGGCATTCCCAAGTGACTCCAAAAAGCTTTTAAACCAAAGCTCAGCTCATTTCTGAGAGCAGAGTTGGGGGGAAGAAACAGCCACCAAGATGGAAATTCTACAGTGTTACTTAGAACAACCCATTCTCCAAAATTTCATTCAGTCATTAAACAGTCACGGCCTCTGGGTGCTAGGTGCTAAGTGTGCAAAAGTGCTATACTATGCTATACTACTGCTCCTACCTCCAGGGCGAGTTTTCTTACCAGTGGCTTCCATCTAATGGACTAGACCTCTTGTTCAGTACATTGCGCCTTCCCATGAGGCCCTGACTCCTGTAAAGTGTCACACATAATCCACAAGTGCTTTGGATGATCCACAGTGGATCTGAGAAGTGGAATGAATGATTTACTGAGCTTTTCAACCACAGCCACCCTTTCTGTAAGCTGAGCTCTAAGTATGACACCTAGCAGAACAAGTAACCATCTCGTTATTAGATATTGTCTTTTCTCCAGCAGCAGACCTCCCAAAGACCAAGGCAGAGTGACAAAGTGCAATTTATTATGGCTGAGTGAATATCCAATCGCTATGGAGATCCACATACCACTTCTTGATATCCATCATGCACAGGCCCCGTTGGAAATGCCAAAAGCCTCTTGCTTTCATGGGTCCATAAAGCATTTGATGGTAATGTAGTGGTTCGCGTAAATGAGACTGTTAAGAACTGATGGGCTAAAGGAAGTCTTGGCTCAGAGAAGGTTGAAATACCTGCTCTGTCTTTCACAATCAGGTTTACAACACACCCAAACGCCATCAGAAACTGAGCTTAGCAGGCAGCTCCTTACCTTTGCTAGTCACTGACTTTAAAAAAAAAATCTGGAAAGACCTTGACATTTGAAATATGGTGCTAGACATAGGCACTGATTTATGTGATGATTTGCCCTTCCTGAAATGACAAACAAGAAGTTGTCATGGTGACTCTACCATCAAAGATTGCGTAACAGGATTTAAGAAAATATTATTCCAAATATTCTGTTTTACAAACACAACTGCCTATAAGTACTGTAATTTAACATGTAAATTATTTGCATAAGTGGTTAGTGTTTATATCACCTATCAGCATCCACAAATTAGATTTCTTCTGAATCTAATTTGTTAAGCCAAAGCCCCCTAGTTCTCTCCTTCAAATAAAACACCCCCCCAAACTTGAAACAATAATAAAACAAAGCAAAGTATGACTCCAAAGCCAAGCTTAGAAGACACGGCTGCTAGAGAGCTTCATGATTCCACAGGGCAGGATGACAAAATGACCAGCATTCACTCGCCTCTTGGCCCAACATTTTCAATGGACAGGTTGTCTGAAGACAGGAAGTCCTTACCCACAAAAGCAGGGGTCCTATGGTTTAAGGCACTAGGCTATGAGTGGCAAAAAAAAAAAACAACAACAACGACAAGAAAGACCAGCCATAGCTCTACCAGGCCAGGGCCACATCAAAGTAAACGTGTTAAAACAAGCTGCCTGTCCTGCGAGACGGAGACGACCCCGAGCATCGTAGAATCAAGGCAGCAAAAGGAGGTTGAAACATTGGCCATGACTGGGATGTGGGGCTGAGGCTTCGTCAAAGCCAGAGGGGTGTGATACGTATCTACTTATTTTAAAGATGCAGGGAGAAATACATTATCGAAGCAAGGTAAAGAATGCATGATATAGTTATAAATCCGGCATAGTTGAACATGATCTCCAGTTCCATCCATCTTTCTGTCGATGGCACCTTCTCATTCCTTATAGTGGAAGCCCGTTGTGCACATACACACTACGTTTTCTTTATCCATTCACTTACTACTGCAGCCAACATTTTTGGGATGCTCACTCTGCCAGGCACTGTGCAAAGCCCTCATCTCAACTTCACCACAACTCTTCCAGGAGAGACGACATCATTATCAACTCAGCACTGGAGAAGCCAGGTTACACTGGAGTCAGTGGCTGGCCAGGGTCACTCTGACTAAGTGGTGGGGCTGGTTCTAGAATTGCAGAGTCTTTATTCATATCCACACTACACTGCCTTTGATAAGAAGGCATGAAGTCTACCCTGTGTGGCCAGGGGAAGGGGAAGGAGGGAAAGAAATGTACCAGTTCTGAGAATATAACAAGGCAGTGGCCAAAGACAACACTCATCTGAAAGATGATCAACACTCAGAAGATTCCAACAAACAGAGCTACAACATCTCTCAGAATCAAGGCAGAAAAAGAGGGTTGAGTCCAGAAAGGCTGATACTCCAGGGCTTTTGTTTTTTGTTTTCTATATAGAAGAACAGAAAGTTTATTGAGTACACTGAGTAAGTGGTTGGGTAAATGACAACACCACCAATCCTCCTATCATAAGGTTCTGTAAGGTTTCTTAATCCAAAGTTCACAGAAGAGATTTGCCACCTATCTTCAAAATTTAAAACTCAAATGATCATAATTTTAAAAATAGAAATAAAAACATAATAATTTTTAAAATGCAATCATAGAAACACAAATAGGGATTCACCTTTGCTAAGAGCCAACAAAAATGAAGTCAAATGTAACCCTCAAGGTATGGACAGTATCTTTCCCAAAAGCATCACTTCTGAGTTTAAAAGACCAGAACCAAGTTACCAAGCAAACATCTCAGACAGAAAGACAACAGGAGGTGGAGGAGCCCGGAGCCTGGCGCATCCACCTGTCTTGCTCCTGCTGCAGTGAACTCCCGGTCACAGTGCACACGCTCTGCCTCTACAACGTCTCTGACTCCATCTGTCATGGTCACCATTCCACTCTGGCTGTTTCCTCATCTCTCGAAGACTGCCTATGCACATCACCCACTAGAGCCAGCCATGCAGGTGCACGCTTGTGATCCAAATGCTGGAGGAGCAGTGACTGGCAAACCTCAAAGGCTTGCTGGCCAGTCAATCTAACTGAAATGTCAAAGCTTCAGATTGAGACACTCTGTCTCAATGATGATGGTGATGATGATGATAAGTAATTGAGGAAAGACATCCCAAGGGCAACCACTGGCCTTCCCATGTCCCCAAGTGCCTGAGTGTGCCCATTCTCACACATGCACACATGAACTGAACATGTGAAAAATGAAAGGAAAATACAAGGCTTTACTCCCTGATAGACCACAGGCAGTTAATAATTGCTGGGGGAGGGAGAGATCAGGGTCACCAGTGGTAAGCTACCCCCAATCCTGTAAGCAACTCATCAGGTCAGAAAGAAATTAAAACTCTTGATAACAGGAGAACCTATTGGAAAGATGAAGGGAGCAGAGGGAGGGGAACAAGACAGGGCAATGAAGGGAATGAATACAATTAGAATACATTATGCATACGTATGAAATAAACCAACTATTAAGTAGAACTAATGTATGCTAATGAAAATGAAATAAAACTTTAAAAGAAAAATAAAAAATAAAACATTAAATTGAAATAAACACCAAAAATAAGCTTTTATGACTATGGAAAGACAAGTGAGTGCTGGATGGCACATTAAGTAGAGGTGGACACGGCACCAGATGACCCATGCTGCAGCAAAGGGCCAGCTCTGCTTCCTCGGCAACTCAGGAGGGAGACAGACATCTGACAGGGCACACCATCGCCAGGGAGCAAACCCACAAAGAGCTCAGCCTCGGCAAACAGTGGCAGTTTCAGCGCAGAGACTGGCCAGGCAACTAGGACGCAGAGCTAGTAGAACATACCTGGATACTGAGCATTATGGGCTGTCCATGTGGACTGAAGACACGAGATCTTCCCCTAAATTTCTAACAAGTTCTTGTAATTCTGCCACAAACTTGATATAATAAACAACATCACAGAGTTTATGTGTATTACCCAGGAATTATACTTTTATAGACTCACCAAAGGGATGACTGATAGGACAACCCAAATGCCCATCTAACTGAAGAATGGGTAAACTCGGTTAGCCATATTATGATAGCTATTCCTGATTGTCAACTTGACTACATCTGGAATGAACTACAATACAGAAATGGAGGGCTTACCTGTGATCCAAATCTTGAGACTAGAAAGAACATGTTTCTGACCTGGATCTTGACATGGAGATCTTGAAGCTTAGTGGCTACAAAAGCTTAGGCCCAGGAGACTGAGGCAAACAGATCTCTGAGTTCAAGGCCAGCCTGGGACAAACCAAGTCCCAGATCCAGTCTTGGTGCTACACACCTTGAATTTGGGCCACATCTTCTGCTAGAGACCTACATAAGGACATTGAAAGAAGAAAGACTTACTCTTCCTCACCTGCTTGCACTGACTTGTCAGCACATCTGTTGGGTCCTACTTCTACAGAAGACCAACTTAAACAACTAGGCTCGTGGGACTGAGCAACTACTAGATTCTTGGACTTCCCATTCACAGCTGCCGATTGTTGGGTTAATTGGACTACAGCCTGTAAGTCATCACGATAAATTCCCTTAATATATGGAGATATTCCATAAGTTCTGTGACATTAGAGAACCCTGACTAATCTATACATCCTTAATGGAATACTACTCAGACATAAGAAGGCATGGGGGTGGGAGGGAGCCAGGCATGGTGGCATATGCCTGTGATCCCAGAACTCTAGAAGCTGAAGCAGGAGGCTTCTAAGAAGTATAAGGTCTGCCTGGGCTATAAAGCAAGTATCACACCACCATGAACTTATACAGGGATGCTTTGTTTAGAAACAAAACAAGGAGTGAAGCTGTACAATATGGTACAACATGGACGAACCCTGCAAGCAGCAGTGTGTGGAGTAGAAGTGGCTAAGTGAAGAAGCAGCTCCGCAGATGGGAGGGAGACTGGCAGTCTCTTAGGGAACAGAGAGGAAGGGGATACAGAGGCTGATAAAGGGTATAATCTCTGTTAGGGGTAATGAAAATATAACACTGGCTGTGGCAATGGCTTCCCCACCCTGCAGATATACTAAAAGGCAATGAATCTCACACTTTAAATGGGTGAGTTGTAGTCTGTGTCAAGTATAAATCAATAAAGCTATTCTAGATGCATACACACCATTCAGGCAAACCTCTCTCCAAGCCTGTTAAGTAGCCTGGAGCCAAGCTTAACTTGATTTAGGAAAATAAGCCAACAGTCTGTTTCTTGCAGCCCAACCTTTTGGAACAGGCTCTCGCCTATTAAACACATGCCGATTTTAAACGGAGACTCTAGGAAGCATTCTGAGACTCTCTTCTCCCTCTGCTAGATCCTGAAAACTGCATTTTTTTCCACCTTTCTTTTCCTCCTCTTTGGAAATCAGTTCTTTATCAAAATGTGACCAGCGTTGGCTCCTATTTTCTCTCCTGCTAAGAGCACACACCTTGAGTCACTCTCCAGACCCAAGGCTACGGCCATCACAGTGGGAGGAAGGTGGGGAAACCACATGCTCACTGCCAGCACAACTGAGACTCTACCTGCCAGTGCTGCCTTCATTTTGGATTTTCAAACTCAACTTTTAAATCTCCCACTGCTATTCCATCCCTGGCATTCCCAACCCTTTCTTTGGCTCAGCCACATCAAGGGCCAGCTTGTCATCTCTACAATCCAGACCCCCTGCCCATTGCTGCTTAGCTTTCTGATTGAAGAGACAGACCACCCTTGGCAGCCTCTCTCTGCCTGGATGTCCCCCAAGTGCCTTCTTCTACAAATCCCACATTCTGGACTTTTCTTTCCTGGCCAATCACTGATGAAGAAAGGCCAGGTGGTGGCTTGCAGGTGGTCTATGTGCCACTTGAATACCCTCTGGCCTCTCCTCAGAGCCGTCTTCCTGGTCGCTGTGGATGCAGCTGAAGGTTATAACTCCGCTAGCCAAGCTCCAGTTGGCAAATCTACACTCATGCCCCTGGCCCTGCCTCTTCGTCCAAACAAAGGCGAAAAAGACAGGCACGGGCACAATGGCTAGTAAAAAGGTAAAATCCTGGGGCTATGCAGTTTTATAAATGTCCACTTAGGTCTTCACCTGCCTTGGGTTTAAATCCCCATCCTGTCACTAGCTAGCCAAATGACTTCAGGGAACAATGTGCCTATGTCTCAGCTGTTTGTGAAAATATGAATTATAAGCACTAAACAGCTGCTACTTTGAGAATTAACTGAGATAGTTCAAGTCTACACAAAATAAAACCATAGATTGCCCTTTACGAGAAGGATGCCATAAAAATCAGAAGAGGAAATGCCACTGCAGTCTGTGGCCAGCTCTTTAAGAGGATAGGACTGGAGGACTCCTCCCTTGTTGCTATGCAGCCTTCTGGAGGCAGAGCGCTTAGCTCAGGTCTGCTCCACGTGGCACTAGCAGCCAGCCCTGCACAGCCTGAAAACCCCTCTGACTGTGTTCTTCCCCTTGCCTGGTTCAGGCCCATCTGTTTTTCCCCAAACCAGAATTGCTGCATGACACGGCTCTTCACAAACCTTTGCCCATTCTCATGGCTGCAAATCAGCCAGCTATGCCTGTGAGGCTGAAACCAGCCGAACCCACAAGCTGTTAGCAGGGGAGCTGCTGGCAGCTGCTGCAGAATTAAAGGTGGTGGTACAATCAATACCATCACCAGTGAGTTCAAGGTCATGGGAATCTGCAGGTTATAGAAGTAATGATTTTCATATTCCTGGGGGAACCCCTGACCCAGGCTTTTTTTTTTACTATAGGTAATTAAATCTTGTCTACCTTGCCCTTCTATGATGAGCCAACATCACCCCAGATTGGACCACAGCCTTCTGTACAAATACATCCCACTCATCTTACCTATAGCTCACAGCTCTCCACATCAAACACCCTCCGCTCGCTCTCTCTCTCTCTCTCCTTCTCTCTCTCTCTCTCTCTCTCTCTCTCTCTCTCTCTCTCTCTCTCTCT
>NW_021604618.1:8527418-8543736 GCF_004785775.1 Grammomys surdaster
TCTCTCTCTCTCTCTCTCTCTCTCTCTCTCTCTCTCTCTCTCTCTCTGTGTGTGTGTGTGTGTGTGTGTGTGTATGTGTGTGTGTAGATCAGAGGTCATCCTCAGGTGTTGTTCCTTAGTCCACATCCATCCTGTTTTTTAAGACAGGATCTCTTATTGGCCTGGAGACAGAACCCAGAGATCCACCGTCTCTGTGCCCCACACTGGCATTATAAACATGCACCACCACACCAAGCTTTTCAGTGTGGGTTCTAGGACCTGACTTCAGATCCTCTCACTTGTGTGCCATTCGTTTTACTGACTGAGCCAACTCTCCAGCTCCCAGACACTATAGGAGAGCACATATCACTAGACACATAGGAGGAGAGCAGGTATCCTATGCCCTGGGGTCTGTTTCTTATTGTTCTGTGACATTAGAAAAATCCTAAATATTTTCCTGCAGTGATATGTATTGTGTGTGTATCTGAGCATCCAGGAGCCATTTAGTAAGCACCTTCTGTGTTTGGGGCATCGTGCTGGGCTCTGCAGGAGGAAGAGAGGGAGCTCATACATGATAATCCCAGAAGGATAGGATGTGTTTTGACATAGCCACCTGAAGCCACACTAGATAAACACATTATCCTGAGCCCAGTGGTTCTTGACAGCAAGTGATGCTTTTAAGGGACTGAAAAAGTGAGAAGAAAGCTCACATGAAAATGTTGGCCAGGGGTACGTGTGCATGAACACAAGAGTATGTCTGTCCATCAATCCACACAGCCATACCCCACCGCTAGTGATTCATCACTGTGTCTTTCTGAAAACTTCCCATTAAATGTCTACATCTTAAAATCTATTGTGTTCTATCCCAGCGGGCAGAAGGTCAGAGAAAACATTTCCGTGAGTCATACTTCAGTGGATTTCTACAGCTTGTTAATGGTATGGTCGGTCGCTCTTTCTGATGTGTTAGAAACAGGCTACCTGGCTTCATTCCCCAGTGTGCCAAAAGTGGGTGGTGGCATCCTTCTTCGGTGGACACATGTCTACCCCTTGGGCTCAGGTCCTGCCTCAGAGGCTGTCAGCAGGCTCCCCCAGAGAAGGAGGTAGCTTGGCTCTCTTCTTATGTGCCATGGTGCTGCTAGCCACTACTACTTAGCAATAATCTCCTTGTCTGTGCCTTGTGGGCTTCTTGTCTTGGCCTGATCAGTGGCCCCGGATCACTAAAACTTCGTCCTCAGCTAGCATAGTATCTAGTATATCTAACATTTGTAGTCCCAACACTTGGAAGGCTGAGGCAGGAAAATCACCATGAGTTCAAGATTAGCATAGGCTACATAGTGAATTGTTGTCAAGAGCGAGACCCTGTCTCAAAAACAAAACCTAAAAATAAATAAATAAATAAGATAGCAAACTAGTAAATAAAAAACCATGTTATCAAGCACCCTAGCTCTCTGAACCCTAGTTAGCTGGTGTGAGGTTTGGATTCTACATTCCTTCATTCACTCCATCATTTGTCCAGCTCTTAACACTGCACCTAGCACTCTGTTAGGCACCGGAGATACGGAACCAAGTAAGGCTCACCACTCTTCTCGTGCAGCCTGCATTCCCATGGAAGAGACGTCTGTTAGACAGGTAGTAAGCGAGTGAATATCTAAGTAAATAAATAAGAGGTGCCCGTGGAGTAATCACTTCTATGGAAAAGCAAAGATAGCCTAATAATATGTTTCCTTGTGCCAGTGGGAGGAACCCTCTTTATAGGATGTACCGTCACTAAAATGACATCTGAGCTGAGACCTGAATGATTAGCAGGAGCCATGAGGCACATGGTGAGGAAAATGAGCCCGAAGAGGGAATAGTGAGGTCCTAAACTGCCTGTGAGCTCCAGGGAAGGCAGCTAGAGTGAAGTGAGCTAGACACGAGCGAGGCCAAGACATGTAGGTGCCAGGAAGCCAGCGCGTGGAGTCTGGGTGGCAATCGAGTGCAATGAGAATCCACCATAAGTTTCAAGTTAAAGGTAACATGATCAGCCCGATGGGCTTGTAGGGAGACTGTCTCTAAAGTGTTCTGCATTCTGGCCGTTCCTCCTCTCAGATAGCCACTCTAGACTTTACCCTTCATTTAAAGAATTGAGGTTCTTCTCAGTTCAATATCTCTCCCGCATTTTCCAGCAGCAATTGAGGTTCCCCAATTCCATAACCAGCCCAGCGTCTGAGCTCATTAGCCGGGGCCATGGCTGCAGAGTAGACTTGTCTTTCCACAGAACTGCAGATTCTCCTTCCCTTCAGAGTGGCTAGCTTGGCAGCTTTCGCATCTCAGCACAGAAACCAAGTGTCTGTCACAGTGTGCTTCCTACAGGCTGCCCCGACCAGAACCAGCTGTGTGGAGATGCTAATCTGTAAAAGATCATGTTGGGGGCACTCTAGAGACAAGCTCCTGGTACATCTGGGCACATCTGGACAGCTTTTGAAAGATACAGATGTACCTGGGGCCCATCTCAGATTGCACAAATCGCAGTGAGGGTAGAGGTGAGAAAAATTTAAAGTATGGTGTGTGTGTGTGTGTGTGTGTGTGTGTTGTGTGTGTGTGTTGTGTGTGTGTGTATGTGGTGTATGTATGTGTGGTGAGTGGCATGTGTGTGGTGGATGTGGTGTGAGTGTGTGTGACGTATGTGGTGAGTGGTATCTGTGTGTATATTGTGTGGTGTGTGTGTGTATGAGGATGTGTGGTGTGGTGGGTATGTATGTGTGTGTATGAGAATGTGGTGTGTGTGTGTGCCTGTGTTTCTGTGTTTAGTGTAGATCAGATGATAACCACAGACATCTTTACTCAGGAGCCTTGTTTTTTTGAGACAGGGTCTTTCACTGGCCTGGAGCTCACCAATTAGGCCAGGCTGGCTAGCCAGTAAGCCTTGGCGATCCACCTGTCTCCACCCCCAGTGAAGAGATTACAAGTGCACACGTCTATGGCCAGCTTTTTACATGAGTCTGGGATCTACCTCAGGGCCTGTGTTTTCATAACAAACACTTTACTGACAGAGCTCTACCTCCCCCTCTTCAAAACTATATTTAAAACAAAAGAAAAAATTACCTCAGCCTACTCTGCTATGCATTTCCATTTAAGGTATACATAAATGGTAAAAGATGGGCCATACTTATAGACTCATCACTGCTAACTTTTTGAACAAGGCTAAGCAAAGAAAATAAATACAGTTTTATATACAAGTAGCCACAGAACCAGAAGGGTTAAAAAGTTTCCCCATATGTGCATCTAGGCCACCCAGGAAGTTGGTTTAGATAACAGGTATACATAACTCTGACTAGACCTATTCAGCAAATCTTTGCAGGAGAGAGAGATGTGCCCTTTCCGTGCCTGTTTCTTTAAATGTTCACAGCTCCTTAGGACCAGTCAGCAAACCACACAGCCAAGAGGTTCATTCAACATCATGGTGTCCAAACATGCATATTCTGCAAGGCGCTTAGGCCCTCAGATATTCTCCTGGATGTTCCAGATACTGCAACCTTGCTTAATTAACAACAAAAATTGTCCATAGCAACAATAATTAGAATTTCTACATCCTCTCTCACTTTCCAGAAAGGATGACAGGCTGTTGCCTAGAGGAAGGAGGCTACAGATAACCTAAGAAGCAATAAGTTTGCAGACACTTCACCCGGCCGGTGTTTACTGAGTGCCTGTTTTATGACAGTTTCTATGCAATGTTTCACTGGAGCAGTTTCAGTTATTGTCAAACTCATCTCAAAAAGTGGGCATTGTCATTATCTCCTCTATAAGTGGGGAGTTTGGGGGCTTATGAGGGGTAAAGGCCTCAGAGGCATAGTGCTAACAGCAGAGTCGAGCCAGGCTCTATCTAGCCTTGCCTTTTCAAGCTCTTAGAGTCTTATATGTGACAGTGTGGGGGATGTAAAGATGAGTTCGCCTCGAATCCACACCCTCTGGCTTCTCACAAAAGAGAAATGCAGGAAAACAGGAGTATGACTAAAATCTGTAGTTGGCTGTGATGGATGGTTCATAATGAGAGACACAGGATCACAGAGGCTGGCAAGCAAGTGCAATTCGGGGTAAATGTGCATGTGCACGTGCATATTAGTTAGGACTTCACAAGAGGATTTGAGAGAATGGGCCAGTCGTTGTAGGTGGGTTAGGCTATCAGCCTAGGTGACTGAGAAGGAGCACACACGGGGAAGAAGAACCCATCATGACTAGAATGGGAAGGGGTAAATCCAATGGGCAGAGCGCTTCTGAATGCTACGCTGAGGAACAGGAACCAATCTTTAGTCAAAAGGAATTACAACCTGTGCCAGACTAAGGAGTAAGATAACAAGGGCTTTGAGAAGACAGCTATACTCGGTCAGTATGCAAGTGTACATTGGCAGTGTTTGTCCAGCAATGACCTTCACCTGATGTTAGAGCAACCTTTTAACTGACTTCCTCCTCCAGGAAGTATTTCCTAGTCCCTGAAGATTAAGTTAGATGCTCTTCCAGAGTACTTCCTTAGCATCCAGGCTGACTCCACAGAACTCAGTGTCTTCTATTGCACTTTCTGTTTGCTTCTGACTCCTCCTACCCCATGGATGATCGTTGAAGGGTTATTCTTAATTTCTCCCAAATCTTCAATATCTTTCTACCTAATTCCCAACTGTTTAGTAAATTAACTCCACCTCCAAAGCCAGTTAATTACCAGCAAGGGCACCAAGACTAGTCAACGAGGGAAATAATCATCTCTTCAAAAATGATGAACACGAATGGGAGGAGCCCGCGGCACGCAAGCTCTTTCCTTTCGCTGCGCGTCCGCAGCAATGAGTATGCTCAGGCTACAGAAGACGCTTGCCTCTAGTGTCCTCCGCTGTGGTAAAAAGAAGGTTTGGTTGGATTCCAATGAGACCAATGAAATCGCCAATGCCTACTCCCGGCAGCAGATCAGGAAGCTGATCAAAGATGGGCTGATCATCCGGAAGCCCGTGACTGTCCATTCCCGGGCTCGCTGCCGGAAAAACACCTTGGCCCGACGGAAGGGGAGGCATATGGGCATAGGGAAGAAGAAGGGTACGGCCAACGCTTGGATGCTCGAGAAGGTCACCTGGATGAGAAGAATGAGAATCCTGCGCCAGCTCCTCAGGAGATGCCAGGAATCTAAGAAAACTGACCGCCCTATGTATCACAGCCTGTATCTGAAGGTCAAAGGCAATGTATTCAAAAACAAGCGGATTCTCATGGAACATATCCACAAACTGAAGGCAGATAAGGCCCGCAAGAAGCTACTGGCTGACCAGGCTGAGGCTCGCAGGTCTAAGACCAAGGAAGCACGGAAGCGCAGGGAGGAGCGCCTGCAGGCCAAGAAGGAGGAGATCATCAAGACTCTGTCCAAGGAGAAAGAGACCAAGAAATAAGCTTCCCTCAGTCTGTACACAGTTGCCCGGCTGTGGTTTCCCATGGATCAGTCATTAAAATAAAACAAGCCTTAAAAAAAAAAAAAAGATGATCATACACATGTTCAAACAAAGAAGCTGGGGCCTGTCTGTACTTCATACCACATGCAAAAAATAATTCAAAATCCATCTTATATCTAAATGTAAGAGTTAAAACAACAAAAATCTTAGGAGAAAATATAGAATTAAATTTTCATGACTTTGAGTTAGGCAATGTTTTGGGTTGCTTGTTTGTTTGTTTGTTTGTTTGTTTTTATGTGTGCTTGTGTGGGAGTGGATGGGTCTGTGCACGTGAGTGCAGGTGTCTATGGATGTCAGAAGAGAGTGCCAGATCTCCTGGAATGAGAGTTAGCAGTGGTTGAGAGCCCTGTGACATGGCAGCTGTGACCCAGGGATCCTTTTCACTGTGGAAGCACCCCTCCAGCCCCAGAAGTGTGTTCTTGTCTCTTCTTTTTTTAAATTAGTATTTATTACTTACATGCAATGAGCTTTATTATAAAATTTTTAATACATATATACTGCATCTGATCCATTCACCACGTTTCTCTCTCTTGTCTCCCCTACCTCCCTAAGTCCCGTTCCTCTTCCTCTTCTAACTTCATCATTTTTTGAAAGGAATTTGATGAGCCATTGAGGTTATTTTTAGGGTTTTTTACAGGAGGATGGGTAGGCAATGGTTTTTCAGGCATGTCACCAAAATCACAAACAAAAATAAAAATAGTAAACTGAACTTCATTAAAAATTTAAGGATTTTCTTCAAAGGACAGAATAAGAGGAAATACAGTTCAACTGTATATCTGATAAAGAACTGATGTCTGAAACAGAATACATAAAAAAAACTTGGGTCAGCCAGCCAGTGCCTTGGCAAAATATCTGAGGGAATAACTTGAAAGAAAGGAGGATGTGTTTTGCCTCACAGTTTTGATCAGTGTCTACTGGATCCATTTCTGTGACCTGGGCTGAGGTCGAGTCCCTTGACAGCAAGAGCACGCATTGAGCCACTTCCTACCCTATGTACCACTTCCCAGTCCCAACTCTGCTGGATAACTTATTCAAATCTCTAATCCACTAATGAATCATCACATACCTCAGAGCCCTCAGAGGCACAATCAGAGGTGTATTTTACTCAGATAGATCAAGTGGACAGTCAGAATTAACTCACACCATACTTTCCCAGCTAATCTTAGTTCTGAGATGGGCAGAGGAAGCTGGAGGTACAGTTCAAGAGTACACCATGACCTCAGCATTGGCACAGCCTGTGTTCAGGTCCCCGCACCAAAAATAAACAAACAAGAATGGCCAGTGGAGTGGAAGAGACGTTTCTCCAAAGAAAAGAGAAGTAACAAGCACGGGAAAGGGTGTTCTGAATGATCAGTCATTTGGTAAATGCAACTCAAAACCAGAACCAGACATTAGTTTGCATCTACTAAGATGGATGAGTAGGAAGTAACGAATGCTGAAGACGATGTAGAGAAGATAAACCTCATGCATTGCTGGTGGGATTGAAAAATGACACAGCCACTGACCACAGGCTGGTGATTCCCGAAATGGTTAAATGTAGAGATATCATCCTATGTCTAGGAGCAATTCCACTCCTAGAAATGTGTGTAAGAGAGCTGAAAGCATGTGCCACATGACAGCTGGAACGTGAACACTCACAGAATTATTGTAATTATAGCCCAAAAATGTGAGGGGAACCCCAAGCACACATCACTAAATGAATAGATAAGATGTGTCATGCCCCCATGATAGACTCGGCCTCAGGAGCAAAGCGAACTAAAGTATGGGTACTTGCTAAAATATGGGTGTATGAAAGGCTACATGTTATGTGATACCGTGTGTGTGTGTGTGTGTGTGTGTGTGTGTGTGTGTGTCTGTGTCTGTGTGTGTCTGTGTCTGTGTGTGTGTGTCTGTGTGTCTGTGTGTCTGTGTGTGTGTGACCAGAACAGGCAAACCACAGGAAAGAAGGTAAATTAATGAGGTTTATCTGGGGACTTGCAATGTTATTTTAAAATCATATAGTGGTGATGGTTGCACAATTATGAGAGTGCACTTAGAAACACTGAGTTGTGGCCTCTAAGTGGGAAAAATTAATGATGCACTACTCATATCTCATAAGGATTCTACAAACAAAACAAACGAAGCCCTCCCCCCTTAGATCCCGCTTCTGTCCACAACCAAAACAACCTTCTGAGACCACCTTCCCCCGCTTGCTACTTCTACCCTTCTGAAGACGTTTTTAAAAAACGATTTGTTTCCTATACCTCTGGCAAGGGGCCCCATGGCTACCACATATCACCATATCAAGCTTCACGCTGGCCTCCAGGCCCTCTCAGCATCACAAGTACCTGTTACTCATATCAGAGTCTATGCTAGCACCCTAGCCCTTCTCACTATGCCCCACCCTACACTCCCTCCAACCCCTGCCACCCGTCCTCGTCCGTGTTATACCTGACCTTTCTCACTATTCTCCCTTAGCACTTAGTCGTTTCCTGTCACTGACTCCTTCTCTTGCGATCTACTGTCTAACTATGCTCGATTCTCCCTCTCTCGCTGTCTCAATATCTCTGCTATTCTCTCCTGCTGTGATTTTCTAGCCCTGACCAGTCCAGTCTGCTGGCCATGTTCAGTGTACTTCTTTCCCTTTCTGCTCCAGACTCTTCCAGATTCCACTGGCACTCAGTCTCTCTCTCTCTCTCTCTCTCTCTCTCTCTCTCTCTCTCTCCTCTCTCTTCTCTCTCTCTCTCTCTCTCCTCTCTCTCTCTCTCTCTCTCACACACACACACACACACACATCTACACTAGAAACCTTAACAATAAATAACTATGTGTTGATGTGTCTACATTCTTCAAAAACAACATGCTCACTATCTTTACTCTGCTCAGGACCAGAGAACAATAAAGTATACTTACAGAAATTACAGTGGCACTGAAGCCAGACTTATGATTATGGAAAGCCATATTTCAGCAGAGGAGGGTTCATTACAATATATATTTTTAAAGCAGTGCTGAGAATGCTAATCAACACTCACAAAATTTAATCTTCTCGCTGCATACATGATGTTTTCTACCCACATTTTATAAATAGCCAATGTCGCTCACCAGGGAAAGCAGGAAAGGGGATGATTAGACAGAGAGAGATGCAGGATCAGAACGTTAGCGAACACTCATGCTGACACAGCATCATTCCAGATCCTGTGTCAGTGGCAGAGTCTTAGAGCATGTTCCAGGCCTGGGATGAGACAGGTCTGTCCTGGCACATCCCACAGGACTACAAGCCCAGTGACTCTGTGATGCTCCTTGCTGGAGCTTAGTATTTTGTCCACCATTATCTTTTGTGACTGAGGCTAATTCCTTTGTGGTGATTTTTCATTTCACAACCCCGAGGCACCCTTAAAGATGACTGGAGCCACAGTGGAGCATCACTGAAACATAAACGCTCGGTGCCATGGAAACTGCAGACCAAGAGATGTGAAAATGTACACCTTCATGAAAGTTCCAAGTGTGCTAAAATCAGCAGTTCTTGGAGTACTAGAGTGTAACCAGAGCCAATCGATCTGTTTTAGGATCCAAATGGCTTTGCTCAAAGTTGTATAGCCCCACTGGGTCACGGAGTGGGGAGGAGGCTTTGGCAGTTAAAAAATGATTTAAAACCCCCTGCTATTTATAATGATGGAGAAATGTCGCTGAGATTCAAATGTTTTGTCGGTGGGGAAATGTGGCTGTCTGGAAAAGACTGGAGACATGCAGGGAATTAATGCTGGAGAGCTGCAAGCGAGGTCCCACTCTGGAGAGCTCAACCAGCGAGTCTTGAGGTGTTGTCTGTTGTGTTGTGTTTTACTTCAAGGTTTTCTATCCTCTTGTTCACCAGAACTCCAGGATGGAATGAGACAAGCCAGCCAGACTTTCAGGCTGCTTCTTCTGTTGCTGCAGAAGCCACCGTTACAGTTTCCCTCCGTTCTGGCTAGCAAGATGGCTCAGTGGGTCAAACACTTGCCATATAAGCCTGAGGTCCTTTGTAAAAGCCAAGTAAGGTGGTTTGCTCCTGTAACCCCAGCACTCCTCCAGCAAGAAGGTAGGCGGTGAGAAGCCCACAAGCCAGCTTGCCTTGTGCACGCAACACAGAGTGCATACAACACAGAGAACCTGTTTCAAACAAATGGAAGGTGAGAAGGAGCACTGGGGATCATCCCCTGCTCTCCAGAGGAGTGCTGCAGCATGTATGCATTTACATACACACCTATACATGAATTTTTAAAAAATAGAAGCAAAGTGATGTCCAGTCCCACCCCAGACGCTCATTTGCGATGATCTAGAAACCAAAGCTGGCTCTGCCACTGCCCAGACAGAGAAAGCAATCAAGACAAAACATGCTGGCTATACCACTTTGAGATCCAATGTTGGAGATTCTGCTGTGCATCCAGGAAACACTACTCAAGTAGCAAGCAGGGCTCCTCACCACTGCCCTCTTCTCCATGTACAACCTCTCTCTACAAATGCCAATCCAGTCCACTAACCTGTTGCAACCTGTGGCTGGCCTAGCATGGCATGAGCCACTCCTTTTCCTTCTTTGACATTGAAACCTCCTACACTGAAGCTTTGCCTCTGATGCTTGGCCATTCTCTAACGGGCTGTGCTTTTCCACAGAAACATTTGAGTTGTCTCATTAATAAGAGTCACAACATACTTGATTAAAACAAAAGACACTGTCATCTTGATAAACTCGAGGCTGCCCACCCCTTACTTCTTCCTCTGATTGCCAAGATTTCCCGGATTTATCCCCTAGTACTCTTGCATGCATCGATTGTCAAGAGTCAGCCAATCAACTTATCAATTTTAAACAATAGAAGAAGAAAATGGCTAAACATTTTTTAATGAATATTTGTACAAAAGCATAAAGACTTCCTGGTTGCTTCATATTGGTGTATGAATCTATGGTCTATCCATCCAGTGATGTTTATCAAGCTCCTATTGTGTGTAGGGTCAAGGAGCCAGCTGCTGAGGAGTCAACGCAGAATCCGGCCAAGCACCTGCCCATTGGGCATCTATGGGCAATGAGTGTCTGAAAGGTTGGAAAACTCTGAGGGACAGAAGCAAACAGCAGGAGTTCCTGACTAGGCTTTGTTGTCAGAGAACCCTTTCCATGTGATATGACGAGGAAAGAAGACAAGAAAGCTGAAGGGGAGGATAAAGCTGTTTCAAACAAGACCATGTGGGGCAAAGGACCTCATCTCAGAAGCACACAGAATGCACTAGATTCGGTTGTTTGAGATTTGTAAGACATTCAATAGAGCTCCATCAAAGACTTGTGAGCAGAGCAAATTCCAGATTAAGAAGGCTGGACTGAAACCTGACAGCATTATGGAAGTCCCATGCAACTGAGCTTGTCAAAGTAGGAAGAATTATGAAGACCCCAAAGAGACTCAAAAACCTTGGTGAGAAGTTCAGGCTTTGTCATAAAGCTGTCAGAAGTCATTAGAAAAGTTGAGGCACAAGAATGTTCTACCCAGTTGTGTATCTGAACAAAGCACTCTTAGTACAGTATAGAAAATAATGTTAAAGAAAAACAACAAAGACAGAAGATGAGGATGCTAACATGTGTCAAGAGGTGAGTGGCACTAGGAGAAACAGTGCAGCTGCACACACAGAGGGCAAGTAGGGGCAAAGAGGGAAAAGGAGAGAAAGACACACACAGGGACAAACAGAGAAAGAGAGCATTCGTCAGGCATTCATGCTATGACATATCACCAATAAGGATGTGAAGGGAGACAGAATCTAAGTCTCGTTTAGTAGATTTGAAGGTAGTGTGATATCTGGCACACAGTAGATAGTCAATAAATGCTTGTTGATTGGTTGGTTGGGTGGATGAATGAATGAATGAATGAATGAATGAATGAATGAATATCCAAAGGCACAGATGGAAAAATGAATGATCAAGTGGCAGAGGACATGGAACAAATGAAATCATGTGTGTCTGCTGACAGGTAAGAGGCTCGGACACAGTGTGGTCGGCTGTCCATTCTCCATACAGCTGGAGCCACACTTACCGTCTGATCTTTATCTCCAGAATGAACTTGTTCCCTCCAGCTGTGAGCCAAAGTAATGAAAAGATTCTGGTCTGTGGAGTCTGGATGACCCTCTTTTAAATCACTGACCCAACACATGCTGGCAGCTGGATGAACAAGTTCCTGGGCAACTTTGAGGTTGTTTTCTCATTTGGAAAAAGAGGATATCTGATCAAAAATGATCACAAGGATCAAACATGAAGGTATCTCTAGAGGGCCAACCAAGTGTCTGGCACAGGGTGGGGACTAAATAAATATTTCTCTGTCCTTTCTATTGATTCAGCCCCTTCTCGCATAGCACTAGCATAGAACTCCAGAAATACAGCCCATGGAGAGAAAATGGTTCTAGGACTTTACCTAGAGCAAACTGGAGACTTTTCAAAAATTCCTACTTATCATAATACACAGAGACTGGGGAGGTGGCTCAGGTAAGAGTGCTTCCCTCACATGCACAAGGCCTTGGATTCAATCCCCAGCACCAAGTAAACCAAACCTAGTGGTATATGACTGTAATCCCACCACTCAGGAGGTGGAGGTAGGAAGACCAGGAGTTTAAGGTCTTCTGCTACACACTACCCTGCTTCAAAATAACAACAACAACAACAACAGATAAAGTTGACGTGATCCTACCAGCAGCTACTAAGCTACTAAATAGGAAGAATAAAGGAACTGTTTAAAGAGAAAAGACGTTGTGTGAAGCAGGTGCCACAGACAGTAATAGAAGCTAGCATGAGACAGTCTTCTTTGCCATACTCACCGTGGTAGAAAAAGGGTCAGGTTCTCTGTGAGCTACAATTACCAACCAGAAAAATAATCCTTCATTTGAACTTAGTCAATCCTCTGTAGTAGCCCTTAGCTTAGTCTGAACACAAATGCTTGTCACTTCTCTTCCTGGGCAACATAGGCACGTGGCGTGGACTTGGTTGTTCCTTTTCAGTAAGGTTGGTATTTAGTATTTTTATTACTTATGGTTCTGGATGGTTTGGTGGTAGCCATCATTACTATATCTGACCACACCATCCATTTTTTTGCTATAAATTACTTTCTCTGGCTAAAACAAAATGGATAAGGTTTAACTATAAAGGGGAGAATGGCTAAGAGGGAAAACCATGAGTCAGCAACAAGGATGAGTGTGGTTCCGGGGACTGGGTGTGAAAAAGGAAGGCAATGGCATTTCATGATGCTCATGTGCCAAGCGATGTTTATATATGGTACCTCACATAGCTCTTAGAATAGCCCAAAGGGGGAGGTACTGCATTTAGATAAATGTAAGGCATTATTAAAAAGAAAAGGATGTGTTAATTGAACCATGATGAACATTTGGATTTTGGAAATGTTAAAAAAATATTTAAAGAAAGTAGGTCTGAGAATCAACCAAATGTAGCATTAACTTTCATTCTATGTGTAAGAAAAATGTAAAACAAAGAAGGACCTTGCTGGAGGTCAGTGAAGTAAAGGACTGACTGGGTACGGCCTTTAATCTTCAGTGTCAACTTGGCTGTATGTAGAATCATCTGGGAGACACTCCTCTAGGTTCATAAATCTATGTCCACAGAGGTTGAACTGAGGAAGACCAGCATTTAGATCCACATGCCAGCACCATCCCACAGACTGGGGTCTCAGATTGATACCAGTGAGCAGGGTACCGGCAGGCATGCATCTCTCTCTCTGCTTCCTAACTGCAGATGCAGTGTGCTTAGCTGTCTCACATTCCTGTGGCACCTAACGGTCGCTTCTTTTACCACCATGCCTTCCTTCCACTCAAACCATGAGCCAAAAATAAACTGTTCCTTCCTTGAGTTGCGTTTGCCAAGTATTTTGTTACAGTAATGAGAAATGCCACAAGTACCTAACCTTTGTACCTAACCAATCTAATACTCAGAGAGCTCAGGCCGCTAACCTCGGAAGGCACTGTCTTCCCAGTGTTGTCTCCTGGTGAATACAGTAAAAATATACACAGGGTGATGATAAAGACAGACATAGGATGGTCAATATAATTCTCATTATTTGAGAAAAATAACTATTTTCTCAGGAAATTGAAAGCTCGCCCTAGTACAGAGCTGATGCTTCATGGAGATGCATACAGATGATTTTACTGAGACTTCCAAGGAGCAATTAGAAGCAATAAACAAACACTGGTGAGACCACTTTCCATCACAAAGGTCATATAGTCAAGAGAGTCACCTTACCATCCAATCTAACCCATGGAGGAAACCAAACATTCAAAGTAGACAATGTTACTTAAATCGCCTTTCTTAAATATTACGGATAGCTATCCAGCTTTTACTGGAAATAGATCTATTAGATCATGCAAAATACTCTGCTGATTGGTAAACTGTCTACACAGTCTTCTGATTTTTAACTAGGAATTAGCAGCATGGTAAATGATCCAGGCATTCTCTGGAATTAAGCATGCATGATTCTGTCTTTAGAAAAGTCTCCATGGTTTTGACCCCAGGTTGGGAGAGGCTCAGCCATCAGGAACCAGTAAGAGGGAATCGAATTTTCCTCAGCGTTTTAGACCAACGAGGCACATGGCTCTAGCCTAAAGCCAGCTGGAAGACTCTCTAGCTGGGTGACCCTAGACAAACTGAATTCTCTACATGCCGCAGTAGAAACATGTCTGTAAAATGAGAGGTTTAATGATAGCTACCTCCCAGAGCTGTTATGAATTACAGAGAGAGTTCACATAAAAGACTTAGCACATCTGGCATATGGTGTATACTCTATAAATGTTGGTGGATTTTACTTTTTGGTTAGATTATTCTCACCATATAATTCATTTAACAATAGTGACACTCAGACCCTTTGGGAACAGAGGCTGCACAGGTGTAAGCCATTCCGCTGTTCAGGCATGAGATAGGATTAAATGTCTGGAGAATCTCCAGGTTCAGAGCATACAAACTCAGTCCTCCCAGATGCCTGTGTGCCAGGCGGGCAGGATGGTGTGGAAGGAGGGCCAGACTTTAGAGTCGAGTAATTTAATTGCTCAAATCCCAGCTTATCACTCACCTGCCTCAGTGCTTCGAACATTTGGGTGAAGCTCCTTGTAGTCACTTGTAAATGGAGATGTGGTGTTGCTGTAACTGAGCGTGTGTAGGAATGAGCGTGTGTAGAGCGTGTGTAGGAAGAGCTGGGCATACCACATAGGTCTTCGTTACATAATAGACATTCTTATGCTGGCCTAACCTTTTCTTTGAATACAGACTTTTCTTTTATTGAAAAGATGACCTATCCTTTTCCATGAAAAACCTGTATTTCTTACGGAAACATGAAGTAGAACTGATTATTCTCTAGAAACGGAGAATTATGTACATAAACCCATCCTCCACATCAGCTTAATGCTATTCAGCTTGTATTTAAGTATGAAATTTTGCTACAGAAAAATTTTTAAAAATAGACATAAGTAAGTGAAAAATTGGTGTCCAATAACCCCTCTTTGCCAAGACAGCTAGATGTGACATCTTGGTGTCTACACCTCCCAGAGTATTTTTCTCTGCATGTAAATATGCATTTTTAACCACCTCACACAGCAAAAGCCAGGAACCCCATTTTCCTCAAACACCCCCAATCCTTGTCAAACACTAAATGTCAATGCTTAATGGGGATTTTTGCTTGTGTTCTTATATAGCAGAAACACACGATGTAAGGAAAATCTTTTTAATTAGCTATCCTTTCCCAAAGCTGACAGCCCCCTCTGTATGTATAAATCTTCCTGTAACCAACATTATGTAACAGGCACCATATTTGCACACATAGTCACATTCACAAACATATGCTCAAGTCTACCAAACCAGTGGGCATACAGATAATCAAGCAAGCAGTGGGTGTGTCAACACATGGATGTTTTTAACCAGCAGATGGCTCTGATATACCAGGAACCCACTAACACTGCCCCCCATCTACAGGAACACACCCATGCAATATCTGTCAAACAACCTTTTTCCAGCCACAACCCATCATCATGACATCAAGCTTGGCCTGCATTGCTGTATAGCAACCAATCTCCTCAAAATCAGGTTCACACCACATGCCCGCCTGCTTCCCTTCTCCCCTCACCTTAGCCTCAGGTTCCCAATCCCTTCCACCAAAAGTCACCAGTGAAAAGCCAGTTTTCTACTTCTGCTCCAGTAGAGTGGAGGCCCCTCTTCAAAGCCCTCTCTAAGTACCAGGGACTGCCTGGTAGTTGCTGTTTGGGCAATGTGTAAGTCCCACCCAAGGCAGCCATGTTTACTGAGAGCCAAATGTTTTAATCACTTTCTTGGAGAGGAACTGCTCTGGTGAAGTAGAGGGCGTGGTGAGGCGCCTGCCCTCCGTGGGAATGTGCTGTAAGCTACTGAGGGAGAGACAAAGTAAAGATTCAAAGAGCAAGTGGGATGAACACTTTTCTACAAACCAGAGTAGGGAAAGGCTTGGAAGATTGTGTGAAATGGGGTACGCCATGAATCCTAATCAGTTTCTCATATCCTCCAGGACACTGCTGCTTCAGGTCCTCAACTCCTTCCACGATTGTGACAAATAAGAAGTACTAGGTCATGCTACTAATAGGATGTTGTTGTTCTAAGCAAACCCTCCCAGGCTGAGCATCATACATAGGCCTTATGTGAGACAGCACACAAAGAAGTAGCCAAAGACAACGTGACATTAGGGGGTAGATCTGTCAAGTAAGAGCATCAAATGTGTAATCATTCCTAGAGTAGCTGCCACAAACTACACTTCAGAAGGACCTGCCACACTCTCTCAAAACAAACCTATGATAAAGGGAATGGCCTAAAGGGGCAGCATCGTGTGTGTGCGTGTGTGTGCATGAATGTGTGTGTGTGTGTGTGCGTG
>NW_021604618.1:8543746-8543989 GCF_004785775.1 Grammomys surdaster
TGTGTGTGTGTGTGCGTGTGTGTGCATGAATGTGTGTGTGTGTGTATGTGTGTGTGTATATAAGTATATAGATCCAAATGCATATGAACGTGACACTGTCAACAGCATCGATCCCCACAGGGGCAAAAACGCCGTGTCTGGACTGGCCAGTGAAGCCTGACATTCTTCTTCATGATTATCAGTTTCGGTTGCTGGGATGTTGATGCTGGGATGTTGATGCTGGGATGTTGATGCTGGAATGTT
>NW_021604618.1:8543999-8586946 GCF_004785775.1 Grammomys surdaster
GCATGAGGCCCTGGGCTTGAATCTCAACATCACAGAAGAAAAAAATGACTTATAAAGAGAAGAAGAGGGAACTAAGCTGGGGATGTAACTCAACTGGTTGAGTGCTTCCCTGGAATACATGGGTTTGATTTAACCAAGACTTCCAGAGGAGGGTTTGAAACACCAACCCAGATGCAAAACCTTCCACCTACAATTTGTCCTGCCAGGATGATGTGCCGGGGTAAAGGTGGCACAAAAATTGTGGGAGTGACTGACCAATGACTGGACCAGCTTGAGACCCATGCCACAAGAGGGAGCCCACCCCTGATACTACCTGGAGGACCAGAAACCAGAGGCTGGATGGCCCAGAGACCTAACATAAAACCAAACACAACTGGCAAGAGAGAGGGGGAGGGGGAAGGGGAGGGGGAGGAGGACAGAGAGGGAGAGGAAGAGGGAGAGGGAGAGGGAGAGGGAGAGGGAGAGGGAGACGGAGAGGGAGACGGACAGGGAGACGGACGGAGAGGGAAACGGAGAGGGAGAGGGAATGAAATTATTCCTAATGATATTCTGCTATGCTTGTAGATTGGTTCCTAGCCCAACTGTCATCAGAGAGGCTTCATCCAGCAACTGATAAAACAGATGCAGAGACCCACAGCCAAACTATAGGTGGAGTTCAGAGAATCTTGCTGAAGAGGGGTAAGAAAAATTGTAGAAACCAGTGAGGTCAAGGTCACCACAAGAAAATCTACACAATCAACTAACCTGGGCTCATAGAGGCTCACTGAGACTGAACTGACAATCAGAGAGCCTGCATGGGTCTAACCTAGGCCCTCTGTATATATGTTATAGTTGTGTAGCTTTGTGGTTTAGTGGGACTCTTAACAGAGGGAACAAGAACTGTCTCTGATTCCTTTGCTTGCTTTTGGAAACTTGGTCCTCTTATGGGGTTGCCTTGTTCAATTTTAATACCTTGGAAGGTGCCTATTGTTATTTCAAACTTGATATACATGTAGTTGATGGCTCTGGGAAGCCTGCCCTTTTCTGAAGGGAAGTGGAGAAGGTATGGATGGGGAAGAAGGAGATGGGAGGCAGAGGGAGGGGAAACTGTGGTTGGAATGTAATATATGAATGAATGAATTAATAAAAAACAGGCAAAAACAGGCTTGGGGGCACACACATATGATCCCAGTACTTGGGAGATAGAGAGAGGAGGAGAACCAGAAGTTCAAGGTCATCCATCTTGGGTTGCATGAGACCCTCTTGAGGGTCAAAAGGACAAACAAAAAAGTTAGAAGAGGAGACTAACAGGAGAAAGAAAGGACATCAACAGGGGGAGGTGAGGAGAAGGTATGCGGGATGGGATATGGGGGAAGGGAACAAATGAGAACAAATTACAACAACACAGATGTGTGAAGGTGCCATGATGAAACTCATATCTTGGTATGCTATGCCTTCCTTCAGTCCACAAAGGGCTTCTCATGGGAGACAGAGGTATACCATCCCAGTGGTCTCTCCTGCTGGCATGAGATATTACATGAATGGTGATGCTGTCACTTGATTAATGCAGTCACCAGTGGAAAGCTCACAAAGATAGACAGAAGCCACACACTCTTTCCATCTTCTTGGATATGACTTTCTTCAGTTGCTCAGTCTCTTACTGCTACCATCCTCCAATGAGGATGGACCATCAGACACCCAACCAGCAGTTATTCTCCAGCTCTGTGTAAGACTCCAGGATAGCACAACTTGACACAGCTCTTCAACAATCTCCTTACTGTATGATTCTTAAATTCCTTCCTAATTAATCTAGAGCTGTCTTCCATACCCTAAGATCTGAAGCCCTGCAGTCATTTGAATAAATGTGTTTGTCTTTAGTGCCACGCCAAACACTTGCAGAACCTGGGGGAAAACAGCCACCTACACACCACAAATGAAAGTTATGATCAATATAAATGATTAAAGTATGCTCTATTCTAGCTTGATGTTGAGAACAGCCTAAAAGTCAGGTGTTAATACAGCAGTCACACTCTGGTTCCTGGCCCTGTCTCTCCCCTGACCACATCCTCTCTTCTCACTCCCAGCTCCATTGTGTACACCACAAGGAGTTATGGGAAGGGCATGTGCACACAAAACCTTTTGGCACCAGCCCTCTCAGACAGCGACTTTTTCTTCACCCTCTGGACTGAGTGCACAAACTGATGCTGTAGTCTGCCTTAAGGAGGAGAAAATGAGGCCCACACAAGCCGTGAAGCTAGACACAGATAGACAGTTCTAGGATTCTAGGTACCCAGAAAATGACACAAGTCCTACACTCTAGAACTGAAGGCATGAGTTTTAGATAGGCTTGCTCCATTGGCCCTGAAAAATCTCCTGTCCCCTGAGACATACAAACCAAAGAGCATCAGGACCCATTGTCCATGCCCAGGGATAGTATCATTCACCTTTGTGGGCATATCTAGTCTTCTCTCAAAACCAAGGTTAAAGCCACCATCAACTCCAGGAAGTTTTCACTGGCCAATAGTCTTTCCTATTAATCCAGTAGTCTCAGAAGTGCTTATTACATGAATACCATAGAAATATCCTGATGAACATGGACAGAAGGAACTTATATACATCTGTCTGTTCTCCTAACAGACTTAGATCCTTGTGGCAATGGCCATGATGAGCCACAAACTCCATGTGTGTGGGAAGTGCAGCTCATAGCTGAGAAGCCAGTTAAATTAGGTAGATCTCCCCTTCATGGAGAGATCCAGATGTCACAGTCACTTGTTCTGTGGCCTCAGAGATATTGAGAGTCATGAGGCAAAACCACTCAACAGGTGCCAGAACCCTTCCATTTTACCCCGCCTTTCCAGGACTGATAAGACCATGCCTTATCCTTGACCTATGACCTCCCTCACCTATGCCTTCCCAACACCCACACCACAGCAGCTAAGGAAAGAAGTGGTGGCGGAGTTTGTTGCACATGTTTCTTCCTCGGGTTTATTTTAAGGTCAACTGGGATCTAATGGAGAGAAGGTTTTAGATTGGATGCATGAATTAAACTGATTTTGACATTACATTAAACTGCCATGTCAAACCTGGGAAAGATGTATTCATTTATTACCTGAAAGTACTAAAAAACCCTAAAGGACTGAAAGGGAAGGGCATAAATAGGGCAATGTAGGGCAGGAGAGATGGCTCAGTTGCTAAAGTGCTTGCTGTGCAAGTGTCAGGACTCAAGTTCAGATCCCCAGATCCCATGTAAATGTCAAGTGGGTGTGGCAGCCCACCTATAACCCCAGACTCAGAAGGCAGAGAAAGGGGTCCCTAGAGCAAACTGGCTAGCAAGAGTAGCGGTGTCAGGGAGCTCTGGGTTTTGAGAGTGTCTCAAAAATTAAGGTAGAAGAGAAGCCAAGGATGATTCCTGACATCAACCCCAGGTCTCCACGTGTATGTATATACATGCATGCCCACACATATGCAATCATGCATACACACTCATGCACACCACACACAAATAGAAAAGGGGGACAAAAGAGTGGCAAAGTAGCCTCCTTACATGAACTCTACCAAGTACAGTACATTCAATCAGCCAGTTACACTCTCACTGAGGTGCGTGCATGAGGTGCATGCATGGAGTTCCTAGGCAGCTGAGGTGCACGCAGATCGTTATGATAGCCTCACAACCCCCACCCCCAGCACAACTCTGCTGCCCATGGGGAAAAGTAAATTAGGCCATCAATATGAGTTTT
Organism: Grammomys surdaster; assembly: GCF_004785775.1. NCBI lineage: Eukaryota > Metazoa > Chordata > Mammalia > Rodentia > Muridae > Grammomys > Grammomys surdaster. Next base: position 8,547,716 of record NW_021604618.1, read on the forward strand.
GTAAAACTGAAAAAGTCATTTTGTTCTCTGCTCGAATTATAAGTCACCTATTAAACTGAGTTTAGTTTCTCCTCTCTTCATTCTCAATCCACATCCATCATGAAACCTGTCAGCCAACTAAAGAGGGGTCCCCGTGGTCAGTAATTGAATACCTTTATCTGCCCCATAACTCACCGAGCTCCCACCTTTCCTGAGAAGTGACTTCTTTATCCTGACCATCGCTCACAGATCTATCCACTGCTGAACTGGTAATTCTTACTCAGGTAATTTCAAACATGAGTTCCCTCTGTTCGTGTTTCTTGGAAAGACCTAGTTAAAATTTCCCCCAAACTCCTGACATATATCTAGTAAATTGAAGCCTCAATAAAAACAAAGCCCTGTAGAGAAGTAAGCCAGTTGCTTGGCATGGCACTAACATGGAGCCTTGTGACCTCTGATTCTTACAGAAACTTCTGTGGATTCTAAAGCCTCACACTTCAACTAGCATTTTTTAGCTGGTCCTAAACTATGAAGAAACATTCAGAAAAATCACCTTGATGTGGTGATATTTGTCTGTAATTGTAACAAAAGCACACCCCAAAAATGAGCTGAACCAAAAAAATACTGGAAGATACGTGTATACATACATACCTATACTTTTTTATTCTTGCATGAAGTCTTGCTGATATACTCTAACCTACATCTTACCACTTCCTGACTTTCTAAATTATGTCCAAAAGCATTTTCTGCAGTGATGGGGTGTTTTCATAATCTCACTATCCAAAATGGTAGCCATTCACCTTGAGTGGATATGGAGCTCAGTGGAAGCCCGAAGCCCTCCATTTTATTTAAGTTCAAATCATCGTCACTTGTGACTGTGGCAGCCATTTTAGACAGAAACATTTGAAATCGTCGTTACGGTGGACAAGCAAGGGAACTGTCTTGGTGAATGAGGCCTGTGGGTGGACCAGCTTTCTGGTAAACTAACTAAGAGCCTTACCCCCTTGCTTTGTAAGTGGTTTTCAGGCTTTTATAAGGCACCAATTCTTTTTCACCTTATTTCTCTGTCTTTTCAAAGCTCGTTTCTTCTATGGCAATGTCACTGCAGTAGACATTAGCATGGATGTCTTTTTAAAATACAATACACCCATGTACTTTCTTAAATAGCATTCATTGAGTATAATCTAATCTTTTCTGTAGGCCTCAGGGTCACTGCTATGAACAAAGGCTATCAGACTCACAAGAAATACATCAATTACTATAATGCACCTTAATGCAATGAATCCTTCAGGGTCACTGAGCCTGGTGGGCCTGTTTAGACCTACCCCAGGCACAGAGCTTTACAGCTTTCTGTCACATCTGTCACCTAGCCATTAATGCCAAGCTCTATCACTATCAGAATGTCTGTCTATATTTATTGTCTACCTTGTCTCAGAAAGGCCGCTGCTTGTATTGATAGCAACCTCTCTCCCATCTCATAGCTTCTTTTGGAGTTGCTATGCATGAAATGCTGGATGTAGGGTTACTTAGAAGTGTTTGTAGATTGAAAGTAGGGTATAAACAAAGAGTTATCAGCAAGTTGCAAAGGTGCTTGTTGGCCTGCTTGCTGCTTTTTTTTTTTTCCAGTGCCAAGGATCAAATCCAAGGCCTTGCCTAGCTAGGCAAATTCTGTACCACTGAGCTACTCCTCAGCCCAATAAACTTCAGTTTAACCACCCAGATAATTTGTCATCTATTTCATGAGCTCATCACGTCCTCTCTTCTTTATTCCACAGGCAGAGAACTTGCATAATAACCGTTTGCATGTAGGTCTTGGTTCTCTGCTGGAAGGGAAGTTATTCTCGCCCTGAATTATTATGTAACTTTTATTATTAGATATTACTTGTTTTCCCAAATAGAATGTAAACATTTTGGTGGCAGAGGGTGAAAACCTAGGACAATAGAGGAAGAAAGAATATAGTATTCTTACTTCTATTGCCTACAACACTTGGCCTGGTACTAGCCAGCTAGAAAAGATCAGCTGAATGTTATGTGAATGAGCAATGTGTTTCACTTTTGGTTTTATTTTTGTATAGCTTTTGCATAATAAAATAGTTTCCAAAGTGAAACATTACTCTAAACAGAAACTGCAGACACTCAACAATGACTAAGCATTGATATTTCTTAGCTATTTTTATCTGATTTGATAGGAATACAAATTGGCACTTAATTCCTTTGGCTATCTTCAATTATATTTATAATATAATCAGATTTCACTCACCCACTGACAATTTGTGCTTTCGAACCCAGAAACATGATTCACAAAGACTCTAGAATTCACTAAGCAAAACAGAACCAGGCTAGTGACATTCTAGGAATGAGCTCAGTACTCTACAGCATCTCCCAGAACCCTGAAGTGTGAGGAAGCAGCCAGGGCTCTGAGTTTAGGTGCTGCATTCCAGTTAGCTCAATTAGCTTATTTAGGGAGCTGTACCAAGATGCTCTCTCATATTTAAACTTGTAATAACTCGATCCCCAGTCTTGCTTTAATAAGCATTATCCTCTATTCCCTGTCTTTACTGAGTATCCAAATTTTGAAAAAAGCAGAAACTAAAAAACAAAACAAAATAAACAAACAAACAAAAAACCACTGCCCCAAACTACTTAGAATCCTCCCTCACCTCCATCTTTTCAGAGTTCTTTCCAGAAAGAACCCAACTCCATGAGAACCTTCATTGCCACAGCTCTACGTTAATTCACTGGCACCCTCTGTTTCTTGGTTGCTTTGTTCATTCTGTACATTTACAAGGATCCCACTTTACCTTGAAAGAGCAGTACTATCCTGTGTGAGCTACTCAGAGGATGCATGCCCAGGAAATGACCAGACTCATTTTTAAAAACAGTAAAGAAACATCTCACTTGGGAACCCAGCTGGAAAGACTCCTTTTTAATCTTTAGCACGAGTACATTCTAGTCGTGTGTCAGTCATTGTAATGGGCTCTAAGAGGCATAAGCCTGAGATGAAAACCCTTGACTTAATAAAGAGATTGGTTGAAGGCATTGGCCCACAATCTACATCCATTTACTCCAGCCTTCCTATCCTGGTAAAGCAGACTGATCCACAGGGTAGAGGGAGCATGGGCAAGACACAAAGAAGATAGTGTTGCATTAAAGAAATGCTTAATAGGCTGGGGGGGGGAGGGAGGGAGGGAGGGACGGAGGGAGGGAGGGAGAGACAGAGAGTGCTAGAGAGAGGCAAAACCAGTAGCCAGGGTTTTTAGTGGAATTAAAAATTAGAACTACTTGTGATGGTTAGCTTTAGTGTCAACTTAAACACACTCTAGAATCACCTAGGGAGAAAAATCTCAGTGAGGAATTGTCTACATCAGATTTGTCCAAGGGCGTGTCTGTGAGAAACTCTTATGTTAATGCAGGTTGGAAGGCTCACCCACTGTGGATGGCAAGGGACCTTGGATTGTATGAGAGTATGATTGAGCAGAGGTAAACAGACATGCAACCTATGTCTTTCCCAGCTTTCACCTGCCTCCTGAGTAGAGAAGAAGGGGGAATGAAGGGACCATCAGTGTGAGGGAGCTGAGAAAATGGTGGGTTGGTTTCTGCATCCTGTAATGCTGGGAGCTGAAGAGATGGCTCAGGGGTTAAGAGCAATGACTGCTCTTCCAGAGGACCTGGGTTTGACTCCCAGCACCCACATGGTGCTCACAGCTATCTGTAACACCAGTCTCAGGGGATCCAATGTCCTCTTCTGGCCTCTACAGGCACTGCACGAAAGGTGCACAGACATACATGTGGGGGGGAAAACACATAAAAATAAATGAGTCTTTTTAAAAACTATGACATCAGGAGGCTCCTTGCAATTGGCTTCATTGTTGTTGCTTACTCTGAAGTGAAGGATTTTTTTTTAGGACCTTTGACTTAGAGCATAGTATGATGCAGAGGAAAAATTTACATCTTTGAAATCATTCAGACTAGGATCCAAATGGAAGCTATGTGGTCTAAGCAAAATAATTTGATTTCTTGGTATCAGTTCTGCATCTGGGATGAGAGATTTGAAGCAAGCATTCTTGAAATGCCAGGGTCATGGGAGATAGTCAGCCAATGAGAACTAATTGCTCCTGGATTCCAGAGGCGCCCCAGAGGAGCAGGAAAGACTGAGAGGGAAGTAGGAGCAGGCTGTTTAGGAGGCTCATCCAAGGGAGGAAGGTCCTCGCTCTTCAGGGTCTTTTCAGGGCTTTTGCTTCAGTTCTTTAAGTGGGAATAAGTTCTAAACTTATTCTAAGCTCAGTCCATTTTGGCTAGAACATGGCTGACAAACGGGGCAGGGGGGAATAGTGGCCAAGAGACACTTCTGCTTCCTGTCTTCCAGACAAGATAGGAACAATCCCTCAGCTACAAAACAAATTAACTCAAAGAGGAGAGTGAGCAGAATTTAATGACACATTCTATGGTGATAAATTTGATGAAGCGTGTACAAAAAATAGAAATAGTGCAGGGAAAATGGCCATATGTTAGAGAAACTTCAGGAAAATAAACATGTAACTTATGAGTGGACAGGTGCTTATAAATATATGCAAGTTGGCTGTTTATATTTCATCTTGTAAATAGTCAGGGCTCAAGGCCATAACATTTTTATGCTTTCCTGGAGACAATATCCATTTTCCAGTCTGTAAAATCTACTTGTGTGTGTGTCTCATCTGTGTTTCAAGGCTATAGATCTCCTGAGGAAGAATCCATGGGGTCCTCTGAATCCCCAAAGAGATGCACATAGTAGACACTTATAGAGAGGATTTTAAAGGAGTGGAGGAAAGGGAACCTGGAGAATTATCTACAGACACATGTGCGTGCATGTGCATACACAAGTGCTTTAAGTTCACATCATCCATTTACCACCAGAAGTGGCTTGTACAGAGTGGCAGATGGGCAAGTTTGAGAGATGGCTCAGTGGGTAAGAACACAGTGTGTGTGGGCTGTGAAGAGTAATGGACATTTGAGATACACAGAAAGTGTTTGGAAGCCAGATCTAAGCATTCCCTGGATTTGATTGTCAGAATGACCAGTTAAGACGGAAGCCATAGCTGTGTCACTAATCTCATTAGAGAACTCACTAAGAGTCTTCTTCATTGTACAGTCCAGGGCACTGGGGTCTTTCTACTCCCTCGAGAAGGCAGTGGTTCTGGATTCCTGATGCACAGGCAGTTCCTCCTAGAATTTGCAGTTGCTACAATCTGTCTAGCACCTCTGGAGAGCAGCCTGCAGGAATCTGATGGAACACAGAGCTGGGGAGTTTTCCAGTATTGGGGTAGAGCAAAGAGCCATGTTCTCTGCTTTCAGAATAGTGCAGAGTGATCCTGAGTGCTCTTCTATGGAGAGCTTGGTGACATCTGTACTGAATGCTTGTTCTGGCCCATTCTTATGCCAAGTAGAGACATGTCAGTCAGAGGGACTTCTCCTTCTCCTTCTCCTTCTCCTTCTCCTTCTCCTTCTCCTTCTCCTTCTCCTTCTCCTTCTCCTTCTCCTTCAAAGATTTATTTTATTTATATAAGTACACTGTAGCTGTCAGACACACCAGGAGAGAGCACTGGAACCAATTACAGATGGTTGTGAGCCACCATGTGGCTGCTGGGAATTGAACTCGGGACCTCTGGAAGAGCAGTCAGTTCTCTTAATCTCTGAGCCATCTCTCCAGCCCTTTTCTTCATTTTTTTAAATTAAAGATTTTTATTATTTTCTGTATAGGTGTTTTATCTGCATGTATATAACTGCCTATTTCTGATACCCGAGTCCAGAAGAGGACATAGGATCCCCTGGCTTGCAGTTACAGACAGTTCTGAGCTGCTATGTAGATACTGAGAATCGAACCCAGGTCCTCTGGAAGGGCAGCCAGTGCTTAAAACTACTGAGCCATCACTCCAGCTCCAGTGGAGAGTAGGGGAGGATTTTCTTAGATTTGTTGTGTTGAAGTAATATTTTAATGAAGGCTGCTGGACGGGCCAACTATCTAAGCAGTGGCTCTGCTTGGGTCTGCCGCCATGTTCTGCAGCCAGAGGCCACATGCACTGCAGCTAGAAATGGCCAGAGGCCACACAGGCGTGTCACAGCTAGGAGCGGCCAGCCAGAAACACCGACCCTGCCACCCACAAGATACCAATGTGGGAGATGGCTCTGCCAATCTTCCATGCTGTCTCCACAAGGCTGGGATGAATCCAGACCATCCCGCCATCCATGCGGTGCCCAGTAGAAAATGAGAATCTAATGCTTAAAGATTATTCAAAGGCTTTATATGTTTGGTAATGTTCAAATTAACAAGATGCCCACACAATTGGCAGTATTAACCAATTAACTAACCTAGATATAAGTTGTTACCCAAGACTGCTCTCGGTCCAAGCATGGTTCTCCATCCTCCAACATCTTTGTCCCTCCTAGCTCCTCCTCTTCCTTCTCCTCTTCCTCTCCTTACTCCTCCCACCTTAGCTCCTCCCAACTTGCGGGGAAAATTTCCCACCACATGTTGTTCTTTATTTTTAAGGGAAATGTGGGTCTAATCTAATAAAGGGTTCAGTCATGTGTGACTATTGCCAGGCTCACCGAGTAACCAGTAAAGCTTTCATCTGAGGAAAAGCTACCAGCACACCGGTAAGCCACTTCACACAATCAAGCTGCTGAAGCAACTTTCTCAGATGGCTTTGCTCAAGACAAATCTCTGTGTCTAGCTAGAGCGTTAGTTGGAGAGATTATTTCACTCTTTTTGTTACAATATATGCTTTATATTATGCAATATATGCTTTCTGCAGGCATTGGCGCCTGGAGTAGAAAACTAGTAGGCTGCTCAAACATAGAAGGCTGACGCCCCAGCTCCCCAGCTCCTCCTGTCCCCCACCCAGCCCTGTCTTATTTTCCCTATAGTGGCTGCCTTCTATTTCTTCCAAATCTAATATTTTATCTGACATGGCCTATAGTCATCTGATTGTCCTGGACCAGGCACAGACAGTGTCATTACAAAACACTTAACCTTTGTGCTGCGGTGGTCAGAAGATTCTATTTCAAAAGTATCAGCTTAAAAATGTATGACCAGACAGACAGGCAGACAGCAAGCAGGGTGTAAGTGGGCTTGACACCCACACAATTGCTTACAGCACAGAGTTCCAGGGAAAGGTGGGGTGTGGTTTCTGGATTCCTTGCTAGCAATTGAGAGTTATGAGAAAGGAACAAACATCTCCTCCTTGGGAACCTGAACCTGATCTATGTGGTAGAATTTTTGTGCCTCCACGTTTGCCACTCTCCAGGCACGTTTCAGCTAATAAGAGGGCACCACCCCCTGCTGCCTGAGACTACCACACAGCCCACCATTGCTGACACCAAAAGATGGGCTCCCAAGAGAAAGGAAAGGAAGAGGCAGCACCCATTCAGCAGCTCACACAACAAACAAGCAACAAGATCTATGGTCAAAAACAACCCAGCTGAAAAACAAAATTTCCGAAAAGTCTCTTACTTTAAATTTTGCACTAGAGAACAATATATGTTCATTATTATTATTTCAGGGGGAAGGTTTTAAAAATAGAAAAATACCCATAGTCTTATCACCAAAGGACAACCAAACTTACAAACAAACAAACAAACAAAGCAAAGCAAAGCAAAACAAAACCAGGGTCTCACTATGTAGCCCTAGCTGGCCTAGAGCTCAGAGATTACCTCCCATGTATTAAAGGGTTAAATCCCATGGGGTTAAAGGTGAACAAGATCAAGCCTGGAAACACTTAACTTTTTATTAAAATTTAAAATCAAGTTTGAGTTTCTTCTTTTTTTCTCTCGGCAGAACTAAAAATTAATTGCCTCTGTAAAAATCTAAAGGTTTGTTTTGGGCCAACACATTGCTAACTATGAGCAAAGATGGTTCACAAAGGGAAAACTCCCCTGAGTTACTAAGAAAAAGTGGCAACTGAAGAAACTGCAGGGACAAGTTGCTTCCTTTGAAATGTTTTCAAAGGTTATGTTAATCATTTCAGATTACCTAACCATGGCTGCCATGCAGGAGGAATTTTATACATTCAAGACTTGGACATCTATGGAGGTTTTATCTTTCCTCTGAGTGGCTGGCCCCTGACATTCACAGAAAAGGTGCCAGCAGGGGGCCACAAGAAGCACTTCTTTTCATGTGTTCCAACTTTCCTGCACCAAGAAAGAACTCTGGAAAAACTGAAAAGATCTCAGGCTGCCCTGGAGTCCAGCCATCTTCACCACAGACCTGTGCCTCCTTCAAAAAAAAAAAAAAAAATCCAAGCTGTGGCTCTAATTAGTAACAACCTGACATCAAAATAAAATCTGCAAGAGGAAAGAGATGCCACAGAAGCTGAAGGGGGTGGTGGACTTGAAACCTTAGCACCTGGGAGGCAAGAGGATTCCTAGGGCTTTCTGGGTAGTCGGTCTAGCCTAATGGGTGAGCTCCAGGCCAACGAGAGACTGTTTTAAAAGAGATGGATAGCAATTATGAGTAGGGCATTCAAAATGGTCCTCTCACCTCCAAATACTTGTTTACATATATGCATCATGCATACCACACACATGCACATGCATGCACATGAACACCCATGTACACACACACACGAGAGAGAGAGAGAGAGAGAGAGAGAGAGAGAGAGAGAGAGACAGAGAGACAGAGAGAGACAGAGAGAGACAGAGACAGAGAGACAGAGACAGAGAGAGGTCAAGACCCATACCTCATGTCAACCCCACAGGAAAGAGCAAGGGTCTTACCTTGCAGCAATGAACTATATAACAAAAACTACATTGCTAAGAAGAAGCATCAATAGGGAGAAAAGGAAACCTGTGACGCTAAGAGTCACGTTTCTGAGTGTGCTATAGCAGCTGCAGCACACAGAACATCTATCAGCCAGCAAGGTTTTTATGTTCAGAAATACCTCCCAAGAAAGCGGCCTCAGATGCAGTTCTTTAAATATCAATTATTAAAGAAAAGCAGCTGTTAAAAGATGCTCTTCTTGTCTTGTGATTAAACTCTTGGCTTCATCTATAGCAGAGACAGACGGACAGACAGACAGAGGCATCTAGAATGGTAGGCAGGCTCTTCATGTCTACACCCTTGCTCACAGAGCTGTCTTGAACATCCATCTCCAATTCATCAGCTCACCTTGCTCAATTAATACAGCAAGCACTCTGAAAAGCTTTCTCCAAGGAGTGACCCCCTCCACCCCTTCCCCACCCCCCACCCCGGGAAGACTTGGCATTTCTTCCCCATAGGTCCCACGGCACCCTCTGTACAGCTCTACCACCTTGTTTCACACTTATTCAAGTTTATTAAGCTCCTAAATATGTGTCAAAGAGGCAGAGTTCCTATCATCCTGGAGTTTATATCTAGAACAAAACACAAGTGATGAAGTACAGTATACACAGTGATTAGTTATGACGGAAAAGTAAAACAAAGATGCTAAAGTGTGCGTGTGTGCGCGTATGTGTGTGTGTGTGTGTGTGTGTGTGTGCGCGCCCGTGTGTGTCCGCACAGGTATGCACACGCATGCAGATGAACGTTGGTCGTCTGAATGAACAGATGTATGGGTGTATGAACTGAATGGACTGAGGCACGGGCATCTGCATCAGCTGTGACAAATGCCTGAGATGATCAATATATTTATTTTGGCTCACAGTTGAGGAAGCTTTAGTCCCTGGTCTCTTGGTCCTTTCACTTTGGGCCTGTGGTGGTTTGGTAACTCATGATGGAGTCCATGGGAAGAGAAGGGCTGTTCACCTGTGGGGGCCAGGAAGCAGAGAGGGCAGGGACGGGAAAGAGGCCAGGGTTCCAATATACCCTCCAAAGGCATGTCTATAGTAACCTAACTTCCTTCCACAAGGCCCCACCCCCTAAATTTTCTGTCTTGTCTCCATTGTACCACAAGCTATTGATCAAGCCTTTAACAACTGGTGTCTGGAAGATATTGATGATCCAAACCATAACAGGTATCCCAAGTACCACAAGTACTACAGTGAGTGAATCCTGAAAGACTGTGAAATCGTTTCATTCATTTATGAGCGGAGTGTAAATCTCTCGGCCTGTGAAACCATCATCTCCTCCTTCTCATATGTGCAGGTCAGTAGCAAAGTCAGCATCTCGTCAGCAGCTCCTGTCTTTCCAGACCCTGTACTACACATCAACAGACGGACTCCAAGCTGCAGGCCCTCTGCAGTGCTACCTAGAATACTTTCCTTCCTCACACATTAAGCCAAACAGCTTTATAATCAGCTGAGTTTTGCCCCCTCCTGTCAGGACCTGGCTTTTACAGGAAGCTCCTGCTTTTCATTTGCATCCTCCTCCCTAGCCCTGGTAGCAAGAGCTGAGGTTATTGTGATAGTTTATCTTACTTGTCCACTTGATTGGATTGAGAAACTACTGAAGAAGAGTAAAGCACACTCTGTGTCTGTGAGGGTTCATTCAGAGGCAGTTAAACCATATGGGCTCTGCTCTGGTTTAATCCAGTGACCAATTCAAAGTTTGAATAGACTTCTGGAGGCGGTGGAACTATGGAAAGTGGTAGTGTTCAAATGGATGGAGTGCGTCTCCTGGGCAGACCTTTGAAGTGTATCATTGGCCCTGTGTCCTTCCTGTTACTTTTCTTTCTTCCTGGATGTCATGAGGTGAACAGCTTCCCTGTGCCACGCCCTTCCTCGTGTTTCTGCCTTTTCATGGGCCTATGGGCCTAAAAGAACTGGAGCCCATTAGCCATGGAATGAAAACATGAGTCAAAATAAATCTTTCATCTTAAGTTGCTTCTCTGGGGTGTTTGTCATGGTGATGAGAAGGCTGACTCACTCATTGCTCCATCCGAAAGGATCCACACTTTCCAATGTCTGTGTTCTCAAACATTTCCCTCCATACTGAATCAGTTGTGGTATGAGACCAATCAAATAAAGCCAACGAAGTGTCTTAGTTAGGGTTTCCATTGCTGTGAGGAGACACCATAACCAAAGCAACTCTTATAAAAGAAAATGTTTAACTGGGGTTAGCTTACAGTTTCAGAAGTTCAGTCCATTATCATCATGACAAGAAGCATGGCAGCAGGCAGGCAGACATGGTGCTAGAGGAGGAGCTGAGAATTCTACATCTTGATATGAAGGCAGCCAAGAGAAGACTGTTTTCTAGGCAGCTAGCAGGAGGGTCTCAAAGCCCACCCCAACAGTGACACACTTCCTTCAAGAAGGCAACACCTACTAATAGTGCCACTCTCTGGGCCAAACATATCCAAACCATCACAGGACTGTAACTGCTGAGGCTAGGCCATAAAAGACACTGTAGTTTCTGGTTTGGGCTGCTTGGAGCACTTGTTCTGAGAATAAGCCAGTCACCATATTGTTAAGACACTCAAGTAGTCCCATGGAGGACACCACTGTGGAGAAGCAACTCCTCACTCATGTGAGTGAGCTGGCTTGTAAGTGCATCCTCCGGCTCCAGCAGAACCCTCGGACACCTACAGTCTTCGTCAACATTCTGTTGTAAACTCATGAGAGATCATGAACAGGACTGCTTGTCCATGAGAATCCTGAGTTCCTCACCCACAGAAGCCATAGTTCACAAGCCATGTCTGTCGTGTCTTCAAGGCACTAAGTATTGAAGAATTTGTTACAAATGAAGATATAAATAGTGTATCCATCAGCAGATGACATTCATGTGTGTGTGTGTTTCTGTGTGTCGGTGCATGTTTGTACATGTGTGTGGGTGTGTGTGCACATGTAATCATATATGTGGAAAGCAGAGGTCCAATGTCAGGTGCCTTTCTCTATTACTCCCTACCTTATTATTTTTGTCAGTGAACCTGGAACTCACTAATTTGACTAGATTATGTGAACAGCAAGCTCTAGAGATCTGCCTGTCTCCACCTCCACTCCTAACGCAGTGGGGTTACCAGATGTATAATGCCACAGCCTGCTGTTCATGTGAATTCTGGAGATCTGAACTCAGGTCTTCTTGCTTGAATCACAAGCACTTTACTGACTGAGTCATCTCCCCAGCTCTGGATGGCTTCTTTATGAAAAAACTATTTCTACCATCTTTTCAACTCCCCAGGATCTTTGGCAATCCTGGGATAAAGCAAGAGTCCCAAAAAATACTCAGTGAATGTGTTGGTTAGTTCTTGTCGATGTAACACAAATCACCTGGGAAGTGGGGACCTTGACTGAGGAATTGCCTCCATCAGATTGGCCTGATTTGGGGTCATTTTTTAAATGAACAATTGATAGAGGAAGGCCCAGCCCACTGTGGGAGGTAGCACCCAGGGCAGGTGCCCATGAGAAATATAAGAAAGCAGGCTGGGCAAGCTGTGTAGCACTAGCTAGTAAGCAGCATTCCTCCATGGTCTCAACTTCGGTTCCTGCCTCCAGGTTCCTGCCTGCACATTTTTGCTTTGAGTTCCCTTGATGATGAACTGTATAATCTGTAAGCTGGATAAATCCTTTTCTCCCCAGGTTGCTTTTTTGGTCACTGTGTTTGTCACAGCAACAGAAAAGCAAACTAGAATAGTTAATCTAAGTTAGAAGGCCGACATTAGAGTTCTGATTACATCAGGCACTGTCGTCAGCACTTTTCATCTGGTACACCAACTAATCCTATAAGAAGATCCTACCATCCCTGTATCAACAATGAGGAAAGAACCAGAAATCTGAACCTGAGATATTCATAACCATTCTGCCGAATTATTTTTGCCTCCCTCATGGGCCCCCAAGGCCTTGGCAATAAATGTGGAGTAAATGAATGAATGAACAAATGAATGAGCTGATCAGACATCTCCTCACTTGATTACAGATCCGCTCAATAAATGACACAAAGTCACTCTTACTGACTCGGTATTAACCAGTCTGTCTCTTCCTTCTGGATTCAAATCAAATGCTAAATATAAATTGGATTTCATTCTTGAAAGGCACTGTGAAATTTCACTGAACAACTGCTGTGATCCAACCAGGTCTCTGCTTCACGGCCACCTGCTGCTCTCACTGCTCTGTTGGCTTTGCCTCCTCCTACAATGACCACCTCCACAGCCGAGGCTTGGCAATAAAATTGGGCTGTCAAGATATGCTGTCCTCATCAGACTCAGCTCTTCCTCATTGTCTTTCCTCACCCTGGCCTTCCTTCAGACCCCTCGTCAACTGAAAAGTCCTTAGCCATGGGGCCTGCCTGTGTCACCTGCTCAACTGCTGGAAGAACCAGGTTGCATCTCTATGTCTCACTCCTACAGGATCAAGAGTGCCTTGTGTTTTAACCACTGACTGCAGGCTTCTGTGTGAGTCACACTTGTCTCCAGAGTTTCACAGGCCAAGGAGGGAGCGGAGGAGAGCACAGACAGCTCTAAAGTCATGCATAAGCAAGAGCACAGGTCCCAGAGAGCATTCAGGGAATGGGGAGCTCTTTCCCCTTGAACTCAAATACTAGATGGCCTTATTTGGGGCACACCAAGTTACTGAGATCTTCTTCATGACACAGAGTGTGTTAGTAAAATGTGTTATTTGTCAGGCTTAATTAGTTCATATTCTGTATGTGCTCTCACTTCATTTCAATATCAATAGCTGCTAAATTAAGGACAGCTCATTTTTAATGAATTAATTAGAACACTCATGCACACACATGGCAAAACACTCCAAAAATACAAAGAGATGTACAATGAATAGTCGGCCTCTCCTGTTCCTTCCAATCTCAAGTCCTCTTTGCAGAGGCAGTGACTGCTACCCATCAGCAGAGTTTCTCCAGAAATAGCACAGGCTTCATGAATGGATGGTGTACAGGTTACCTGGAAAGAAGGAACCTTGGCTGAGGAATTGCCTCCATCTGATTAGCCTGTGGGTATGTCCATGGAGCATTTTCTTGATTAATAATTGATATGGGAAGACCCAGACCACTGGGTTCACTGTAGCCCACCATACCATTCTGAGTATATTGTTCTAGAATGTATAAGAAGGTAGACTGAGCGAGCCTTGGAGAATAAGCCAGTCAGCTTTCTCCACGGTCATCGCTTCAGTTCTCCCCTCCACATTCGGAGGGGAACAATGAGGATCAGGAACTTGGCCAGGAAATGTCATGTGTTGTTTTGGTCAGGAACTTGGCTTCATTCTGCCTGTGTCCTGAGAACTTGAGTAACATGGAGTTCCAAGGTGATGGGCTAATTTGTGTGGCCAAGGAAATCTCAAGACAGGCAAGCCTCAGGTTGATGCTGAGAAAGGAGCTGTGGTTATTAAGGAATCCATGTAATATCTAATGCTGTATGCAAATCAGATGAAACTCTTCAGGTAAGTAAATACCAAAACTTGAATTTTTCAAGGAAATGGTCATGTCACCAAACCCCTTATGACAGATTTTTATTTGATTTTTCTTAGCCCTCATTTTGTGTTTTTTATTTGTTGACTACATATCTGTATAAAATATAAATATTACCCTCTTTAATCCCTTTCTACTCCTGCAAACTTGCCAACAAGAATTAAGGAGGAGGACCCTTTGTTTGACTGAAGCTCACATGCCAGAGTGAGGGATACACACTTCTCAATTCAAACCTGGTTCAGAGCCCCAAAATGACTTCCCAGATGGCCCAGTGGTAGGGACAACAAGTTAAATACATAGTCATGCCTGGTCATTATAAGTGCAAAAGATGGGTGTGCGGGAAAGAACGAGCAGATAAAAGCTATCGGAACATGCACCTCGGAGTTGGTAAGTGGAAACTTCACAGAGGGTCGAGAACTCATTCTAGCTATGATTTGGGCCATGAACCGGACCACCATTTTTCACTCCCCCAGCCATCCAGGAGGTACAAAGCACAGCGCCCACTTTACAGATGAGGAAAGCTGCAGGAAAATGATCTGTGTCTCTTTGGTACATGGCAGAGCTAAGATGCAGCAACAGCCAGTCCAACTTCAGTGTCTGGTTTCTATGACAACACCTGCTGGACCAGGACCCTCTGGTCTCCATCAGAACTGCCTCCCAGCAACCACTCTGTTTGAATAACCACTCTTTCCTCTTCTGGCATCTTTGAATAACTCTTTTTTTTTCTTTTCTAATCTTAGCTAAGAGGAGGTAAAAGCCTTTTATCCCATTCGTGGCCACGAAAGGCCACAAACCCCAGAGCAAAACCACTTTGTTGAACTAATCCACTTTAAGATGGGAGTGCTCTGAAAGTTTGAAGGTAAAGTATTAAAATAATTAGCATACTTGTCCGAGCAGGCTAACATGGCTAAGAGCATTTTGAGCGTGGGGCGTATCGTAGAGACAGTTCTAATGTGGAGATGGTGAGGCAGCAGGAAAGCTGCTTAGGCTGAGTGCACACCTGAGCCCCATTTGTCTCCTGATAGACAAAATCTCCATTACAGCAAACACCTCATGTCGGGGTTGAGGGACTCCTGTAGACTGGGCCAGGTAACAGGAGACCTAGGTTCAAAACCCAGATCTCCTTCTAACTAGTGATTGAGGGACTGGGGTTAAATATTTACCTCAGGATGTATCTGTGAGGTTGTTTCTGGGTGACATTAACATATGACTAAGCCTGATGCTGGAGGGCCCTGTCTAATCCACGGAAGACCAAGCAAAAGGTGAGATAAGAAAGAGATTTTTTTTTCTGTCAGGGCGGGAGCTATCTTTGTTTACATAGCAAGTTTAAAAGTCAGCCTGGGCTACATGAGACTGAGCCCCAAAGAAGGGGAGAGGGAGACTGAGATAACAACTCAGATAGTAAAGTACTTGTCTTACAGGCGTGAGGACCCGAGTTCCATCCCCCAGAACCTATCTCTTAAAACCTGGACGTACAGCTTATATAGAGGATCACACTCATAATTCGAGCACCAGAGGCAGAGACAGGCATTCTGGGAGTTCAGCAGCCAGCCAGCCTACATGGTGAATACCAGACCAGTGAGCAACCATATTATAAAAACAAGGTGCATACTACTTGAGCAACAACAGACAAGGCTGTCTTCTGGCTTCCACATGCATGTACACACACACACACACACACTCTGCACTCATGAAACACATGTAAATATATACACGATTTTTAACGTTATAAAGCAAAAAGTTAAAAATAGAAATAAGCGCCATCACACGGGAAGAAGCAAACCATCTGTTTAAGCTGTAGGATCAGGGCTGAGATGACAGTCCAGTGGATGAAGTGCTTTCAGTGCAGGTGTGAGAACCTGAGTTGGGGTCCCCAAGAGTGTGGTCCTGTGAGTCTCAGGCAGCCTTGCTGAACCTGCAAGCTCCAGGTTCAATGAAGAAACTGTATCTCAAAAACTACAGTCCTGCGACTAAGGAAAATACCCCATGCTGACCTCTGGCCTCCACAGGCACACAGATGGGCACATGCACCTGCACACATGTGAACACATAAATATGAAGAAAACACACCACACATACAACATCAAAATTAGGATAATTCAGGTCGCTGCATTTGCAATAGTAAGTTTCATTTTTCCTCCACTATAATATCTATGTGAGCTAGAGAGACTGTAACTATGGCGACACCTAAGAAAAACTATCAAAAAAGGAACTGATGCCAGGGTCTGATTAGAGCCCCATTTGCTCGTCTACCTTTGGTTGTCTGCCTCTCTCTAGAGCAGCTGTCCATCTTCTCCCCAGTCAGATGGCCTCTCAATTGGATGAACTTAATTGAAGCAAATGAAGGCACTAATAACCAGACACTAGCACTTGAAGTTAATTAGCCACATGCAATATAATTCTTTTTACTCTGCAAGACCAAGAAGAACCCTTAGAAAATCTAAACGGTAAGGATATGCCATTCTGGGCTGAAATATCAAAATCTTGGGCTTTCCCAAGTGACCTTTAATTTTTCCAGTTTCCTGAAACAGCATAGCTTTCCTTTTGACCATTTCTAGAAAATGAGATATCAAACCCCAATTCAAATTATATGCTGATATCATTCCTTCCATCTTCCCAAAGTCAACAGAGCATACAGACTGACACTTCATCACAGCAAACTTTCTTCTGGGAATGCATATGACACACGCTGCTTATATGAGCTGTAGTAGTTTTTGATTTAGATACTCAGTGGGATCTTGTAATCTATTTAAACTCCCTGAAGCATCTTTCCAGGAACGTCCACATTATTGTTTTGGGCTCTAAATAATAGAAACAGAAGAAGATGATCCTTTGAGTTCTATTCAAAATCTCAGCAGTTTTATGAAATTATCATTGTACCCAGATGGGGTAAATAGAATAATGCTTCTCATGGATGACCTCTATTGGGGGATGACCTAAAGGAAAATACATTGAGGTTGGTTACAAGGCAAAATGACACCTAGCCAAGTCAAATGAGATCTCCCTGGTATGGCTTCAAAAGTTCAGCTGATAGACAATTGGCCATCCATTGGCCAAGCAGCATGGTGCTAGAGATTTGGGTCTATAGTGGCCGAAATAAGGAAACTAGCCCCTGCTTCTCAGAGCTGATTCCAATGGGATCAAGGAAAGTCTGGTCCTATAACATAACAGTCACATAAGGAACATTGCAGTGTGCTGATACCCCAATGGAAAGAGCAGCCAAGAAAAAAAAATATATACATATACATATACATATACATATACATATACATATACATATACATATACATACAGACTTAAGCTATTTCAATAGCTCTAGGCAAAGTGGCCTTGAAATGTTCACTATACCTTGCTTGGGAAGATGGACAGACAGTATATACAAAAGTACCTAAAATGCAAGATAACTTTTTAAGTTAAAAGATGAAATAACTGGCCAGATCTTACCTAACAAGTTATCAAAGAACAGCCTCAGGCTGAGCTCTGGCCTGCTGGATGCACACTTTTCCTTTGTGCTGGAATGTTTTATTAGTCAAGGGAAAAGGCTTGGATTATATAACGCTGGCTCCACCTACCTCACCCCAAATGGGACTTACTGCAAATAACACTCTAGTCAGCATCTCCCAGAAATATTTCATGAAAAATAGCTGTATGGGTGGAAGGAAGGAAAAGAGGAAGGAAGAAAAGGTGGGAGCGTGGGTGGAAGAGCTGCCAAACATCCACTCCTCAGAGATTCGTAGTGAACCCTAGCCCATTGCAAACTAGGAGAAAAGTGGAGATCAGTGTTTGTGTCAAGCATATCTGTGAGGATTTGGGGCTAGAACAGTAAATAACAACAGACAAAACCCAGAGTCTTCACTTTTGTGGCACTGACATTCTAATGTGTGTAAAAAAAAGTCAGTAATATACTCTAAAGAAAAATATAAAACTCCATGCAGGAGTGGGAGGAAGGTATTGCTATTTTTTCTGTGGTATCAGCAGAAACCTCACTCACAAAGTGACTGTGAGGTCAAGACAGGAGAAAGGGGGGGGGCTCTGTCAGACAAATGACACAGCATGTGCAAAGACCCTGGGGTAGGAGCAGTTAGCAGGTGCAAGGTACAACAAAGAGGTCAGCATGGCTGCTGTAGCTTGAGCAAGGGATGCTGGGAATCTAAGATGGAAAAGGAGGCCAGAGACCAGCTCAAAAGTGAATAAAATAAGATACAACTGAAGGCTTCAAACCAGAGCTCAATTATCTTATTTAGGCTTTAACTGGACTTCTGGTGGCTGTGTTGTTCATAGAGGAGGTGAAGGATGGGCAGGGAGGCACTGGGAGACCACATAGGAGGCCACTCAAAATTTCGGGCTGACAACTGATGGTGCTCTTGAGTACAGTGGAGGTTGTGAGTAAGGATCAAAGTTGATATCTTTGAAAGTAGATCTGAGGACAGTGTGGGAGAGATGGCAAGGGCAGTCTCAGTACTTCTTGTCTGAAGAACAGGGTGGGTGGGGTCTCCAGGGAAGCAGACACAGAGAGAGGAGAGGTCTGAAAGCCAGAAGTGGTGGCACATGTCCATGATGGTAGCACTTAGGAGGGGAAAGCAGAAAGATCAGGAGAACAAGGCTAGCCTCTAGGCATCAAGTTTCTTCTTTAGGGACTGTGGAGAGGAATAGGGACGTGTGAGGAATAGGGAGAGATTGCTAGGGGGAGTGGCAGCTGGAAGGCCATAGGAAGGAACATCTCCGGAGGTGGGCAGTCCTTCCTTAAATGCTGCTGTGACGACAGTGAGCACTGGAAAAGGACCACAGGATTTAACAAAGTGGGAGGCTGGGGTGACATTGATGAGATAAACTTTATGAAATGGAAAAAGTCTGTTTACTGTGTGTGTGTGTGAGAGAGAGAGAGAGAGAGAGTGGGGGAGGGCATGTGTGTGGACACGTGGGTTTGTCCATATGTATGTACAGATGCACACACATGTGGAGGCCAGAGACTGATGTCAAGTGCTTCCCTTAATGCCTTTCTACCCTGCTGTTTGTTGGTTTTTAAAAGTATTTCATTTCATTCATTATTTTTATATTGCATGCATATTGAATGGTGTGTGTGTGAACGTCTCATAGCAGATGTGTGGAGGTCAGAGAACAGCTTTGTCAAGTTGATTCTCTCTTCCCACCTCTGAGTGAATTCCAGGAATCAAACTCGGGCTGTCAGGCTTGACAGCAAGCACCTTTACCTGATGAGCCATCTAGCCAGCCCTACCTTGGGTTCTGAGATAGGGTGGCTGATGGAACGCAGAGTTCATGATTGGTTAGACTATCTAGCCACTAAATTTGGGAGAGCCACCTGTTTTCCCCACTGCCTCTCACTCCCCAACTTCCATACCTCTGCTCTAGAGCTACAGACCCAAACCACCATGCCTGGCTTTTCCAACGGGTACTAGGATAGGTACTAAACCAGGTCCTTGTGCTGGTACAGTAGACACTTTCATTACACAGTCCCCATTCCCCAAGGAAGACCTTTTGAAGATAAACAATAAACTATCTGTTTATTGTTATAGATTAATACATCTATCTAAGATAGAGACAAGACAGTCATGAAAGGAGATACTCTGGCAGGATGACTCTCCACAATAAGGATCAAAGATGGCAGACACTTCTTCTCAAAAAGAAAAGGCAGTGGGCCAGGCAAGTGAGTAGAGAAAGGGGGAGGTGGCTTGCTTTTCTTAGGAGATAGGGAGAGGTTATGAAGGAGGAGAAGGGAAGAAGCAGGAACTCCAGAGTGCAGGCAGATGGCTGAGCCAGGCAAACACAGCAGCAATGCTGGGCAACACTGAAAATGCTGGTCCAGGGATGTCTGTGGCAGTCAAATGATAACACTGGCTAGCCTGGGCATGGAGTACCCTCCATCCACACTCTGATTCTGAACCTATTTGACCATAGAAACTACTAACAGTTCCAAAGAGCTTGCATAAAATGCTAGTCTATATTAACAGATCACAGGAGTTAAGAGAATACTGAAACACCTAATTTCTCGTCAAGTGAAAATGCAGGGGCTGGTGTTGGGGGCCTCCATAGTGTGTAAGTTTTTGTCATGTTGAGGAATCCTGCTAAGAGGAAAGAAGACAGATTTACTCAGTCAAACATTGTCAGAGTCAGGCTGGAAGTGAGATAGATCTTACTTCTCCTGGGTGACCTTGGGCAAATGGGTCTCTCTGAGATATGTTCTGAACATGGGGAAATATCTCCTGCCCCTCACAGATGCTGAAGGACAGTGCTAATAAGCTCCATCACTCAGCTCCTAGCATAGCAAGGCTCCCTGAGGAGGTAGCCACACTTACTAGCCAATCGGTTCTGCAAAAATCATCCAAGTGAACACTAACCCGTCCAAGGCATCTCTTCCAGACATCCAACCACTGTGCCCCGCTACCTCCGAATTCACACTCCTTGCACTCCCTTTATACCAAGAACCTGATCAGTTAACACACAGGTTGACTACCCTGGCTCAAGAATAAATTGGCCTTTCCAGTGACTGAGTTTATCTATAACAAATGGATGAACTCCACTTCCTGTAAGACAGAACACTTCATAAAAGCATGCATACATCATAGTTTTCTCTATTGACATATTCTTTGACTTATAGAAAGTTACAAAAAGCAGCAGTGTTACAGAAAGAGCTCACTATCCTTCACTCAGCTTCTGTTAATGTTCCCTCCATCCTCCCATGGCCACAATACAGAGCCCAAACCAAGAAAACATCATTGACAAGTTATTGTTTACTGTTTAAATTACTCCTCCATGGGCCTTGCTCCAATGTTGCCAGCTTTCCTCTAGTGTTCCTTGTCTGATTCAGAATCCAGTCCAGGGCTCCATGTCAAACTCAGTTCTCAACTCTCTACTGGTCCAAGGCAGTTTCTCTGAGTTTCTTTGTCCTTTGTGCCCTTCCTATCTGTGAAGAGGACTGACTGGCCAGGCATTTTGATTTAGATTTGTCAGATCTTTTCTCGTGATCAGACTGAACTTGCAATGTTTTGGGTAAATGATGTTTGGCTTATTCAGTGCACCAAAACAGGAAGTTCGTGTTGATGCCTCTCAGTGCGGGTAAGAAAACCCTTGACAGGTTCATCATGCCTGCTGTGAAATGAGACAGAATTCCAGCCTTTCTTATGAATTATGGAAATGAGTAGATGTTATCATCTATGTTTGGCCAAAGAGGTGTAGAATAAGAACTTTAACTCAAGTGTTCCATGTCTAAATGCTTGCTTTTTCCCATTCTTGCAACTGCACCTGGATGGTTTCCATATACTTATCTCATTCCACAGTTGCTTTTCCAGCTCCCCCTCCCCCTCTCCTCTCCCTCCCCCTCCCCTTCCCCCCTCTCATCAGCTCAGAGGTTCCTCAATGAAGGTAGCACAAGGTAAAACCTAGGAGCAAACTGACGCTCCCTGATGCTAACAGGAAGCTCCCTGATGTGATGTGAGACACCTTCAATACCTGCACTCAACTCAAACACAGATAGCAAATCAGCGGGCATGAGCCTACAAAACCAGGAAACCTGCAACTGATAAAAAAAAAAAAAAAAGTTTAAGTAGTTCCCGAGAACCAAGGAGGATAGCTATGGGAAGGACAGGCAGCCCGGCCATACTGGGAATAACATATGGACATGGCTTTAGATCAGTTCATGCACCCCTGGCACTCACAACCTTTCTGAGATAAGAGTCTGATCACGCATTAGCATCCTGCCCTACATGACACATATGAGACATAAAGAGGTCAAGGTAAGAGATGGGGCCAAAGTTCAAAGTGAAGGTTCCAATCACTCAGTCATTTACTCCTTCATCCACCTATCAGTCACGGCCCCAGGCTTGCTTTTTAGTCTGAATGCTGAGACACATTCAGACTAGGGAGCATGGCCTCTGGACTGGAAGACTTCAGGCTTCCTCCTGACCTTTTCACAGGGTCTAGGCAGGCCTGGCCCCACTCAAAGAACATGGCCATCAGACTTTTGTAGAATAGTTGCTCTGCAGCGGTGGCTGCGGGGGAAAGAGACCCACACTGTGGAGAGCTTGAGTGAGGATCACCATCCTCTTGGTAGACTTTCTTCTCTTTGCTTTGCTCCTCTTGTTAGTACTCAGAGCACAGTCTGAATTTCTAAGTGGAGTAAACACCAACCAAGACATGGTATCAAATGAGAGCAGGAGGAGAGATTATTTAGGAGGAAGAAGAGGACCAACAAATGGGGAGAGAAGAGGGAAGGGCAGAGAAAAATACCCACAGTATTAGGCTGATGAGATGGCTCAGTGGGTAGAGGTGTTTGCCATCAAGCCTGACACCCTGAGTTGATCCTCAGGACCCACGTGGACTGAACTGACCCCCAAGCATTGTTCCCTGGGCTCCACTGGTACACCATGAGGCATGTGTCCCCTGACATAAATTAACTTTTACAAAAGAACACACTATAATGATATATGTATGAAATGTCACAATGAAATCCATTCTTTTGTATGCTTACTGAGAGATAGATAGATAGATAGATAGATAGATAGATAGATAGAGTCAACTTTAGCCAAAGATAAATTAGTCATATTTATAGCAATCAATTAATAGTTAATGAACACTTTGCTCTCAACCAGGTATATAGATCCCAAAGTGATATCCCAAAGGATAATCTGAGCAGTCCAGAAGGCTGCAGTTGGACAAGATCTGGTGGATCCAAAGTAGTCTGGCTGTAGACCAGAAACTTGCAGTCCACAGGGGCTCTTCTTACATGCAGAGAAGTACAGGGACGGCCCTGCTTTGTGTGGCCTCCCGCTGGAATTTTAACATCTACAGACATAAAGCAGGAGCAGAAAGACAACCTCTCCCAGGACAGAACATCTTAACTGGTTGTTCAATACAGGGCGGGCAGCACTGTAACCATAAACACACAAACAACAAAAATGAACTTATCAATGTATTTATATAATTTGCACATTTGAGAAGAGAGAGAAAGAAAGTGTGTGTGTGTGTAAGTGTGTGTATGAGTGTGTGTGTGTGTGTGTGTATGTGTGTAACAATAAAATAATCAGAGAAGAGTTGAGGGAGTAGCCTTGGGAAGGGCTGGAGTGAAAAAAAAGCAGAGAAAAGTGAGGTGATTATATTTAAATAAAATTTAACATAAAATGTTCAGATATACTGGTTGTTCTTGTTTTTCATGGCAAAGTCCACCGCCTCAAGATAAGCCACATGGATTTGCAAATTCAACTCAAAGGAAGAGGGGCCAGAGGAGGGTGGAAGGCCATATTGACCAAAAGCTCAAGATTGACATCTCATTCTGAAAAGCTAATTTAAAAGAAAAAATGTGATCTACATGAAGGAAGGTATCAAGATGACACACAGCTAAGGAAATGAGGCAATTTCTCACAGAGTCTCCTGAGGAAGATGACTTGGAAGGAAAGAACAGTCCCCACAAGTAAGCTGTGGCCCCAGAAATTGGGAATGCAGGACACCCGGGAGTGATATGCATGGCAGTGACTGTTTATCACATGTGCCCGTAGCTAACATGGAGTGACTGAGAGCCAGCATATATTTTAATGCCTTGGACATCTACTGTATAGAACACAAATGCTTGACCAAAGTTCTGCAAATGCATTGAAATGAAACCATCAAGTGAGTACTTCTCAATTCTAGCGTGCATACAAAGCATACAAAGATCTTGCTAAGATGTATTTCTGAAGCTCTAAGTCTGAGGGCAGGCCTAGGATTGTGTCTGTCTGTCATGGTCTAGGGTGATGAGACTAGGCTGCTGGTCTGTGGTCCACACTGTAAGCTGTGAGACATAGAATTAAGTCTACAGGCTTCCGTGATGGGATACCATCTCCCTAGCTGTATGATCCTCCTCTCAGGCCCGGTTCTCTTATCCCAGAGTTGCCATACTCGTGTCAACTCCCATCGGACTTTCTCTAAGCCACTGAGTCAATATTTCTATTTGAGCACTCTTCATCCATCCAGTGCGTGAGAAAAGAGGTTGGCAGAACTGCTATGCCCACAACATCAGCATAGAGAATTAATGGATATCCCCAAGCGTTCTCCTTGTGCTTCCAGAGGGACTTTGTTAGGTGGGAAGATCCACCTCATTTGTTTGAAGAGCTAACTATCCATTATTTAAAACATAATCTATTAGATTTAGTTTCATCTGAGACTGCAAATCAATAGGCTATCCTCAGTGCTATAGGGACCTCTGTCAGTCTCCCTTGAGCTCCATTCAACCAGGGTAGTCAAAAGTAAGTCCTAGCTGGGACCTCCACATTAACTCTATTGTGAAATAGTGAGACATATGTGGGCTTGGAGAGAGCCCATCCCTGATGGGGAGTGTAGTTTCAAGCTATGTGTCATACTGTCTCCTGCCCCATACACTCAGGACATACTGTGCAGCTATGAAATGTTTATGGGAACACACCTGCAGGGTTGCAGCCAGAGACTCAGCTGGAAAGATTTACTAAACCTGGCCGTCAAGACTCAGTCTCCCTCTTGACTTCAGGGTCTGTTTCTGGGTTTTCCCTACAGAGTTATCTCTATCTATCTATCTATCTATCTATCTATCTATCTATCTATCTATCTATCTATCTATCTCTCAATCTCTCTCAATCTCTCTCCTTCCCTCCCTCTCTCATTCCTTCCCTCTCCCCATCTCCCTAACCAGGTAGTTATTACATGAAGCTGTTTAGAACACCTCAACATCTAAAATTAATCAGGGATTTCAAAGATAGAAATCCAGATTCCTAACATTTAAGTTTGACACGCAAAAAGCAGCTTTATGAATGTTCTTCCTGCTGAAGAAGTCATAAAACAATGACTTAATCACTGGGGAATATTTTATCACAAATAGTGTCATTCGAGGAACTGTAAAATGTATTCAGCTGAGATGCTCAAACATCCTATAGAAAGAAACAGATCTGATGTCTTGGACATATTAGCCCAGTGGTACTGTTTATCACATGGAAGCTTATGTTCCTTTTGAAATCCTCTTTTTGGAAAAAAATGCAGCTGTTCACTGTGTTATTTTTAATTTGTATACTTAACAAAGAATGAGAAAAGTAGCACCATCATGATAACTCTCTAATGAAGGAAAATCCAAGAAGTGATAACCCTGATGCTAAGGAAAAGATGAGAGAGCAGAAGCTGAGAATATACACCCTTTGGGTGTTCTGAGGACCACTGACATGTCTGTAGTGAAAGCAGAAACCACAGAGTATATAGGTGGAGATATAAGCTGATAAAAATTTCAAGGTACAATTATAATTAGATTGCTATTCATCAATCATCAGTTGATTCTCATAAAGCTTGCCACTCTACACGGAAGCCACACAGCTTTCTAGGTTGGCCATTTTTACTCCTGTGAGCCAAGATAAAGGGCACCACTACCATGCCAGCCCTTCTGTGGAAAATTCTCTTTGAGGTTATTTCCTGGGACTTGCAAATGGCTGCTTTTCCTATACTAGGTGTTAGTGACTTTGAAAGGTACGAACTCCCCACAGGCTCCTCCAGCCACTGCATAGTGTACAGACTGTAAGAACATCTCCCTGTGATCTTAGTTCAGCCACTCCCCCACTTTCTCATGTCCCATTCCTAAGAATGACTGCAGAATATGCTGGAGCTGGGACATCCTAAAGTAGGAAAGGGTTGGTCATTACAGCCTGGGCATTTTTCCCCCTTGGTAATCTGTAGAAATAGGATGGCCTTCAATGCTTAAGACCCTTCAGTTACATAGCCTCAGACAAAAACCCACGGGCAGGGTGTTTGTTAGGATCCCTCGGCTGCAGGGCAAATGGAGCATGCACAGAAGAAGCTCTGCTCACCCTTGCCTGATCCTTGGATTGCGCTGCAATCAGTCTCAGGGTTGTTTTGTTTTGTTTTGTTTTGTTTTGTTTTGTTTTGTTTTGTTTTGTTTTTGTCCCTCGCTATCTATCTGTAAATGAGTCAATTCACATAAAGTGTTGCATGAGCTGGTCCCTGGACTTGGACACATTGGCAACCAGTAAACCTGTTGCACATAAACAGCTCAGCATTCCTGGACCCAGATGGAGCAGAGATCACAAAGCTACTTAAACGTCCCAAGACAACAAAGACTTGTCGATCTTCTAGCACATCCATCCACAGAGCCCAGAGGTATATGAAATTAGTGTCCCTAAGGGAACAAAGGAAAGATTTCACAAGACTCTCAGCCCATGAAGCCACAATTAGACTGTGTCTGCTCAATTATTCAACAAATAACACTGAATGCCTATTAGGGAAGCTGAGACATAACAAAACACAGTCCCCGCCCTCATGAGGCTGATAAAGTTGAGAAAGCATACAATAAACAAATAGGCCAAGAATAGAAACACTTTGTGTCTTCAAAATGGATTTGATAGCTATTAATATATCTATGGCATAAGCAGATAATACGAATGAGTAATGTATAGTCATCCATTGGTATTTATGGGAGGTTGGCTTCAGATTCCCTCACACAGATACCAAACCTTGTACATGCTCAAGCCTTTTATGTAAAATGTCATACTATTAGCACATAACCAGGTATATCATCCTCCCATGTACTTTGAATTGGATCTAGATTATATATTTTATTCAATGTAATGACAATGCCAAGTACATAGTTTGTCCTCATTTCATTTCTGTTGTTGGAACCAAATACCTTGACTTAAAAGCAGGTTTGAGGAGAAAAAGGTTTAATTCAGCTTACAATTCCACCATTGATGGAAAACTCAAGTAAGAACTCACAACAAATAGTCATATCATACCCACAGCCAAAAGCAAAGAAAACAAATACACCCATGCTTGCTTGCTCTCACCTAGTCATCTCCTGTCTTATGGACTTTGGAACCCTCCACCTAGGGAATGGTGTCACCCACAATGGGCTGGGTTTTCCCATATCAATTAACAATCAAGACAATTTCCCACAAACATGTCCTTTAGCAAATCTGATCTAGCCAGTTCAACTGAGGCTCTCTTCTTAGGTAATTCTAGACTGTGACAAGTTGGCAAAACTAGCCAACACATAGTTGTTTTACTGTTTTATATAGAAACTGATGACAAGACTAAAAAAGGATATACATGCTCAGTACAGACATATTTTTTTCCAAATATTTTTAATCCTGCCAACACAGAACCTGTAGATAGTAAGAGCTACTTTTAAGTCAGATGGTAAAACTGCAACAGGGAAAATTTAGAAATAATAATAATAAATAAGGAGTTCTCCACAGCCGGCCAGAGGAGGAAATCTCCAGTGAGCGGCCGAATAGAAACCTTAAGTGAGACACAGTCACAGGGTGACAGGAGAGAGGAGGGCGTTCAAGGCACAGGGGAACAGAAGGTGTAAAGACTAGGTGTGAAAACAGTAGTCTAGGCAGAGGGTGTGGCTGGAGGTGAGGGGCAGATCACGTAAGGCAGTGTTCTTCAAACTCTGGAGGCCAGGATGGAGCTCAGTGGCACAGGACATGACTAGCATGCCAGAGGCTCTGGATTTCATCTCCAGTACATGAAAATAACCAAGTTAGTCTTAAAGCCTGCCTGAGCTGTCCAATATAGTATCTAGCCGCGTGTGACTAAGTTTAAGAAAACAATGTAAAATGCAGTTCAGCAGGCAAGATGGCTCAGCTGGCAAAGGGCTTGCTGCATAAACCCAACTACCTGAGTTTGATCCCTGGAACCCACATGAAGGTGGAAGGAGAGAAGCCACTGGAGAAAGTGGTCCTCTGACCCACACACACACTCTGTGACACAAACGTACTCATAGTCTCATGTGCGTGCATGCACTCACACTCTTTCTCTCTCTCACATACACACACACACACACACACACACACACACACATTAAAATGTAATTTAAACAAACCTAAGTGCCATTCAGCTATATTAGCCACATTTTAAAGTTCTGTCACCTACATGCTAGTGTCTATCAGACTGGGAAGAGCAGATCTGAACTACTTCCAGCAGGATGCAGGAAGTTCTCCGGAAGTGCAGTTACACAGCATTCTCTCTCTGAGTGTGTGACCTCTGGTGTCCCCTGGCAGAATCACAAATGTGTCCACAATAAGCAGATGGATAGGTTTCCTGAATAGAAGGCTCTGAATTTGTATTGTCTCATAACCCAGCTGGCCTCCAGCTGCAGACAGAGCCAAAATCACTCTCACATCCACTGGCCACACGTGGCCGGTAACAGTCGCTCTGCTTCAATTTCCTTCTTCATAAAGTAACTATTAACGAATAATCACCCAGTATTTATCTTGGATGGGAATGATTCATCAGGGCGGGGTGGGGCCACAAAAATTATGGGATCCCAAAGAAGAGCACTTGAAGGTTGGGAGCAGCTGCCTAACAGCATCCAGGCCATCTTCAAGAGCTGAAATCAAATCCAAGGAAGGTACAATACACAGGACTCCACTGATAATCAGCCGGCATTCCAGAATACATCCTGCAGCAGTAGAAGGCAGTGAACCAGAGCATGGAGCTTCCCAGGCACCTACTCAGGGGTGGCCACTCAGCCTCTGGGATCTGAGGCTGGCTGCAGCTTGAAAAGGGTCTTTAAAGACAGACATAGTCGATGTTTGCCAGCTTCTCTTTGGCTCATTTCCATGGCAACAGTATAAAGAAAGAAATTCGTGGACATGAGGGTCCTGTCTCAGGCTTTGACTGTCGTGTAGCTTCAAGGGACAAAAGGACCATGCCAGCATACACAGTGTGAGCCAGGAAGAGAAGACAGATAGGGTGTGGCTTTCCATTGCAGTATCCCATAGAGAAGTTGTTGGTCAAAATCTGAAGGCAAATGCTCACATTCAATTCACACCCTCCACTTCAGCAGGACACCAGCTCCCTTTCTAGCTACAGGCTTGGGTAACGCTCTTGCTTTCTGCATGCAGGTCGGGGGAGGCAAAGAAACACACACACACACACACACACACACACACATACACACACACAGCCCTAATAAAGAAACACAAAATGAAATATCATTTTCTCTACTTGCAATCAAAGAAATGTACGTGAAAACAAAATTACAATACTATTTCAGTTGTCAGACCGACAAAGGCCTTTTGTTGTCTGGGTGGAAGGGGCCAGTTCTTTTATTAGTATATATTAATTACACACAATAATGGGCTTTGTTATGACATTTTCATGCATGCATATAACACTGTCTTCTTTTGACCTCTTCCCCATCCTGATGCCTATCTCCTTCCAATCTTCCCCTTTTCTTCTTGAACATCTTGATTTAATTTGGTTTCATTTGGTGTTTTGGTAACCCCGGTGAATTTCACTGAGGTTGCCTACAGACACGTGAGAAATTCACCAGCAGCTCCATCTCTAAAGGAACGGGCTCTACCTCTTCCAGCAAGTACTGGCTGCCTGTAGCTCCTCGGAGACAGGTGGGCCTTGTGAGCTTCTCCCTGCTTGCATTTTAACAACAAGCAACACTACTAATGTAATGTAGAGAAATGGGCTGCCCTCTGCACTGCTCATGTAATACAGAGGATTACTTCATAGGTGTATCTGACGCCTTAAAAATGTGCCCCACTCCACTCCCCAATCCAATAACTCTCTTCCAGGAATAACCAGAAATAAAACTAGCAATTTATATGAAAGGCTTCCATCACGTATATTTATAGTAAGGGTAAAGAGAAGTCCTCTATAAAAATCCATCAATAAGAGGAAGGGTAAATGAGCTACATCGCCTGGGAGATATATTATGTGTCATTGTTCTAAAGCTTCTTTTACAAGATTATTGATCACCCATGGAATATTCATTTCCTAAATTACCATATTATAAAATAATATAATTCTGTGTTAGATCCATATGGCATGCAGTTTAATTTTTTACTCCGAAGGCACTTAAGAACACCACAGGTATAATCCATAATGATGATCCACATGGCTGGGAATTATGATTTTAATAGACTCCTAGACTGGTGGCTAATTCAGAGTCTCAATTAATAAAAACACTCAGTGGTCGATTTGCTGAATTAAGAAATGATGACATCACAGAGGCTTTGCCAATGGCTCGCTCAGTTTTCTAGGACACTTCCAGGAAATTTAAAAGAGTCCCTGTTTCCATACACATCCAGATCCAGAGATTTGTTTTTATGAATATGAACATCCTACCTACAAACACTGGATGCACAATACTCTCTCCCTCTTCAACAACACAGACAGAAGACAAGGCAGAGGAAAACACAGTGTTCAACCCTCAGTGGCGCAGGGTTCATGCCCACAGAGACCCCCAAAGACATTAAGGCTTTCATTGTAAGAGTTACTTTCTTTGTATACCTAGGACCTAAAACAGGACCCAGCCTGTAAATACAAACAATTGTTTAAGTGATAAATAAGTAAAGATAAATTCATATATTGTATTATACCTTTTATTTAAAATCAGAACATTTTTAATTTGCATGTTTTCTACATGAATGCATGACACATCTTCTAGAAGTAATTACTATAAACCTAACAAAAGTAGTGTTTTAGAGATCACCCCTGAAAGAATAGAGGTGTGTGTGTGCATGTGTGTGTGTGTGTGTGTGTGTGGTATATGCATGTTTGAATGTATAAGTATACAAAGGCCAGAGCTTACATCAGGTATCTTCCTCGATCTCACTTGAACCCAGAGCTAGAAAGCCAGCTTGCCAGCTAGACTGGAGCTCTGTTTCTGCCTCCTGCACACTGTGATTACACATAGCTGGGCTGCCATTCCCACTCAGCACTTATGTGGGTTCTAGGGGATTCGAACTCCAGTCCTCACGATTGTGCAGCAAGCACTTTACCTACTGAGCCATCTCACCAGCTCCTAAAAGACGGATGAAAGGCTTTTGAGCTGCAGTAAGCTTTGAAGCTCTGGGATGGACTAAGAGAACATGGTTTCTTAGCTGCTAAGCTTTGTGGGATTCAGGGGAAGGATGTTTCTCTTCAGTAAGTGGATAACTGCTTCGCATTTCTTTTAATCATCTCAAAAGAAAATGTCTTCCAATGGGATGCTTACAAGGTTTATATTCCCCAGAGTTGACTCTGGGAAGTCTTAATTTTATTATATCCCCTCTTGTTTGTTTGTTTGTTTGTTTGTTTGTTTGTTTGTTTTTAAGACAAGGTCTCACTGAATATCCCAGGCTGACTCTGAACTCATCATTCTTCTTCCATGGGCTCCCAAGGTGCTGGGATTTCTTAAACAATAGGTTTAGTTTTGCTTACATGGATGTCTTAGCATGACACATGTGCTAAGTGCCCATGGAGGCCAGGCTAGAGAGGGCATCAAATCCCATGGATCTGGAGTTACAGGTGGCTATGATTTGCCACATGAGTGCTGGGAATTGAACCCAGGTCCTCTGGAAGAGCAGCTAGTAGTGCTCTAAACCACTGAGCTATCTCTCCAGCCCCAAGTACTAGGATTATGAGCAAGCATCACCACATCCTGCCTCTGGAAAGCCTTCCAATACACTAGGCTCATATATTTACCTGGTGGTGGAATTAATACACTGCTTAGGACTATAGCCAGAATCAGATTTCCCAGCATCAAATCCCAGCACTGCCACACACTAGCTTGGGCAATTTAATTCAGTTCCTCTGTACCTCAGCTTCCCTGTTTGTAAAAACAGAGAGACTGGGCACGCTGCTTATCTTGTAACGAATCACTATGTGTTCATGGTTGGACTAATACTTAATCAGTCTCCATTATAGTTCAACCAACTAAGAAGTCACAGTTACAAGTTCAGAGAGGCGGCTGCTGTCACTTGGTAGAGAGAGAAGTTATCACTCTTCTAACCATGGGTGACCAGCACACCATGCCATCAGTCCTAGAAATGGCAGCACTCAGTAATGAACATAGCTGAGTAAGAGTAAATACATCAGACCCAATGGTACTACCACACTGGACTATGCTGATTTATAGAAAGTCTGTAAAAGTTCTGATAATTCAGAGAATGCCTGTATTAGCAAGATTTCACCAGGGGACTTAGTTTGCAAATCAAGTCTCAAGAACAGTGAGTGTAATTCTTCTTACAATTTATATACATAGCACAGAAGTTATTCATTCAATAACCCAAGAAAACATGTTTCCAATAGCCAATGGACATAGTACTGGTTGAACATATAGTTTTTTCTTCCTATATACTTCATATAAGATATCCATATTAAAAAAATTAATCCATTTAATGGCACCATTTTATTGGTCTTTATTGGCAGTAACACAGGCTTAGAAACCTTTAATGGAAATTAAGTGTTTTGCATTTCAAAAGTTCCCTACTATGGCCTTTAAACATTAAAATAACTAGAAGCACTACAACACTAACAGAAAGTACTAGACATCCTGTGATCAGCTGGACTGGAAGACATAGCTGACCACAAAAAAAATAAAACAAACAAACAAAACAACAACAAAAAAAACCCTCCCCCCACAGGAGAGTCTCTGGGAAGCCCAAGTGGTGGATATGCAGAGTACAAGCCTCTGGCTTGGCACTCAATGACACTTGGCCTGAGAACCCAGGGGAGCCTTATAGTGCTCCTTAATTTGTAAATACACCTGAGTAATGCTGAGATGGCCCCTGAGAACTGCCATTTTCAAAGACACATAATGATAATTAACCTTAATTGTCAACCTAAAAGGATTAAGAAATGCCCGGGAGAACAGTGAAGCACAGCTCTGGGCGTGTCCGTGAGGGCATGTCCAGAGATGGTCAGAGTAAAGGTTTTGGGGGCTAACTCCTTGATGGCTTCATACTATGATAATATCCTTGGGATACAGTGAAAGGTAGGAGATGGGGCTAGTTAGAGAAACTGGGTTCTATGGGAGCATGTCCTTGGGAATTGTACCTTGCTGGGACCCCTTCCTGTGTGCCTCCTTTCTCTGCTTCTTAACCACCATGATGTGAGCAGCTCTCTCTCCTCCACATGCTCCTACAACCACACGCCCAGTTACAGGAGGCCAAGCAAACATGGGCGAGATCCTCCAAAACCATGAGCTACCTAAACGGTTCCAGCTCTAAGTTGTTGATGTCAGTTACTTTGTCTCAACAAGAAGAAAAGTAACTAATACAAAGGTTACAAGGGGTTCTCCTTCTTCATCTAAAAATCCCTGCCACTTGAATTTTGTAAAGTCAGAAAATGAAAATTAAACCTGAAAAATGACCAAGAACAAAACAACCGAGCCAAGCTGAAAGATGAATCATGTTTCCAATTTGCAATTCTTGACAAGGGTGTTCATTTAAAACAGTACGTCAAACTCAGCAGTACTATCTTTTTTTAAACTCTACTTTTATCATTTTTAATTATGTGTCAAGGAGAAGTATGTGCACAGGTACGTATGCAGTTGCCCTCAGGGGTCAGAGGTGTAGGATCCTCTTAAAGCTGGAGTTACAGGTGGTTCTGAATTACCTGATGTGGGTGTTGGAAATCAGACTCTGGTCCTCTAGCCCTACATACTCGTAAGCACTAAGCCATTTCTCTAACCCAGTGCCACTCTCTTAACCATCCTTCCATACATTAGCTGATAAGTATACAACCTAGCCAAACAAGAAAGGCATCTGGGAAACTGTGGACGCCTGTCAGTAGCAAGCCTGCCTTAAGCTTCTGATTCAGTCATCTGGTAAGGACCTCATTCTTTCCAAAAGCTCACGAAGTAGCCTAGTGAGTAGCCAGGGCTGAGAACCACCATCATTTTCTAAAAGGAAAGGCCTTTTAAAAAGAATAAAGTACAGTTACAATCTCAGACTATAAGGTGCTACTAAAGGTAAATAAAATTAGGCTTATTTTAAAATACTATATTAGGGACTGGAGAGATGGCTCAGCGGTTAAGAGCATTGGCTGCTCTCCCAGAGGTCCTGAGTTCAATTCTCAGCAATCACATAGTGGCTCACAACCATCTGTAATGGGACCTGATGCCCTTTTCTGATGTGCATGAAGATATTCATATACATAAAATAAATAAATAAATCTTTTAAAGAAAAACCACTACATTAACTTTGTTTCTTATATCACCTCTGTTCACCTCGATGAAGAGCCTGTGAGCCAGGATTTAAGGACATCAAGTCTGCACTCGCCTCCCTGTCGCTCTCTTTGGAAGCCCTTACAGCCCGGCTTGTGCCCCCTCCACTAAAGTGTCCCCTTCAAAGCTCACAAAGCATCTTATGTAGCCAAATACAATCACATGTCCTCATTTCCCACCTTCTCCTTTGCAATGTTTCCCAGAAGAAGCTAGATCTGCCTTCTGGCCTCTAGATGGCTTGAACCCCATCCGAAGATTCCCCTGCTCCTGGTGTCCCCTCTTCTTAGTAAGCCCCTTGTGCCCTGTCCACAGCCCCACTTCCTACCTCTGCTTCCAGGACAGAATCAAGTAGTAACCATTAACTACACCTATCTGTGTTACACACAGGCCCACAGGGAACCTAAGTCTGATGTAAAGTGCAGTCTTCATTCCAAGGAGGGAGATGTAGTCATAGCTGAAAATTCAACCTTAAATCAGATGCCATGAGGATGGAAAATACTAGAAAGCAGAGCATGAGACGGGTTGAAGTAGGTGAGTCAGAACCAAGATGCTTGACAATGCCCTTGATAAAAACTT
Source organism: Grammomys surdaster (assembly GCF_004785775.1). NCBI lineage: Eukaryota > Metazoa > Chordata > Mammalia > Rodentia > Muridae > Grammomys > Grammomys surdaster. The sequence continues at coordinate 8,582,548 of NW_021604618.1, forward strand.
TGTTATAAGAGCTAACCAGCTCTCGGGGCCCACATCAAGGGCTTTGAACTGGCCCACCCCAACATCTACCCCATCTGCTGAAGTGCATGAAGGGGCCAGTTCTACAGGTTCAAAGCTAGAGGATCTCCATGACACAGGGCAACAACAGGATATTTGAGAGGAGTCCCAGTAAGGGTCAGTATTGATAGAGTAGTAGAAGCCAGGGTCTTCATGCCAGACCAAATATTCTTTGTAATGAACATTTGTAAGCAAAGAGGTATGGATGAAAGTGTGTACTGTGGGGCACACTGTGCCACACCACAGCTTCCACAAGGAGATTTTCTTTTTCTCTGTTGGGGGAAGGTTGCAAGGGTGGAGAGCGAATATGAGGGAAGGGGAAGATGAGATGGATTGGGTTCATGATGTGAAATTCACCAAGAACCGATAAAGAGTTTAAAGAAAGAAAGAAAGAAAGAAAGAAAGAAAGAAAGAAAGAAAGAAAGAAAGAAAGAAAGAAAGAAAGAGCTAACCAGAATGACCTCTAACAAGATGTGATAGTATCTAGGGATTTGAATTAGTTACTTCCTTGGTATCTGCCTTGGAATATGGCATTGATATCTCACTTAGCCCTCATAACAATGCCATGAGAAAATTGTGAGTAATCCTAGTTATCAATGCAATATTGAACAGCAATACAGAGTGGCCCAAGAATATCCATCTCCTATGTGGTCAAGCAAGGATACACATGCGCCCCTTCGCCATTCCAAAGTCTGTGAGAAACCTCTTGGTGTCAAGCCGTCATCTCCTCTAGTAACCTAGCTTCCCTCTTCAAAAACAACAAGGGTTTGCTTTCTGAATTCTCATGTTCCACACTCAAAATCTAGCAGTCCTCTGTTCTACCAAAATGGAGAGACAGAAGGAAAGGCACAGCAGAGGGTCAGAGATAAAGAAACACAAAGCAGGCAGGAAGGCAATAGCATTCGCCACAGAGACACATCAGAGAAGACAAAATGAGCTTTGTAGGGCTCCTCCCCACCAGCCCAGACTCCCTTGGGTTTTCTTCCTGGCTGTTTGAAGTATTCTTTCCACTGATGGGGGTAAGGTAACTTTATATTGCATTGAGTTTTTCTCCCAAATCTCATCTCAAAATGCCCTGAGGACTCAGAGAAAACCACCATGGAAATGAAAGTATGGGGCGGGGGCAGAGTGTGAGTGAGAACACACCAGATAATCGAACTATGGGGGTTTTGTTCTAAATGGGAAAGGGGGGAGGTTAGACGATACTGATCACGTGAAGTCACCCAAAAGGTGTTTCCCAAAGGAAAAGATAAAGCAGTGAGGAGACAGGAAAGAAGCAGCAAGCAGAGTGACCTTGATTTGGCAAATGATCTTCATTGATTTTCTTTCACCTTCTTGCTTGGGTCTGGGAAATAGCCCATCCAGAGTGTGCGACTGTAATCTCTCTCTCTCTCTCTCTCTCTCTCTCTCTCTCTCTCTCTCTCTCTCTCTCTCTCCCTCCTCCCTCCCTCCCTCCCTCCCTCCCAGTCTCTCTCCCAGTCTCTTGTATGTACGCATGCATGTCTGCTGAGTTTCGCCGGTGTGCATGAACGTGTGGAGATGAGACATGAACCTCTGGTGGGGTTACTTAGAAGCTGTCCACTTTGTTTTTTGAAAGATGCTGTTCACTGACCTGAATTTCATCAAATAAGCTAGACTGGCTGAACAGGGAGCCCCAGAGATCCTGTCTCTGCCCCTCCAGCCCTGAGATTACAAGCACACACCACCAAACCCAGCTTTTACACACAGGTTCTGGGGACCAAATCAGACCATCTTGCTTCTAAGGTTTCCACTCACAGAACAATCCCCGTAGGTCCAGAATCATCTACTCTCAATGAAGTCAGTGAATTAAAAGAATACATATTGGGGCTGGAGACAGCTCAGCGGTTAAGAGGATGACTGCTTCTCCAGAGGTCCTGAGTTCAATTCCCAGCAACCACATGGTGGCTCACAACCATCTGTAATAGGATATGATGCCTTCTTCTGGTGTGTCTGAAGACAGCTACAGTGTGCTCATATAAATAAAATAAATAATTTTTTTAAAAAATTTACATTGTTGTGCCAGGCCTACACCTTACATCCCAGCATTCAGGAAGCAAAGGTAAATGGATCCCTGAGAGTTTGAGGCCATCCTGGTCTACATTGTGAGTTCCAGGCCAGCCAGGGCTAGATAGTGAAACTCCTCCTCAAATATATATTTTTATTAAATATAATGTGATATACATATATTCCATGAAGTACTAATATTTTAAAAAGAAATGCTGCCTTAGGAAAACCAACAAGGAAAGCAAAAACTCATGAAACCTTTCAGGTTGGTAAACCTTTCTCCAAAAGGCCCTTTAGAGAACAATTATAAACCATGAACTCTCCGACATCTGACGATGTCAAAGCCTTCCAACTGATTCCTCCGCACCCTGGGACCTTAAGAAAGTCCAGTAACACCAACACAATGCTATCTCAAAAATGGAGACAGTGTTTCGAGACTCTTTCTGAAGTTCACAAACCTTTGCAGAACAGGAAAATACAAAGTAAATACTCTGCCACCTCCCTCCCTCCCTCCAGCATCTGCTTTACCAAATGTCTGTCGAAATGTTTTCTATACTAGCTAAAAGGTGGGACGTCTAATCTCAGGATGGTATCAGAGGGGCTGGTCAGGTGGCTCAGTGGATAAGGGCACCAGCCGCCAGTCCTGACAACCTGAGTTCAATCCTAGAGACTCACAAGGTAGATTCCACTTCTGAAGAGTTGTCCTCTCACCTCCCCACACACCATAGCATGTGTGAGCCCTCTCTCACACACATACACAACACATGAAGTGAAACTGTAATGAAAGGAAATTAAAGATGGTGTCAGACGTGAGGCAGCCAGCGCCCTCTCCGAGAGAAACGTGAACTGCCTTGAACAAGGGAGCAGAAGTGCAGAGTTGGCAAAAGTTTGTGCATGCAGGCATCTGTGTGCACACAGCCCTCCTAGACATTTGGGAAAACTCTAAAGTTTAAACACATATAAAATAACAGAGCTGGAAACATTAGAAATCATTGAATCTCATTTTGCCAGTGCGGGGTGCCCACTGACAAGTGCTTGGCCTCGGACCAAGTTTTTAAAACTACCAGGTGGCAATGTCCCCTGAACCACACCCTCATCCCAGCATTTGGGCTCACAGGATCCCCAAGGTAACCTTACTTCCCTTCTTCCCTTTCTTAGGCAGAGGCTCCTGAAGCCCAGCCAGGCCTGAACTCTCCTGTAGCAGAGGCTTACTCTGTGCTCCTGATCCTTCCTCCCCATCTCCCAAGTGCTAGGATTACAGCTGTGTGTCACCAAGTGCTGGAAAACCATTCCCCTTCCAACAAATAACATAAATTACTTCTCTTATAGTTCCAGATTTGGAAGCCCAGCTATGGTGTGCTTTAGTAAAGATGGTATTCTGAAATACACTTTCCAATCTTTTAGCTTTATAAATTATTTTTTTTATTTATCTGTAGTGCTAGAGATCAAACCCACAGTTTTGTGTATTCCAGGCAAGCCCTCTATCTCTGAGCTACATCCCCAGCCTTCTTCTTTTAGAAGAAGAGAAGTCGATGGCTTTTATATAATTAAGTAACACAGTAAAGTGGCTTTTTTCCCTCTCATGGTACTAAAATTGAACCAGGGCCTAATACATGCTAGATGAGAGATCTACCACAGAGCTATGTCTCTAGGTCTCTTTTTACTTTATTTTGAGACAGCATCTTGCTAAGTTGCCTAAACTAACCTTGAACTTACTTATTCTGCAACCCAGATTGACCTTAAACTTTCAATTCTCCTATGTAGGCCTCCTGAGTAGCTGGGATTATGGGTTCATGCCACCAAGCTCAGCTTGAAAATGCTATTGTCTTAACAGCTTTTAAAGAGACAATGGTATTGGGGCCACTGTAGGGGCAGGCTTCATGATCTCAGGCTTAGAAAGTGACCCTCAGGACACTGTCATTCAGAATATGAAAGTGACCAAAGAAAGCTTGAGAGCTCTGAGTGAAAACTCAAGAGGAATTTAGGGGTGGAGGTGAACGGGAAGGCAGAAAGGAACCAGGGAATCAGGGCAAAACTCTGGAGCAGGCGTGTCCAGCCTTTGACACTGCAACCAATTGTCTGAGAAGTTCACAGGAGAACCATGCAATCCATCAGGTTAGGAGAAAAATTGGTTGGGGAGGGCAGAGTTAGTAAGGGGCCTGCTTTGCAATCATGAGAACCTGAGTTCAATCCCCAGGATCCACCTAAAAAGAAAGTCAGTGTGTGGTAGTACACACCTGCAGCCCCAGCACTGCCCAGGTGTGGTAGTACACACCTGCAGCCCCAGCACTGCCCAGGTGTGGTGGTGCACACCTGC